>NW_009649308.1:8310887-8320256 GCF_000708025.1 Charadrius vociferus
GGCGGGGCGGGGGAGGAGCCGCTCCGGGCCCCCAGCACAGACTGCCCTGAGGCCATGGGGGGACCCCGGGGAGCTGCTTTTCCTGACAGGAACGGCCGCCATGGAGGGACCCCGGGGGAGCTGGTTTTCCTGACAGGAATCGCAGCCATAGAGGGACGCTGGGGAGCTAGTTTTCCTGACAAGAATGGCAGCCATGGCGGGACCCTGGGGGATTTCCCTGCAGCCCATGGAGGCTTGGAAAGAGACCCCCATGGTTCTTACTGATAGCAGGTGAGAGTATTTCATTCTTGCAAATCCACGCAGTTGCTGGATGAGCTCCCTTGATAGCGTGTTTTCCTGTTACATAGTGGACCATGTTGAGCGCTTGGTAGGGAGGGAAGTGTTCCTAAATACCTGGTGTCTGTCCAGGCCTAGGGACAACGGGGTGCTTCACTAGGACCTGAGATGACCCTATAGGTATGCTCCTAATTCCCTTCAGCCTTTCCTTCACTTTTACGTCCGTGCTCCTCCCTTGCGCCTCTTTGTTGAGAAGCCCCACATTACTGCTGCGGGCACCACAGGCAGGACCAGGGTGGCACGAAGCAGCCTGGCCCTGGGGCCTGCACTGCAGAGGGGTTCGCTTCTCAAGACGAGGATCCCCTCAGGATAGCAAAGCTCTGCCCAAAATGGGCTTCTGGCATTCAGCACTGAGCCCTCCCACACCTTCATCCCTCTCAAAGTGGGTACACCCTGGAGTGCTGTCACTGGCAGAATGACAAACCTCAAAATCCTTGCTGTCACTGTTGATTTCACTCCCTGTGAAGACCCAGCCCCTGGCTCAGACCATTTCCATAAAGCTTTGTTTCCTAGTGTGTGTTTGAACAGCAGTATTCCTGTCTGCTTGTGGAGTAGAAAATGGGAGCAAAAGCAGGCAGAATCACTTGCTTCTTGGGATTTAATCCAACATTGCAGCTGTGAGGCAGCTTTGGTGACTCTTCAGAGAAAACATTTTATAAATTACACTTTTTCTGCAGATGAGAGCCACCTTTCTTAAACACACAGTAGACATGCTATACTAAATTTAACAGAATCTCTCAGATTTGTTTTTCACAAAGATAATAGTTTTCACAGGGCTGCTGTGTTCTGAAGGCCTGCTGTAGCTATTTGGTGTTTGTCATGGGAGAGAGCTGTCCTTGGAGCATGAGAATTGAGAGGTCACCCTCAGAAAAATGCAGAAGATTAGGTTTGTAACAAATCAGAACAAATAAATTAAGCACTGTTGCAACACTTAAGGAGTTCCTAGCTGGGAGGTTTAACCCTCTAGGTGTTTTGAAAGTACTGCAAGTACTTCACTACCTTCTGCCACATCACTGTAGAAGGCAGTTTGTCAGCCAAGACCATGTATTAATAGAGCCCAGAAGAATGAAGTTATTAGGGCTGTGATAGGGAGCTAACACTTCACATTTTTTAGAGAAGTGGGTGGAGGAAACAGTGAAAACCACTTAAAAGCAAACATTTACTCAAATTGCTATGAAAATACAGTGATTGCCACTAACACCTGCTGTTCAGTTTATGGACTCAGTTTGTTCAACTACAAGACATCATCCCAAAGGCAGGCTGCTTAGGAGTTTGTTAGTTTAAATCTGTTTTTTATGTCTCCAACACAAGTATTGTATCACTTGTATTTTTCCTCCACTACTGAAAAAAAATCCATGAGTCATTTCAACACCAGAAATGGTATAAATTCAGCACAGGAAATAATGCTCTCCATAGCTCCTGCACATTTATTAGGTGTCCTTCTTTTCATTAGTTTGAATAAGTTGCCAAATAATAATAATAAAAATGTTCTGTTTTCTCTTTTTAACTTGTAAAGAAATGCTACTCTGGGAAAGTACAGTCTCTCTTTCTCCTTCCCCCACCAGTAATACAGAGCCTCCTAGTCTTCTGGAGGAGATATTTGAACGGTTGACACAGACCACTACACATAAAGCAGCAAATTTGCTGTGCATGATGTGAATAATTACTGCATTATAGTTTTGGTTTTTAGGGCAACTGTTGACTTAAGCAAAATAAGCCTGCAGTCCAGCTGCAGATCCAAGTTTTCATAAGTTTTCTTGTGTTTCTCCCTCCAGTGCTGTCTCCCTTAACAGTGACCCTTTTCAGACTTTTCAAGGTACAAAACCTTTACCAAATCCTCAAGCTCAGTCCTGCACACTCTGCTTTCACACATTTGGCTGATTTGAGCTTCTCCCTCGCTAAATATTTTCCACTGGCCTGAAAACAAAAATACAAAGGAGACAGATACTGACTTAGAAAAGGGCAAAGGGAACTTTGAAGACATTTACAAGCAGTCTCCAGACCAACTGATTCACAATGGTCAAAGAGAGAATGTCCAATCCTCCCATGGAAAATATTCAAAGTATCTTACAATCATGTAACATATTCCATGCAAAGTAACTTTGTTAAAAATAATAAACAGGGACCAGAATATTATTCCTTTCTTTAATTAAGTAGTACTGCAAGTTGACTATTTATTCAACCATTTATGACGTTGGATACTCTGCTTTATGACAGAGCGATGTGAAAATTTAACTCTGATGGTAAGGCAAAGTATTTAAAAGTTGGGACGCAACAAGTCTAAGAGTTTCATGTGCCGTGAACTCTGCCTACCTGTGTGTAATACAAACTGTATTTGCTGGATATTAATATTTCTATACATTTTTGATAATGTTAATAGAAATGCCTGCTGTCCTGGTAACTAGAATACTATATTAGAGATAACAATTACAAGCTTCCGGAAGGCTGACAGCAAAAAATTAGGAAACTTTTAATATGAAAAGGTGTCTACTTCTCACTAAGCCTGTATTAATAATAATATTCCTGGAAAAAATATTTCCTTGCCTAAGACACCTTGGAAAAAATGGCAACTTGTAATGCAAAAGAACTGGGAACTAAAAAATGTCTATACCTTAATTCAACTATCAAACTAAGTGTCATATCCCAAACTGGATGAAATACAAAAAAGAAATTGAATCAAGAGGGATAAAAGAATTGCATGTCCTTTCAAAAGACAGATTTTAATAATGAAGATATTGTTAAGAACACAGGAAAGGCTTCTTTCAGATATAACATATAAGTATGTAGGAGAACTCCTTTAATCATCTCTTAATTTTTTCCTTTCTAAATGACTTTCTAAAAAACTGGGGTAACCTGACATGTTACTTAAATAAATCCCAAGTTGTGATGCTGTGCTGACATCAGTCATATTTCAGACTTACAGCAGTATGCGCAGAAAACAGCCTATCTTGTATTTTATCAAAATACAGGAGTCTAAGACAGCATGGACATGAACTACTGTTATATGTATCTATATTTTAAATTGCTGTATTTTGATTATTTAAATCTAAACTTATAAAATATTGGAGCCATGTAAAGGAGGAAAAATTAGTACATCTGTTTGACTATGTTGAGTAAAAGAATTCAAGGCTATGATTATATGGAGAATAAAAACCTGAAGAGGTCAGAATTTTACTTACTAGGGGTTGTCCTTGTTATCTGCTTGAAGTAAGGAAGTTCTTCAAATTCTTTCTTGGACACTTTTTCAACATAGAAGTGACGCAGAATCCCTTCAGCAAAGAAATGAGAAGTGCATGTTACTGGAAATGTGCCTGTTGTTCTAAACCTGGGTTACTGTCCTGCCTTTATGTAGAATTACTGCCATGTTGAATCACCTTGTGAAACAATCCTTACTAATTATGTGGATTTTCAGTCTATTCCTTTTTTATTCTGTTTGCCACTCCCCTGTTTTTTTGCTACTCTCCTGTAAATCCTGTGGATTTACAATTGTGGAGAGTTCATGAGGGGTGTGAGAATTAGCTAATTCTTTTCCAACATAGCTGAACCCTTCCGTAGTATGAGTAAATGTAAGATTACAACAGAAGCCAAAATTCCAGTGTCTTGGAGAAAAGCAGTATCATTTTGCAGTCAGATACCATTTTGCCTCTCAAGAGCTAGCAGGCAACATCACTGTCAAAGCATCACAAGGCTCTGTGGCTTATTGTACACACACAGTAGTTATTAACCATCTGATCCTCTGTGACTTCTTTTCTGCTCACACTTCGGGCTCGGCTTTGCGCTTTGAAGTGTATCGTTTTCATGGAAAGGGCTGCACTATAAGGGTTTCCTATGAGGATCACATGCTTTTTGCTTAAAGTAGATTAAGTACATAGGATTTTTAGGAGGCTGAAGATAATTTTTATTATCCTAGAAGTTCCGGATTTGCAGAAGTGCTTGAGCTTCTGAATGCTTTTCTATTTTTTTCTAATTTTACTAGTTAGTCTAGTAAAAGATACTGTTTCCGTCCCTAACACATTTTTTTCCCATATTCTATACCATCATGGGTGTAGCATCACAGGCAGAGAGGGCAGACTGATTTCAATGGAAAGCTTTTTGGACTATCTTCAATAAGAACCTCTAGGCACTTGATTCAAACCCTCCTACCCATTTCTCTGGAATAAACTGCACAGGGTATTACTGATGACCTTTTTGTCATTGTGCTTTTGCTCACAATAAAGGGTAGGAGTTTGCAGAACTAGAGCTATGCGTGTTATTGATGGTTTCTGTAGAGCAAAACTTGAATATGTTGGAAGTGGCTGTAACAGCAATATCCTAAGTAGCCAGAAGAACAGCAGTCTCAAGGTGCTTGGATATGTAAATTGTCCTGGGATTTTAATGGAAGATGATACACTGTTTAAAGAAAGAACTTGCTCAACTCACCTTTTCTAATTGTCCACACATGTATTTCTATTTGAGGTGGCTTTTCAGTCTCTACTGCAATTTTTCTGATGGTTTCTCCTTCCTCGGTGAAAACAGATTCATAGACGGGAAATGTCTCTTTCCCACAGAAGTAATCTTTGTTATCAAAGGTTTGAGTTGGCACTTCTTCTGTTTAAAAAAATCCAAAACACATACTGCAGCTGTAATCAGGTCCTCAATAACTTACGTGGCACCAATAGCCACGCAGGTTTAGTTTAAAAGTAGAATTTTCACTTGTATGGCCACTTAAATCCACCTCCAGCTAAGCCCCAGACATTTAGTAGTGTTCTATTCTGCTAGGTTCTGATGGCCTGTCTATGGTGGCAAGACAGTATTTCTATTTCAGTTTCATAAGGAAATGAGCTGTGTAAGACCACGTGGTCTGTAAGACTCCCCACAATTTTTGAACCTGTTGTCTACTTTTCAAACATATTTGTAATAATGGTAGTAATCTCAGAGGTAATAAAATAACTACATGAAAATTGGTGGTTGGACAGAGTGAAGAGACGCAAATTAATACTTCGCTGAGGAAAAGGGCAGGTAGAATCTACAAGGTTTGCATTTTGCTCTGCAGCAGCCAGCTGGCCTGTGCAAGCCTGGCCTAGCCACAGCGCACGTTACCTTCTGCCCACCTGGTAACGTTGTAGAGCTTATAAGTAGAAATTGTAATTATTCTGTTGGTAATTGGAAGTTGGACAATAATGTAAGAGAGATGATGCAACTCAGAAACTTGGACGACTGTTTGTGGAAAAAATAATTAATACATCTCCAGACATACAAGGCAGACTGCAGGAAGAGGTTCAGCTTTCTTAAAAATTGCTACATAGAATCTCAAAGAAAAAGACAGTGACTTTCCTTTTGCTATTAAATTTTCTATTGGAGCCTGTTAGCTAGGTTTTGCTGACTGTTCTCATCTCAAATGAGCCCAATACAAGCTGTGGATCTCTGATTCACGAGTACCCAAAAGGATCTAGATACACGCCTCCTGCCTGCCCGCTGCCACTGCCTCGTGCTTGTTCCCAGGAAGCAAGGCTAGCAAGAGACAGTGGGAAGTGTGCATTCTGTGAAGGATTTCTGTATATGACTAAACAACTCATTTCCTCAGAGCATTTCTGCCCAGTGCATCACCAAACAAACATAGAAATGGGCCGTACAGATTAGAAAAGAAGTGTAAAGGCACAGAAGGCAACTGGACACTCCTTTACCCTTTGTATCGTATGCAAGATGGCCTGTCATTTGGCAGACCATCAGCAGATTCATATTAGCAGATTTTTCACTAGTTGTAGGCATTGATTTTAGTAAGTAATGTCTACATAAGTTTACTCATTAGTGCAGCATAGACACAATGCTAAATTTCTGATAAGTTAGTATTTATTGTAAGGATTAGGTTACATAACTGACACAAATCAATTTATAATCAGAGGTTTTGAACCCTTTTGGTAGATTTTTAAAAGCAGAAATGGTATTACCTCCATGCAAATTTCACAAGCTAGAAAATGGTCTGAAGGTTCTGTAGGCACTGCAGTAAGGGAAGGATAGGAGAGTCTTTTTGATGGTAATGAACTTTCTGTGTACATTTCTGTAATATTCTCTTTGGAAATGAGTGTCAGGAAGTCATGCTAACAGTAGAGAGAAAGGCAGTGACTGATCAGAACATACGTGCCCCTGGCAGTGAGCCCCCCATTTGAGGACAGCAGTGACCAGCAGGGCTGGCCAGGCAGCTCTGCCTGTCTCACGTTGAGACCTCTGCACACACATTAGAACAATGGGCACAGCTACTGCTATTTTCAGGAGATCTTATTGTGACCAGAAGGCTTGAGCCAAGCCCCTTAACATGCACAGCAAAAAGGTGGTCTGTGATCAACTTTGTTTTACCTGGACAGACTTTACAGCATTTTCCTTCTACTTTCTGAGGGTATTTGCAGGGATATTGTTCTGGACAATGAATTTTCTTACATTCTTGTTTGGTGATGTTGCAGGTGCACAACACACACTCTACAATTCCAAAGGCCCGGAGATTAGGATGCCAAGATTCACCATGTGAGTATGTTTTGCCATTTGAAACACAAACTACGAAAGAAGAAAAAAGGAAGAAAAAGTACAACTGGAAAAGGTATGTTCACTGGCCACCTCTCTATGAATGTTCATTTGATTCATGCACATTTGTTTAAAGCAGTGTCTCTATACATAATTCGTTAGTGTCTCTGGCCCATTTCTCTGCTTGTTAACTTTAACTTGGAGTTTCACTACTTAAAATGAGTCTGAGCCTGTGATCACCCTTGTCTAAGCAGTTTTGCCTCAATTCCAACTCTTCTGACACTGGTGTCCATCGCTATTTTGAGGAGAACAGTGCAGGTAGCTGAGTCAAGTATTTGACTACCTCCTCTCCAGTGCATGCATTTCAGTTGGGCATCATTAACCAGCTTATAAAACTCACTCCTCCTTCCGCTCCTAATCTCAGTCCACACACAGGACGCAGCCTGATACATTGGCTCTGGCTTCAAGAACTGAATCTGCAGATGACAAGGTGATGACATTTGCTACTGAGTCACCTGCACAACTTTTCTTACTGTTAGCTGAACATGGCTTTTGCAGTGAGCGCCATGCTACGGGCAGGATGGATTAGTGCCACCTGGGCCTTTTATTGCTTTTGCATGAGAGTTCCTGCTACACAACACACAGAACAAAGCAAGGGAATGTTGCAAAATTAAGTTTGATGTCCTTTGTGGAAATACACATGTCTATAGGTATATAAAGACATTTGGCTTTTGGAATCACAAGAAAATATTAGCATGAATGGATGCATATGGGACTGAAATTTCATTCCAATAGCGTCTAAGAACCTCAGAATATTTATTTGTCAGTGCCCTTGGGAGGCAGAGAAATACACTGACACAAGGAGAGTGGAAAAATCCATGCCTGGTGGAAGCCAGTTTGGGTCACCCAGCAGTTAACGGGAATTATATCGCTTTACACCATGTTTGCATTTGTCCTATAAACCTTACTTCTTTCTTTTTAAATATTTTATAAACACAAAGAAAAATGCAAACTAATCCTAACAAGGTGAAAGAAAGGGCACTGCCTGATTTCTGAAAGAAACTATAGTGATGCTGGGATATGTTGTAAATATTTCCAATTCTTCTAATATGCCATCATTTCTATTAATGCTTTTATTTGTAAAATGTGTTCCTATTTTGCCTGTAACTTTCAAAAGCAATTTAATTTTTATCTGTAATCTGAAATTTACATCTAACTGGTAACAGATGTGACCAACTGGCTTATACTTTACTGAGTTACTGAGATTTATGGGGAGTGTTTTTTGCAATGTATTGTCTTTCATGGGGTTATGCTATCATTTGGTTTATAATTTGCTACTTTTAACTCTTTCTTAAGACGTTTTTATTTTAGAGGTAGGAAATTGTTTAGTTTCTCAAATAAAAGCAAATAAAGTGTTATCTGTCTACTAAGAAAAAACTATAAATGCGAAAACTGGTAAGTACTGAGCTGCTCAGCAAGCTTCTTACATGCTTAAATACTGTATTATTAGTTATGTTTATGCTTATATGGTTTTTTTTTTCCCAGCTAGAGTTCTCTAAATCCTTTATAGACATAAATATTATATGATTTCTCCCTGACAGGGGAAGGGATAATACATGACATGGTGTAGATAAATATTCTCTCTGTTTTAAGGTTTTTTTTTTAGCACAGAACAGTTAAATAATTACTCTGAGGTAGCAGATAAAGCCTCCAGTAGAAGCCAAAATATGGCAAATAACTTCTGGTTCCCCGATGCCCTGTTTTTAGTCCTCTTCATGTTTAGAATGATAAATCCGTATCCATGCAATTGCACAGTATTTGCATGTCAGGAAAGTTGTTGTGTCTTATTTTATAACTTGTTGAAATGCGTCTCGAGGGGCATGTGCATTAATTAATATAACACTTGTTAATTGCACAAGAACAAAAGAAAATACATGGTCAGCATTCCTGTTTCCATCATGGGGATCTCTCAGACACTCTCCAGGCAGTGAGTGTCTGAAGTTGTGGCAGTTACTATATACTGCATCCAGAAATATGCTGTTCATCTGTATGCTCTTTATTTGCTGAAACAAATCGGTTAGAAATTGCTTTGATGATGTCTTCATGTGTGAATTACATGTCAAAGATATTGCACTGCATGGAGATTCCTGCGCCTAGATTCAGCATAAAACACTGGCATGATCTGAATGTTTTTTCATGCTTGTTCAGGTGGATAATAAAGATCCTATGGCCAACATTCCTTCTGTTAGTTAATACCTTAAAAGATTAGTTGGCCCTGATACAAGGGCTTTTAACTCTTTGTGGGTAGTTTCTAAGTGCACACTGACCAGTATTTGTGGATAGATGCTCTTCTGAACATGCATTTTTACAACTATTTCTTTTATGGCTTCTTAGGCCTGTTCCTGCAGACCTCTGTTCACTGAGGTACACTCGCTGTGGGAATTGAGCATCCCACCCTTTTTATTGTACAAAACATGCTGTCCCACTAATTGGAAAATTGATATTTTCCCTCTATTTTTTTCCTTCCTGTAATGCAGC
>NW_009649308.1:8320302-8334135 GCF_000708025.1 Charadrius vociferus
GCAGGAATACGGCTCAGTCATGTTTGGATAATGTTTGCCTTGGTTTGGCTCAAAGTTCTGCTGTCCCCATAATGTAATATATCCTATATTATATTATCAGAAGGCCCTAATGGATTCTTAGAGTGAGATTCATTACCTTGGTTAACTTTGCCTCTTTACAGCTCAGGCATCCAGTACAGGCTAATTGCCTACTCTGCCTCTAGGAGTAGTCATGGAGGAGGAAAAGCACCCCTTGCACGCCACTGTCTCAGGCAACTAGCTTAACGTGGGGGAAGTCATGATATTGTCTTTATTGAGAATAATTTGCTAAGCCTTGGAGGCAGAAAAACTCTTGACACTATGGCAAAGCTTATGATCTGAGATTTGTGAGGCAGTTTTGAACATACGCTGTTTACAGCTAGTAACATTGCAAAATATTTTTTTTTGTGTAAAGTGTAAAGAAAATAACCACGAACAATTTCCTACTGGACAAGTCACTGTGTGAACAAGTTAGCAAATCTAAAAGCATCAGGGTGTCCTTTATGGCACAAAGCACTCCCTGGTAACCGCTGCATGTGTTCTCAGAATCACGTAGCACAATCCCACAAAGTAATTCAGAGAACAACACAACAGTGTGGCGCCTTTGCAGAGTGAAATGCACTGTTGCATGTGTACGCACAGCTGATCTCAGTCAAGAGCTAATTTCATATCTTTAATAGCTTATTGCTTATTGCCTCCCTGATTTGCATTGGGTCTCTTGATACCAGTGTGAATATCCAAGATTCTGCTGTATATTTTGAGAAGTCTTTTTGAGCTATAGGTGGTTGATCCCTGACCCAGAATAATACTATAAGAAATACTTGTCTTTACCTCGTCCATGCTTATGCTTGTTGTTGATGACAATTTGTACTATTGTTCCTGAAGCTTGCTGGGGATCCGGTAGGACTCCACGGTTACTCCTGGCACTGGGAAATCGTGGAATGTTGACTACCTGCCTTGCAGAGCTGGGTGACAGGTCATAGTGGGACCGATGGTATGAGTGTCTCTGTTTGGAGACAGAAAGAGAGCAGGAAAGTAAATGTCTTATTCCAGTGAACATGGGAAAAGAGACTGTACCAGAAGCTTAACACAGGTAGAGCGTTGCCACTGTCATCAAACATCATTAAATGTAATGAATGGCACCATGCTAAATAAAGGCCATTCAGGTTTTGCAGATAGTTAGCATGGTAATGAAGTCATTTACACATACGCAGTTGTAACTTATCTCACCAGACTTGCGTATGTCAATGTAGGTGTCTTTATCTATGTTGGTCATCTGAAGTCCCTAATCAAGTCAACGGACAGAGAGACAATTTTAGAACCTGACCTGTTGTGGGTCTCTATATCATGAGGAGATGAATCACAACCCAGAAGTGCCTATTTCGCTCCATGTATCAAAAAGTGTGTTCACAGCTAGGTATCTACTTTACTGATGTCTACTCTACTTTAAGATTAGATGAGCGGAATTGTAAGTCTGTCTAGTTTTCCTCATCAAAATTGCTTTCTACTGTTGCTCCAGTGGCAGAGCATGTCCAGAATCACTGTCCAGCTTCTTGTTTGCTTGCCGTTTTAAACTCTCATGCAAGGTCAGGGTTAGCCTTGCACAGACTGAGCAGAATCTTACTACAGGTCTCCTTTTATTTGCAAAGGAAAGTAGTATAGTGGTAGTAGTGTGCAGTGTGTTTTCTAGAGCAAAAACACTGGTTGTTTTCAGAGAATTATTTTCCAAAATACCCATGGGCATGAAGGAATAGTGTATATTAGAGCAGTTATTTTATGAGGCATGATTCTTCTCACTAATCCAAAGACCTGTTGATTCGTGTATTTAGGTAATGCACCTAAAGCTTACAAACTCTTGATATTCTCTCCAAATGATGTTATAAAAATAATCTATTGAGGAGTGAGTTGTTAATGCGTACTCTTAGCCCCAGAGGTAGTGAAGCCCCTAAAGTAAATACATACATGTGTATATGTCAACTGGGAAGTAAGTGTTTGCAATTAGGATTTAAAAGTGATGCTTGCATAGCAAACAAAACGCTGTAGAATTTTATTCTTATAGAGCATGTACAACAAAGACCAAATCCAGAGCCCACAGGAGTTCATGGGAGTGTATAATTCAGCACTATTCATGAATTCAGGTTGAGTTTATAAAGGGGGTTGCAGAAGTGGAAGAAACCTATTTTGGGCTAGATTCACAGAACCTAGGATGAAGCAGTAGATATTCAGACCTGTTATCATCGTTTTCTCTTTCTTCCCGAATGTACTGGCACACATGGCACAGCAGGAGAATATGTCTTTTAAGTGTAGGTCACACTTACGGCTTCTCTGTTGGCTGGCTGCCGGAAGATATCTCCATCAGAATGTTCCCATGATAATTCTCCATCTCCTGTATGTGAAGCAGAGCAATATGAGTTAGGGGAGTAATTGTGCAACACTTTGGGAGATACTTAGTGGAAAAGTCTCATCCAGCTTTACAGCTAAATTTGGGGTGGAGGCTGCATCAGTGTGTAGAAGCATCAGTCTGTAGTCTTTTATTGTACTAGATTCTGTAGAGATCAAAAGAAAGATCCCTTCCCAAACATCATGCAAAGTCAGGATGAAGATTTACTCAGATTTACGTGGCTTAACAATATGCTGTGGGCAAGGTCATTTCCAGCAACCATTTGCTATGTGATCTCAGGCAAAGGTGAGGAGATGTGACTTAGCTTAGCCCACAGAGAAAGGCTAAACTGTGTGACCTTCCATCTACTGTGGGCTGAGGGAACCCACAAGCACAGTTACTGTTGCTCAACTGACATGTAAGTTGACTGAGAATTGAATCCTGAATTACATTTTTGTAGTCAGCTTTGAAGTATAGCCATTATTAAATAACTTTGTATTATATATATCAAGAAAAAGTAAGCCATATTTTGTCCTGCAAATTTCCTGTCCCTGGTTGTTTTTTCCCTCTTATTTATACTTCATTTAATAAAAAATGCTAAAATAATTTAATAAAAATTTACCCCCAGGTATTATTATAAACCAGGGAGGTGCTTTCATCTGTTTGTCAGAGACAGACTGTTTCATAAATAGAAGTGATGGCCATGTTTAGTGCATGACTTGTTAGATTCAAACCAGCAACTCCCCCGGGAAGCCAGGCACATGCAATGAGTTATGGTGGGATGTATGAGAAGTTGGCCCACTAAGTCTGGACCTCATCTAAGTTCATAGGATCTTATATTTGCAGGTAGAGAGTATGAAATGTTCAGCACTGCTTTTTTGAATCAGGCCAATAAAAGTAGTACAGAATAAGGCTCATGGCACTAAGGACCCTCATAACAAAGACATTCTGACTTGTCTTTTAAAAGAGGAATAGTTTTGCTAGAACAGCTTGTGCATGTGATGCAGAAGTAACGAACGGTTTTGAGAATCAATGTGAGGGACTTGCAGAGCCAGGCTCTGGTTCCTCACAGTCAAACATGTGATTCATGGAAAGGAAAGCTGGAAAGGAGAAACCCTTAGTTTCTATTCAGGAGTAATGTCCAGCTGTTTTCTTTGGAAATACAACTTCATAAATACAAACATAACTAAGCATAAGCTATGGCGGAAATTATATCAGGGAAAAATCTGTTCAGGCTAGAGAGAGAATGTAGCTTTAAGAAGTTTTTAAAGACGTATTTAGAGGTGTTCCTTGATAAGACAAGCCATGGAACTTGAACTTATACCTGATTCTAGGAAAACTTGTACAAGAACAGGAGAAATCATTTAACATGGAGGGGAGCTTGGACTTTATTCCAGCCTTGGAATTCAGATACAGGTACAGATAAAACTGCTTTGCTAGTGGCTCGAAGCCTAGCTCTGGATGTGCCAAGCATTGCACTGGAATGCAGAGCAGCATCACCCCAGGAGCCTTCTGTTAATGGCACAGATCACGGGCCTGGGTCCTCGAAGCAGGACAGCTGCTACAGCAGTAGTCGTGTGTGATACTGGCTTGGGAGAGCCATGGTACTGATGCAGGTGTGCCTCCAGTTCTGGAGTTAACTCATCCAGATTTAACTCAATCAGATCCATCGTGGATCCACTAACTTAGTGCACACTATGTATTAGCATTTTATCCTCTATGCAGTTTATGAGAACTTTCCCCTTAACTTAAGGGGAAGTTGGATCCTAACATAAAGCAGCATCTGAACCATAGTGCGTGGAGCCTTTTCTAGTCAGTAGTAGAGGAATGAATAGGTAAATCAGCAAATTTTAATATATTATGTTAATATATTTGCCCATGCAGGGAGCAGAAACTGATTCACAGTTTCCTCCCCATGAGCTGTGCTAGATATTGATGCAAACATTTTGGTTAGGTATGCATTTCATAAGAAACACAGAGGGGAGATAAAAAAACCAGCTTATGCCATATTGAAAAGGGCAAAGTTGATTACGAGACAAACTATAATTTTGACATTTTTAAATAAAAGTAATAAACAGTGGAATGCATTAAAAAAACCTGCATCAGTGGAGACACTGGGTTGTCTCTACTGCATAATAGAATTTAATCTCACCTCTCATATGGAAATTCTAATGAATTTATTTCTCATTAGTGACTCTCCCTCTGGCTGAAGTGACTGATTCCTGGAGCATAAGGCTAGGTGACAGCATAGCTGTGTCTGATACTTTGTACTTTGAAAGTCAGTTTGATTTTTGTAACTGGAAGAGGTTGGTTTCAAATACAGATCAAATCACTATCAGGAATAGATACCAGAAATCAGATGATTAGCAAGAATTTACTTTAATTAACTGTCAATGTACTACATTTAAAAGAGTATATAACTAAATTTCACCCTGGGAAGCCAGGACTATCACCTTGCCTGCTTGAGATCAGACAACTGTCAAAGCAGTTTGCCTGGCAAAAAGTTTCAAGATTTGTAAAGATACTGTGGAGTAACATGGCAAAGCAGCAGAGAATGCGGAACAATCTCCATGCAAAGGAGTACCGTGTAGAGATCCTCATCCTTGTTCTGACTGAGCTGATGTATTTATGCAGCACACAGCATTGCCCTGCTGAGAGATTAGTTCAGGTCCTACATTGTGCCACGCTTAAGTGAATTACCACAGCATCTCCAGAGGTTAAGTGGCTTAGACAGCTTGCTGCGCTGACATGACTGCACAGCGTCTATCCAGGAGCTTGTTCCTTCCTGTACTGTCTCTGCATCATGCTGCATTATTAAGCACCAATGCACTCTGAAGTACTCTCTATTTGGCTCAGCCCCTTCGCCACTCAGAGCTTTTTGGTCCAGCGTGTGTACTCGGTAAACTCCTTAGGACAGGGACTGTGCGACTATGCTAGTTTGTGTTTCACAACTCTAGCACTGTAGGCAAAATTATACAACTGACAATACAATACTTGTTATTTTTACCATGCAATAGTACTGAGTCCAAACAAGCAGAATCTCTAAAGGACATAGGTGCACAAAGGTGCAAGCAGGAAAGCTTTTCAAAGCAGCCTGGCATCACCAATATCAATAGAGTGGCACTTCTGAACACCACAGGTACCTTTAGGTGCTTATCTGCATCTTTGAGAACTGGCCATAGGTGCTTAGATACCCTAGAAGTGGTGATTCAAATGCCACAATACTAATAGTGAGATAAAATGCATTCAGAAATTCTCAGACATTTAGACAGGTATTTAGGCTTAGACATTCAGAAAGGCTGGGGAGGACCCTAGAATCAAGTTCCCTCTGTGTACAAGATCTAAAATGCAATTGCTAGTAAAATACTGAAATCATCTGAGTATAGATTGACAACTAATTTAAACTTGAGTAATTGGCCTTGTCCTCCCAATCGAAATTCTCGTCTCTTGCATAACCTGACAGATAGAAGCTTGTCTTTTATTGCAAAGCTTTTCTACTCAGAGCAATGGCAGCTATTTCAAAACATCATTTGAAGCCTTCATTTACTTCGTTATGGGGATGCAACTTTATCATCAGTGCATTCTCTCCTTGTTTCAAGTTAGCAAAACAAAGGCAGCAATGTTACCCTGCTGGAATTTGAGGCTTAATTTCCCAGCCTGCATTGGATTGTAAGTACATGGGAAACTTGCAGATAGTGTCCTGAGTGACAGTGCTGGTACACAGACAGGGCTCTGACAGAGGAAGCAGTAAATTCCGAGCTTGTCTTCTGTGGTTGTACTCGAACTTACCTCTGCAAACTGGACAGCAGGACTCCGGAACAGAAACTGGGAAAGAGCAAGTTAATTTGGGACAAGTCTTCAACCCACAGTACACATTTCCTTCCTGCCAGTAAAACACAAGGAAAATTTAGAAGGAGTCATCAATTCATCTGGTACTGTATATGCATTTTTTTATGGACATGCTTAAATCTAGTATGTGTGTTTACATACATGCCACTCTAGTATGCAAAAGCAGAATATGAGACCAATGAAAAGTCTGAATAGCTTTTTTTTTTAAATTTGTTGTCGCACAGAGGAAGGTCCCTTTAAAAAAATGGGGGGAAAAGGGAAGAGGGAAAAGTGTGTGGGGAGAAGAACTGCAATTATTGTAGGCTGAAAACGTACCTGACATTGTTGGCACTAAAATCACACAGTGTAAAGTTCCGCCCCTTCCTCCTCTCCCTCTGTTGTGTGAGCATTGAACTGGAGGAATAGCTTAGCAGTAACTGAAAGTTATCAAGTCTGTTCAGTACTTGGCCTGTTAATTTTGTAGTTAATGTAGAATATGATGATGACGATTTGATCAGAGGAGGCCCAGAGTTGCCAATACTTGATACTGAAGAGCTGGTTGGATTGAGAGGGATGTTTTGGTTCAGACACTGGCTCTGAAGAGCCACTGGGTGACTGCTCAAATATACTGGATTTGAATTGGTGACATTTCTGTGTCCCAGTGCCAGTTTGCAAAGCTGTCCACTCCCAGCCTGTGGGGCTCGACTTATCAGCTCAGTCCAAATTAATTCGGTTTCAGTCAGTGGCTTAGTGCTGTATTTTCCAGTCAGGCTGAAGTGAAATATTCGATATATGCCAAGTAGCAATATTTTACCTGCTGCCTCTGCACTGTAAGCTCACTTACAGCAGATGCTTGACAGGGTAAGCTTTGTCCAGTGTGTTTGAGTAAAAGGTAGCCTGTCATTTACCAGGTGCTGCAGACTGGCTCTGAGCACTCGCATGAGTTTCAGTATTAATTCTCAATTCCCAGCCTTTGCTATGTAACACTTATATTTCAGCGTCGCGTCTTCTAGAACGGAGAAATGAAGCATAGACAGAGCAGGGCTCTGTCAAGTCATGTTACTTACTGAGCAGCTGCACTGGGCACACTGGTTTGCTTGCCTGTTTTGGAAAAGCCCCTCTGCCACAAACATTTCGCCATGATGGTAGGTGGTGCCATTGTATTCACAGGACTTCCCGGTGATTTTGCTGCTTACTGAGAAAAGGGAGTCTTCTGGAAGCAATGGGAAAGGAAGACATCGTACAAGTGTTTTTGACAACTCACAGTATCACAAATACAGAAGAGGAAAAGCTTCCCTTCTCTCTCATTTCTCTTTATTATAAAAGGACAAGTTTTGTCATGCTACAATGTATAAGTGATATTCTCATGGTGCTATTTTGCTGGACTTTAATAATTTACACTTGGAGTTGACTGTCCCAGTTAATCTTAGGATACTGATGATCAATTGCAATGCCAGCACTGATGGCCATGTCCCATAATGCTGTGTTATCTCTTGGTCTGTCTGCTGAAGCATTTGCTATTAGGATAGGGAGGTGCAGTTATGTGCCCACTTGTTATATTTACGTGGCTTTTTCATGCTTTAATGTAGAAGGCATTAGGTCCTTTATACACATAGAACGCCACTATCAATAGCACTGTTCTAGCATGGTTTCCCCCTTCTTAATACTGGTATTGTTGTGTTAATGATTTGTAGCGTTGTAGCCCATAGAAGACAGGTGCAAGTCAGTGGGTTGTGCCATAGGGCATGCATGATGCCACCTTCCGCAGGCACAAACATTCTGGTAGAGGAGCAGTGATACTGGTGATGGAACTGTGTCAACAGAAAGCTATGTATTATCTTAGTGTTTGTTCCTCGTGGCCTTCACAATTTATTGCTGCTGTTCTTTTCAAAATGGGCAAAATTTGTAAAAGGTAGACTACAAAAGCCACCCAAAACCTGATTTTTCTCTGACATGCATTTTAATGTCAGATGTGCAAATGAGTGCATTTTGTTTGCAGAACTCAGTGCATGACAAAGTACACAAGATGACAGTGTCAATTCACCCCTGAAACTTCTTGTTTCAACTCAAGATCATATTGAGTTCTACACCACATGGGTTAAATTTTCTTCTGAGACAAACAGCTATCCCATACGTTACATTAAAACATCCCCTAGATTGTTTATTCACAGTTGACAAACTGTGCAAAGGGATTATATTTTACCTTTGAAATCTAAGTCACTTGATACCTATTGGGCAGTGGATCTGGCACTATACGTTTACATTTACATGAGTTTAGCATCTCAGCATGGGAAGAAGCATTTCGAATAAGAGCTCTATGGAAGTAACAGTGGAGTGTTTGTTCTCTGGAGCCCGAATCACTGCAAATTTCTAGGAGTGCAGCTGAAATTTCATTCAGTGGGTTTGAGCTTTCATGTAAAAGAAACCTGACCTGAAAATTCAGGTTTTGCTGCAGCCCCTTTCATTATCTATCAGATAAACATGGGGAGATTGTTTTGTGAAACTGTGCCACCACAGAATGCACATTTTTTAGCTGGGAGCCCAAGTGAAAGAACATTCCTCTGCTGGTATGCACTGGCATTAAACACTGACATTTAGAGTTTTCCATAAAAACATATATTTAGTTATATTGGTCCATCAAACATTAATAATATTTTGAATGGTAAATCTCAAATCTGGCCGTGGAACATACATGTACTACAGTATTTGAGAGTCCGGTGGGTCAGCAAAGAACGTTCTGCAGGAGAACGACAGAAGTTAGCCATTTAGGGTTCCCTGCCTGACATTTCATTTCTCTTCAGGAGACAGACATGGTATTTGCACTTCCTCCTTTGAAGCACCAAATACATCATTATTTCTGTGCAATCAAGAGTGTCTAATGATACCTTTCCAAAATCTTATAAATAGCACAGAGCTTTGACAACACCTATGCTTGGCATAGAAATGCAGTGCTTTTGGCACTTTCTGTATGGTTTGCTAGTAATACACATTCTGGAATGGCAAGATCTATGCGCTAATTAAGACACATCCTTTGAAAGTCATCAGCAAAAAATTCAAGTGACAAATTCAGCTACTGTCCCATCTGGCACAAATATTGGAAAACTGGGATAAAGAGGCACTTCTCAGGACTGTGCTACCTCCCGAAACTTATGTCACCATAGTTTCTTGGGCTTTTTGAGAGTCATCTCATGGAAAGCGGAAAAAGAGATTGCCAAACCCTTAGTTATCCACTTGCCCCTTGAGCAACTGGAAGAGCACCAGAACTGGAAAGAAATGGAAATGAAAGGAGGATACAGATGGTTCTTGTATGGATATGAGGCGCTGTTCATGCAGCCTCTGCAGGCCATTGCTGTGCCCATGTGCAAGGCCTGTCCAAAAGCAGCGTTTGGCTTGTGGTCTGACATTTGCAAAGACCAATACTTCAATGACTCATCGTGACTCTTCAGAGTATGGGATGAAAAGAGTAAATTGTACTGCAGATTTACCTTGGTATATGCCACATTGCTCAGATCACTATGAAATCACCAAATGCCTTTAACCTGTGGCTTCTAAATAAGGGAAAGAGAATGGTGAAATTTTTATTGCTTGGAAAATGACAGTGGAGAGTTGCAGTAAGTAGTTGTTTTCATCTATATTCCTTCTAAGTTGATCATAGCAGTTAGGCATATATATAACAGCTAGATCATAACATGCAGCCTGGAACACCTGTACATCTGCCTGTCTTTGGAATATGGGATGAAATTCTATTGCTATTTTGAAGTCTTATTTGATGAAATAATTATAAGAAAAGTCAGGTTCAATTACAGGGAATAAGACGATGGTTTAGGTCCTACGCTGCACATACCTATGCATATGATGATCTTTTAGCCCATTAAGTGAATGGGCCTATTTGTTTGTATAAAATAAGGTTTAGAAGAACTTTTCAGATCAAGACCATATTACTGTTATTGAAAAAAATATATACAGTCATATATCGAAGACAGCATATTGGAGAGGGCAACTGATCCTCTCCAAACACAGCATCTGTCTAAAACTGCAAGGAAGCTTTGTTTATATTGCGGGTCTAAATATAACTTGTCTGGTGCAGTTTCTCTGTCTTTGCTAATGTGTGACTGACTTTCTACAACAAGGACTTGCCTTGGTTTCTTCTCTAGTGCTCTTTAAATTATGAGTAATTAGAGGAGTTCAGAATCCCTCATGATATCATATTCTCTTGTAGAATGTGAAAATAGAATCATTGTGGATTGTTTTAACAAGTGCCAGGTTTGAACTTTGAAAAATCTTGGCATTAATATTGATACCAGCATGCATTATACTGTGCCTTAGTTCTGATATATTAGAATTAGATTAACTAACTGCAAATATACGGCATTGCTCAAAGCTTTATTTGTAAACCTTGCTTCCTAATCAGGATTGTTCCCAAAGCTTTATCTGGCATTTTAATGGTGCTGACTAACATTGCTTTAATTAGCTGCCTCTGTAAAGCACCAGGCAAACCATCTGTGTGAATCCTTTTAATTAACTGGGTTCAATCTGAGCTTTTCTTTCTGGCATTCATAGCATTTCAGTGGAAGCAATATAAAACATACAGGGTAAAGATGTTATAGCATCAAGTGAAAAGGAAGTATCTTTGTTTGTGTGGTTGGCATTTATTCTCTACAGGCTCAGACTTCAATACAGAAGTTGACAGGCTATGCTTACATTTGTCTGTGGTTTTAGTGGGATCAAGATAAGACCGTGAGTTGGCAATTTGGGTAGCACTGATTTATCACCAACATTAGCATTAGGTAATGGCAGGGGGCTAAGATGTGCAACCCAGGCTTCATGTGACTTGCTATGGCTTTGAACTTACCCTGTAAGTAGCTTTAAAGGTTGAACCTGGCTGATGAAATCTTTCAGGTTTTACAAACAGGCAACAGAATACCACCGTATCAAAAACTGATTACCTTCAAAACAATTATTTTTTAAAAAGCATTTTGAGACTATGGTGGCTATGCTTGAATTCTTATATCCAAGCATTCTTCTCTTCCAAACATGGGATTCTGTCCAGCTTCTGTTGTCTACCTAGGCTGGTTTTCACCATACACACAAGGTAAATCCTGGCCTCAATGAAGCCAATACAAAGGTTTCCATCAGGATTCAGCCTAGGTGGTTGCTTGAACACTGCTTTTTAAGATTATGTTTGAGATGGATGCTTGTACTAGGAGGAATTGTTGATCATACAAACAGGACTTGTACCAATTCATATCTGTTGTACAGCCTGATATGAAAGTTCACTATGAACTAGTTCACTATGAACTAGAACTGCATGTAGGCATCATTCACGTATTCCATGATCGTTCCATGTCGGTTTGACAGGGGGTCTGAGGAAACTGTATGGCAAAAAGTTTGCCATGAAGGGATGCTAACTTAGTGTGAAGTGCAGCACTAAAGCTTTCCTGGTAGTCTCACAAACCAGTTAGGTATGAATTTGATAAACCACAGACATTTTATGGAAATTTTCCGGTTCAGTGGAATTTACTTCAATCACAGATTTTTCATGGAAACCTGCCTGGGTTCCTGATGGTCTGCCCATGACTTGAGGTTTCCAAGGGCTAAGGTTTGGAGGCAGCCATAGTATGTACACAGAGCAGGGCTTCCTGGCTTCTGGAGCCTTCCGGAGCCTTCCAGCCTCCTGGGAGGAACAGATACTGTGTCTTGTGGATCACAGTCAGTTTTGGAAACACCATCTTTCAACTTTTTCTGTTTACAACTGTTCCTTCCTGGATTGTTATGAAAGCTTGGTCCTGAGATGCTTTACCCTTACTTGGATATGGAGCAGAAGAGCATCAGTTATCTGCAACTAATCCCTTGAATAGTTTAGACAAATTCCACCCGCAGTCCCTGGTGTCTGAAACAGTGGTAACTTCTGTAAAAGCATTTATGTGCAGACAGTGAAAAGCAGTAACTGGCTATGAGCAAACTAGCCTTTTAGGAAACGTTACTGTAGAGTGACTTACTTGAGGAAGAGCTTTAGGATCCAGGCCTTACTTCAGTCATTTAAGCTTTCGACTTGGATCCTTCTGGATAAAGTTAGGAGGTATAGGTACAATTGCCAACAAACCATTTTAGGACACTAACTAACAAACTGGCAAAACCACCTCAGAATCAGTATAGCTGTGGCATGACAATCAGTAAAGTATTTATGATGTGACATCTGACCTACAAGAGAAGAAAATCAGTTGCTTTTGGGTGGTCTTCACCATTGTGGACAATGAGACCAAGCATCTTGGCTTTCTGAAAGTCACTATGCCGAGTTTTACTGATCTGCAACCAGTAACAGGTTGAAGTGTAACTGACTGTACTCCGGAAATGGAGATTGTACAGGTCAGACAAGGAAGGTGTGCAGGCAAAGTTCATGCTGCTGCACACCTCTCAGCAGGGTCTGTTAGGACCCTGCACACAGCGCCTCTGTAAGGGTCTGTGGGTTTTTATTGCATGTCTATGAGGTACTTTCTTGTACAATATTTTGGCCATTCTTGTTAGTACTTGACGCTCTCACTATTGCTTATTTTAGTATCAGAACATCTGGCAAAGATCATTTTTTTAAAAATCCTACAGACTCTTGGCTTGCTGACTTAGAAACTATATTTAAACTGCAACATTCAGAATCACCTAGTGTCATTTACTGAAAAAGATGAGCTTTTAACATCAAGCAGAAATGCTAGGCACTCAGCCTGGCTTGGTTTTTGCAGTTTGTCTGTTTTATTAACCACCCTTAGAAAAACAATCAAGTGCTAAACAATATGAAATTAATCATGAGGTCTAATGCCTTAAGAAACTTACCATACTGGGAACTGTTCTGTAGATAGTCTCTCTGGTCTTTTGTAAGTAGACAGATGACAGATTATGAATTTGAATCCAGAGAGGATTTTATGAAAGGTGTTTTCTGAATCAACATGGAGCACAAGCAGGTACAGACCAAGAGACTGAGGATTTGTTTTAGAACCCAATTCACTAGACAATTGAATTCTGCTATAACTCTGGGACAACTGTTTGCATTGACATCTCTCCTGCATATTCACGTGTATTCCCAGTGAGTTTCATTGCAACAGGTACTTCAAAGCTCTCTAGGCTGGATCCTGGTGCAGGAAACTCTCTTTGGACACCAGCTAACTGGTTACCTCACACGCTGCTTCTGTATGTAGATCAGATCACCCCAAGCTGTAACTTAACATCAAGTGAGGCCATGTTACTTGCCTTGGCATTTAACATTGGCATAAGAATTGCAGGTTAAATATTCAGAAGCAACATATAAAGAACAATTATGAAGGTCAAAGTAAAACATAGTTCTTTGAAATGTGCAGAGCATGAGCGTTTATAATGCCAGAGGGGAACATGACTGGAGTATGAGAGAACTTCTCCCTGTTCTGCTTATTGAAAGTCATGAAACCTGAGACAGCTTAGGTACATGCACTGTCCAACACAACTGGGCAGCACTTTGATGACTTGACATCTGGTTTTGCAAAACTGTTTGCTTGGGTAGGAGTCGCACATACCCCTAAGGTCTCCTTGTTAAAAAACTATTGTTAATTCTCCTCCTTCTTGGAGTCCAGGTCTTTTCCCTA
>NW_009649308.1:8334166-8354696 GCF_000708025.1 Charadrius vociferus
CCTACAAGCAAAATCATTCTCTAGGGTAACTTACACATAAGTCAGTAGAGAGATACAGGGCTGATTCTTGATTATTGAGTCTTTTTACTGGTGTTTTTCATAGCATTGTTAAAAGCTGACACAATGGGCTTCAGGTTCCACTATGAAAAATTAATTCTAGGAAGCCCCAAAATGCTAACTGAAGTAGTCTGGAATAACTGTAATGGGATAACTTATTCACGTGCAGAAAATTACATTTCTGGATACAAACTTGCAGGTGGACTTGCAATTTACAAAGTGAGTTGGAAAAAATCCAGGCAGCAATGTAGCATAAAATGCTAACTTGCACTGACTGCAGTTCATGCTAGGAGCTGGAAGCATAAAATGCAGGGAAGAGAGAGCTGCAGGTAAGATGTTGGAAGCTTCCTTTATGTTATGCACCTTGTTACCTCTCTAGCTTTCTTCAGCTGCTCCCAGAATGCAGGTTGCAGTTGCCAAAGGCCAACTGCAATGTAAAAAATGCTGTGTTTTCCTCTGCCACTGAAACGTGTTTTTAACATGAAACAGCCTGTCACCCACAGGAGCTGTGCATCTGTCTTAGAATGGAATTCACTTTGTGTACAGGACAAAACTTCCCCAAATTAGCGAGCCTGAGTAGTATCATTCATAGCAGTAGCTCCATCCTGAGCCAGACACATGCAGAGTAGGAACTGTGCCTCCCACTCCAACTTGCAGCTTTTATCTGAAAGCGGAGCTGAGACTGGCAGCAGCAAAACCAGTTCTTGTCTATTTTTTTTTTTTTTGCCAAACACCCATGACAATGGGCTGACTCGTGGATTTATTATTATTTTTTTTTTAATCCTGGTGCAGAATCTTTAAAACTTTAAGGGTAACAATATACCCTAAGGTCCCACCTTGCATGTGGTGAACAGCATCTTTTGCACCACAGTATAGATGATTAGTCCATTTCTTTCAAATGGGTCCCAATGAAGACAGGGAATGTCTTCTGGAAGGAAGTACTCCTCAGTCAATAACTCTGGAGACTAGGACTCTTAAGTAAACAAGGTCTAACGTTTTAATTTCAATTTTGGGGCAGCAATATTGAAAATTAATTCAAAGCACACGAGCTGTGCTTTGGTTCAAAACATTTCCCTTCAGTGGGTAATGCTTTTGCACCTCATGCAGCAGAAACTAAACTAAAAGGAAGGTCCTGATGAATGGTGTGCTGGACTCTTGATGGTGTATGCCAGTAACCTCCTGTGTCATTGGTACGTGGGGAAAGCAACAGCTTTAGATACATTAGTATCACATTGGATGGCAGCAGGTTTGGACTCTGGTGTGTAGTTGTGCATGTTTGCTGTCTACTAACTCACAATACTTATCTTCCTTTGTCACCAAGGACGTGTACAATACTTGAGAATCTGAAGCTCCTTTGCAGCTCCTACTGACTGCAAGATACAGTCTTTAATCTGGCATCTTACTGAAGCAGGCCCAGAGTGAGTGACTGCAATTTACTCTTTTAGTTATTTTTGACTGCACCGCCAGTTGGAACATGTTCGAATCCTCTGTCACCTTGACATACAGGAGATACACCAAGTGGGTAAATCTAATCACTTTGCAGCTTGTTTTGAGAGAGAACCTGGGCTAAACTCCTCTCTCCAGCTTTAAAGTGCTATATGCCTCTTCCTGTTGCTGTAACAGCCATTTTGACAGCTCGATAAGCATGTATAGATGTGAGCAGTCAGGGAGCTGCTCTGATTAACAGTATCTGAACTAGCTTCCTTTCACCTAAGGAGTCAGAGCTCTGAAAAAGTAGTAATGAGTCCTTTGACCCCTGCTGCCTTGCTGTCTATGTTCCAAGGGGTTCAGCCAAAGCTCTTCCCAGTCCTGGAAAAATCCAAGTGCTAGTAACATTCCAAGCAAAAGATAAAGAAGTCTGCCTCCAGGCAGAAATCCTCTATGTTAGGCTCTTCCCTCTACTACATATAAGCCAATGGAATATGGTTATTATATATAAGAAACAGCTAGTCAGTATGAGACACGTATTTGGAATGGAGGAATAAATATGTGTTGATAATATGATCCTTATAAATTCAAAACAGAGCAGCCTAAGAAAGAGGTGAGGGAAGTGTCCTGCAGAAAGAGATTCTGCAGCTTGCTAGGAAAGTGACAGCGATATTTTGATCATAGGTATGTTGAATAAATCTGGAACAACTCTGTTGATTGAACTAACCCTGATGCTATGTGTTCAAATCAAACTGCGTTTTTTAAATATTCTTTAAAAAAAGATCCTCATGTTTATATGGGAAAAAGATCACATAAATAATATTCTTCTGTGTTTATGCAGTGCATTTCATGCACAAATAGCAGTGCTTTTATAGAACACAGAGCCCTTGCCTGTTTTCCTGCAGTTCCAGTAAAACTAAGGTACAGTGACAGCAGTAGGTTTGCTTTGTACCCAGAGATCCAATCAATGCTTATCTTCGGATCCATTTGTACCAGAAGGGCCAGGCAAAGACGCATCTAGCTGGGAATCTGGATTGCCTCATTCTGCCACTGTGGTTGACTTCCCCAAAAAGGCCTTCAGTGCAGGAGATGTTCTGTGATTGTATTTTGGCCTCCTTAGCATGCGTGTGTGATGCTGGGGCTGCTTGGTGAGGGGGCCAAATGCAGAGGGGAGAAAGAAAACAGAGAAGAGAGGGAATCTCTGTATTATAGGCACCAAGGGACACTGTGGAACACAAGCGTCATGGTGACCTGGGACAACGCATGCTCTGTTTTTTCCAGAAATTTCCCAAATTTCCCTCAGTTACTGTGGAGGCACACATTTGCCTCAGAAAGGCGGGAAACCTGTCAGCGCTGTTGACTCAGTTACTACATATTCCTGACCTGCTCCTAGTGCAGCTTCAGGGCTGCGCAACTAAACTGAGCCCTGAGTGCCATCGGCACGTGGTGGGACAACCTGCTATTGCAAACTGGCTGTTGCAAGGTCAAAACCACCAGCTGCTGAAAGAGTAAATGTTTTTACCACTATCACATCAAGAAGGGGAAAACACAAATATTCTAGAGCTACTTCATCACCAGAACTAAATCCTGATTCATCATGACATGAGAATACAGGAACCTCAGACAGAGAAAACTTATCACAGTGCTTCAGTGCAAGGTTATCTTGTAGGGATCACCTAGAATTATTTAAAATAACCTTTGTGGCTGGAGGTCCTTGGAGGATTATAGCACAGCGTAAGAGAGCAAATAGATTTCTTTCCTATTAAAAATTCCTTTGCTTAATTTCTTCCCTCTACTTTTGTTTCCACTCTACATGAATGTGTCACCTCAAGGTCTGATCTGAAGTCCATTGAACTAAAGAGATTTGGAACCTGGCCCCAACACCTACTCTGTGTGGTACGGCGTAAAGGCAGTTTCCTCTTTCATCTTCTGTCTCATATTTCTACCATACTCCTTAGCATTTCTAGAGAGGGGACTATATCACAGTCAGTAACTGCATCTGTTTTCATAGAAGGCTGACTCCAAAAACTATGAAAGCTAATAGAAATCTGTTGATTGACTACAGTAGACTGTGGATCAACCCTCCGCATCTGCATTTAGCCTTTTCCCTCAGTCATGCATCACAGTCCAACTTATTATAAGTCTGTGATTTAAAGAAACATAGATGATGTGTGAAGGTCTCTTAAAAAACAAGAACAGTGCAATGATGTTGCTTTTAAAGCAGTGACTGAAGCTGACAATAAATGTGGATTGAAAAGTTGTGCACTATCCAAAAACTGCAAACACAAGCTCTAAACAAAATCCATATGTGCCTCTCAGAGCTGCAGGTGTCAAAGATATTAAGCCACAAAATGCTTTACATTAAAATAACTTCAAGGACCAGGTTAAGCTCTAAAAACTCCAAGGTAATTCAGAGTTAATCGCAACAGCTAGTCTTTAATATGGTCAGACGGTAGAAAGTGTATGAAACTCATTGCTTGAAGGAACTAGTAGCACCTTATCTAGACAGTATGAATTTTCATACAGATTCAAGGCAAAGATGTAGTTCCAGTTTAAACATTCAAAAGGGTGTTGGTTGTTTCTTAGCTTTCTAGGGCTAAAGTCAAGCTCTTCACATTATTTTAATATATTTTTCTGCAGCTTAATTTCCTGTGTTTTCTTTTATAGTGGCATAAAAAATTGCCCAGCAAAACTCTGAAGGAGTCATAAAACACTTTCTAGAAAAGCTGTAAGGTTGAACTGTTATGTGAATCTACCAATCACTCTCCCAGCCAAGGAAACAAGCAGAGTGACGCACTGGTGCATTTTGAATCCTCTCTGAAGCATCTCTGAAGCTCTTGGAAGTTATCTTGGAAAAATTCTGAGCAGCCTATCCTATCATGTCAGTCCAAAGAATGGAAGTTCTAATTCTGTCATCCATGTGTGAAGATACATATTTTTTCAGTGCATTTTGGATGCGTATTTACAGATAGATTGTTTGAATTTTTATGGTCAAAAAGGCAGGATGGAAACAAGTGATAACCTCAGTCTGGCTGTGATAGCAAACATTCCTTATGAAGCTAGTAGCAAGGGCACATCACAAAACAAACAGAATTCTCTGAGTGCATGTCAATAGGAAAAAAATAGACATCTCCCAGGAATGCATGTATCATTATATTTCCAAATCAAATTTACTTCCAAATAAACAATTTATTTGAACTATCTGACAACTACACATTGTTGGGACTATACAAAAAACAGAGCATCTCACTAATCTCTGAGGCTATGTAATATTCTGTGAGTCTTTCATATTCCAGATATGAATACCCACCTTGTTTGTGTCTGTGGAGTAACCATAAACAAGCATGGCTCTGAAATTCTATTTCAGGTACCTCCACAGGAACCAAATGCAGACTGGAAAATTTTGAAATTTGGTCGTATCAATAGATAATAGTTGGTAGTTCTCCAGTTATTACTATCAGCTGCTGTGTATGTCGGCATACCTATTCTGCAGTCTCCTATACCGTAATTGCCGAGACCTTGGGTCACAGGTTATTTTTAATTTCTTTTTCATAATCTGAAAAGTGTAGAGGTGGGCAGTGAAGGCACAGCTACTGGGCCTGCAGGGAGCGCAACAGCATGGATTAAAGGTCTCGAGATTCAGATGCTGAGGTAAAGTAACAAGGGAAGGCAGAGGTGAGCAATGAAAGGGAAGTGAGTATGCAGAATTTATGCAGAATTTCTTCCATGAACTGAGGTTCATGTCTGACACGTGACAAAGTGGGCAGGATCCTGAGAATGTGGCCAGTTTTTCTAAAATCTGAGATATGCCTATAGCTGCAAACTCATATTTCTGTCAATGAACTGTTACTTAAGTGCCAACTGTCTATTCCTTGGTGTCAGGAAGATGTTCCTTGTAGGACTCATTGCTAAGGTGGTTATGAACTTGTTATATACCATGCATCAGCTACAGAATATACAGATTTTATTCTTTGAACAGTTCAGACAAGCATAGGTAATGGTTTCAAATGGTCAAGATTTTTAGGAGTCTAGCTTTTTGTGTTATCTCTCAGACAATTCAGCTGCTGCCAGAAGTGTAGATAATGTTGTATGAGCAAAGAATAAAACCAGTAGGACTTTCAAGCTTTCAAGTTCATTCATTAATGTTGATTATTCCTGAAGTTTCCCCACTCTTGTATTCCAAAAGTAATTGTACAGAAACCTCTTTCTGCATACTGAGTTTTCTTTTTCCTCATTTTTTTAGCACTCTCTTTTGTATCGAGACACTTCCAGGGACTTTCAGTTGTACACATGGTACACTATGCTGTCACTGATAGATTAGACTTTGTAGGTGACATGTAGGTCAGATGTTTGAACTCCTCCAATGCTAATTATTATTGGCTACAAAAGAGGTGTGTGAAGGGAACCCCAGTTATTATAATGTTGTGCTGCCTTAGATTTTTTTTCATTTGACCATTTCTGCCAAGATTTAACCATTCTCAATCAATGACTTAGATTGTCCTCCACTGTTCCTTAATCCCTGCTAGCCAGAGTGCCCTTCATGTGTCAAGCACAGCACTCCCATCAGCTGTGTGTATTGGATTAAGAATTCAGTATCAAAATCACTTATGGGCTGTTGTTGTTTTCCACAAGTGTTGGATTTTATAAGATTCTCCAAAATTTATCAAGTCTTTCATAAAATGACAGCTGTTACTGCTCTGTTGTTTTCAGGTCACAGACTACATCTAGGCCTTTAGGAGGCACCTTTGTAAGATGCCTTTTTTTATTATTGTCCCAAAATACAGCACGTATCAACTTCCAATATATATATCTCTATAATCTTTACTACTGTCAAATCCAAATTTCAGTAAGGATCATGAAAAAAAGAAATGCTATCTACATACCATTCTTCTAATGAGAATCTCCCCATGGCCTTCTTCCTTAATCCTTTCACCATTGTATAAGAGAAAGGAAATCACAAGCTCAGAGATTGTTTATACTGCTGCATGACCAATGGTCTCAGCACAGTTCATGAAGAAATTTTGCTGCCTGGGGACTTAGGCAATAGAGGGACTGATTAACATACAGAAAGAAAAAGAGTTTCTGTGTTTGCAGCTTGTCAGGGTTGAGAACCTTGCAGATCTTTCATGGTAGGCCAGAGATCTGATCTTTTGGACAGCGCAGAGTTCTAAAGTTTCGCAAGTTATATGTGATGTCTGGATCCATCTCCAAATTCTCATTAAATACTTAGGTGTTTGAACCATGCGTATTGGTTCAGGCACAGCTTTTAAAAGAATAATATGCCTTTTGCTAAGTTACTCACAAAAAATTTTGATCTTGAGTATTGCTATAATAGTCTGTTTACAGTCTGGAATTCAGGATATGAAGTGTTTCTGACTTTAATCTCAGAGGTGTAGCATCAGTCAACAGAGATACATTTTATATAGGAGGTAACAACTATTCTTTTACTAACGGCATGGAAAACAGTATCTGCTCAGTAAGAGACCACCTGAACATCTCTTAATATTACCATATTCGCATGTTTTTTTCTCTTTCCTATTCAGGCCTCACACCCATCTATTTAAGGCAATTAAAACTCCTTGTAAGATCGGAGCCATGAGTTTCTCACTTAAGTGATATGAAAAGGGTAGATGGTAGGAACAAGAATCGTATAGAGAATGGAAAAGTTGGGCACAATATGCCTTCCTTCATCCCGCAAATATTTGGATTTGGGTTTTTAAGAATGGAAGGGCGAGAAGACTAGAACTGAGAACCTGGGAGCTCTGGTGCATGAGCTGGGTAAACCCCAAAATCTCTTCACCAAATGGTTTATTGTATGTTCATTCTACAGTGGAAAGTCATTCCATCAGAGCATTCCAACTGCCCAGGTTGAAGATTTTGGTGGTAATTCAGCACAATAATAGATTGTATTATGCACATGCTTCTGTGTTTACATATATGATATCTATCAGGTCAATAGATGGTGTACATACTCAGCACCTCGCAAGGCTGAGTCTTTAAGAATATCTACACAGTAGAGTGCAGTGTGTTACCTGGACTAGCTCAGTTACTGGAAGGAATTGAGAGAAGGTAGCACTGAGCTCATTGCAGGTGCATTTTTCCTGCTTCTTAAGTGAGTTTTGCAGTGCAGTGAGTTCTGCACTGTCCTAACTAGGCTGCTTACAGGATCTAAAATAGCTAGTTCGAAGATAAAGGTATTACGAAGTCATGCTGCAGTCTACTGTGGAGACATAGCCTCATTTATTTTTAGGTGGTGTTCTCAGACCACTATTGTGGTCTATAGAATCATAGATCATAGAATGGTTTAGGTTGGAAAGGACCTTGAAGACCATCTAGTTCCAACCCCCCTGCCATAGGCAGGGACATCTCCCACTAAACCAGGTTGCCCAAGGCCATGTCCAACCTGGCCTTGAACACCTCCAGGGATGGGGCTTCAACAACCTCTCTGGGCAACCTGTTCCAGTGCCTCACCACCCTTAAAGTGAAAAATTTCTTCCTAATGTTAAATCTAAGCCTGCCCTCTTTCAGTTTAAAGCCATTCCTCCTTGTCCTGTCACTACATGCCCTAGTAAAAAGTCCTTCCCCAGCTCTCCTGTAGGCCCCCTTTAGGTACTGGAAGGCCGCAATAAGACATCTTTATATTTAGTCCAGTTATGTATGTAGGCACCACCTGGCATTTTGTTGTTACTTCATTTGCTAAAGAACAACGAAAAGTACAGCAGAAAAGTGGTTTGAATTTGATACAGAAAAATCATAGTACCAAAGGAGCTTAAACTTAAATGTGTTACTAATCATGAACGTTCTTGGAAGGCAGTGTGTTTAGTCGGGGCAGCAAGCTTAAAAAATACTGGTGCCAGATGGGCTGATTCATACATCAGCGTGCAGCCTTATCTGCTGAGAAATCAAACCAGCAAGTGCAATATGGAAACCCTTTCTAAATCCTGCAATTGTGCATTTTTGCTTCTGATGTAAACTTCCTCCATCTTAGATCTACATATTCCAGAGCGTACTCAAAAATTTTAGATCTTTAACTGAACTCTAAATGCTTTGATTTGCAATAGTTCCATGTAGAAATGATACAATCTACAATAAACGTTCCATTTATAAAGGCACTGGCCATAGTAGTGCCATAAAACAGCTGCAGCTAAATGCTTGAAGAACTTGAACTTGAAGTTTATTTTCATGACAGGAGGCATGAGGTCTGAAGTCCACTCTAGCTCAAGAGCTGATCCAGCTCTAGGAATGATGGTGCATTCTCTCCCTGACTCTATAAATTTCCTCTCCTCTGATGATGCCTGGAGCATCCTGAGGTAGAAGGAGGGAGTTCAAGCTCAGAAGCAGATATTGTCCTCTCGGGTGTCACTAGTGTGTAAAAAGAGTCCCAATGAATATGAACCTAGTATTTTTGGTTACATATATGTGATGATAAGATATAATTCAGATAGTAAAATATGTTTCAGAGCTGCAAAAGGGAGGAATATCTAGTTCTGTACAAGACAGAAGGTCTGGATTTTGCCAATGTGAGAAAGAATAGGTTTCAAAAAAAAAAAAAAGAAAAGTTAGCAGTGAATCTGTGGTAGAAGCTGGTAGGATTGAACCACTGGTGAAAAGCAGAAGATGCTTCATAACATATGTCTGACAACTACTTAAGATTCATGGTGGCTGGTGCCAGGGAAACAGGATACAAACACTGCATCTCTTTGTGTCAGCAAGTCCAGTGTCACTATGGATGCAGGAGACATTAATTCCAAGGGGAGAGCAGTGCCAACTTTTCTCAAAGGAATCCCTTCAACAGCTCCTCCACTTAGGTAGTTATGAAGTTCAGTTTCCAATGAAAGTTGCTGCCTCCTGGCATTACCTCTGCTTCATTAAATAAGGAGGCAGTTATTTGGGAAGTTACACTCTACAAGGCCTGCAGAAAGGTAGGAGGAAGAGCCCGAAGTCACTGTGACTAGTACTACTCATTTCTGAAACGCAGCTTGAGAAACTGAGAGGAAACATACGTGACAGAATATAATAAGCACTTATGAGAGTAATTTGAATGGATGGCTAATGGCCAGAGCTATGGCACGTTCCATTAAAAAATAACCAGGGAAACCAGAGAAGTGAATTTCCTGCATATCGTGGGATGCTGCACAAAAGACATCGTATGCCAGACACATAGGAATGGAAAGCTGGCATAAGATGTGCAAGAGTGCTTGAGATTTCTATTCAGATGAGGTATGAACATTACCGCTGAAGATAGAGCACCAAATATGATATGCATAATCACTGCAGAAAGCAGAATGCAGATAACCTGTGAAATCACAGAAGATTCCTGGTTCTCTTTTGCTTATATTGCTGCAGATGTATCCGAATTGCAGGTTCAATTAGGGAAAAAATAAACCTTAGTGTGATTCTCATTTTTAATGAGATGCTGCCCAGCTAGCAATTTAACGGCCCATCATATGTAGCAGATGTTAGACTATAGATAGATTCTAGGAGCAGTTAAGATAATGGATCACAATTCAGGAAAGGCTCATTCTGATCATTTTCTGGATTTATCACTTTAAACACCAGTACAAAATTCTAGCTGAAGGCTGTGAATAGCAAGTACTTAATTTGGTAAGAAGGAATTGGGAGTTTACAGGGGCCCTTGCTCTTCCTTACTAGGTCACTGTAGAATGTTTTAAAATCTTGATAGGTATCATGACATTTACAGCCTCATGAGCAGAAAAAAGCCAAACAGTTCACTGCCAAAGAGCACTTGAAGCAAAACGAGTCAATCTAGAAGCATTCATGTTTCTATACTAAATACTGTACAGAGATATTAAGGAAAAAAAAAAAAAAGAAAAAGAAAAAGTTCCTGACCCCAAATTACAATTACATACTGAGAGTGGGATTTCTGTGATTTAACTTAAACTGTCAAAAAAGTAAGCATCTAGCATAAGCTATTTGCCTGTGCTCCCTCAATAATCCGTGGAGAGAGACAGGCATCTCCAGGGAAAAATTCTTCTCAATCTGGGTAACAGGATGGATCACCCTCTGGGGACGGCATGTTTCCAACAGCTATAAAGGGTATCTAGATGATTCTCTTGCCAACTGAAGTTTACATTAGCTGGAAAAACAAACCAGATTTTGGGCACACCAGTCCTTCTTTTAATCTGCAAACAGAAAAGGAGTTCATGTCCCCAGCATCTTACCACTTAATCTAATAGCACTAGTTAGTGAAATAAAGCATACTACCTTACAAACTTTCTTTCCTATGTGTTAGATCATCATAGATAAAACTCTACCATCAACTAGATGCCAAAGCGCTAGATCGGAAGTTGAATGGGATGAACCTCATCCCAGGACACAAGAAGAGTGGGATCACGGCATCAGATGAGTTATGTGCTTGAAATGCTTCTTCCTCATTAAAAAAGTATTCTAGACACCTAGATCAGATATTGATATAGACATCCGACAGGCAGATATATATAATCGTCAGGACAGATGAATCCTACTAAAAATTGATGGGTGGGTGCCATTTATTCTCCAGTAAGTGCAATGAACACACTCCAGTCCCAGCTGAACAGCAAACTGACTTGTGCACTCATGTCCCTCCACCATTGCGTATTGCCTCCTGCTCACAGGTTTTGGTCAGGGAACAGCTGTTTTCTTCAGACAATGAAATTCTCTGGTGAAAGTCAAATAAAACCCCTTTCTATGATGCTGCATGAATACTCTTTTATAAATGGAAATGCCACTAAGACAGACACGTAGGGAAAAGCTCCAGTCAAATCTACCAGCCATTAGGCCATGTCGGGAATGTTGTAACAGCCTTGTGAAAGATCCTGCTTAGTCTCTTTCATACAGTGGCTCTTAATAATGAGCATATAGTAAATGTACAGTCTGGAGGAATTTACTATACAGTATCCAATTGGATTTATATAGTCATAAACTTCTACAGCACTGCTTCTATGATTTACAACAGTCTCCACTAATTATAAAGCAGAGATGTAAAAGGCAAATGTTACCAGACTGGTTGTACAGTGATACTGTACAAATGCACATTTGCCACAGCAATTTTGAATTGCTTGTTAATGGAGAACCATTGCAAATAACCATGTATTTTAGCCTGCTCTTATGAAAAGCACCAAAAGCAGAAACCTATGAAGTTTGTGGGATGGGGTTTTATTGCAGTGGAGTTTAGAGATAAGGGAAGGAGTGGGGAACAGATAGTCTATGGAGCCCATCAATGAAACTTCTGCTACCTTCTGCCTGGATTGTTGGGGACTAGACTTGGTAGCTTACCTGATCCCTTCCCAAATCTATACTTCTTATTTCCTAAAAAGAAACCACCATAGGAAATACTGTAACTTAACTGTGGGACAAGCCTCTCATGACCTAAAAGGATACAGAAGGATGTTTACTTCACAGAAATTTTCCAGCACAGACATTTATTTTTGCTGTTACTCAGCATATTAAATAACTATTTCAACTGTATGTCACTAAATAACTATTTCAACTATATGTCATTAATAGAAATTACCTGGGCATCGTGGGCAGCACAGCTGTGGTACATGCACAGGGGAAGGACAGTGTAGACTTGGGCATCTTATTCTGCTGCACAGTACATTTCCATTCTGCAGGTGGAACATAATACAATACTTTAATGAAAAGGGCTGTCTCACCAATTTCTGTGTTCTCTATTCTGCATGTAGATATTTTAAAAAGAAACGCCCTTTTACAGCATTCTTATTTTGCTCACACCAGGGTAAGCTCAGACTACTTTCACTGCTTCTGAATTTATGCTGGAGGTCAGAATGGAGCATTTGCATTTCCAAAACTAAGACACAGATAATGAATGGTAGGTCTCTGAGGTATCCCCTAGTGAGGGTTAGTTCAAGACCGCAAGAGACAATAGCGTCTGTAATTGTTCCTGAAAACTGTGGAGAGTCTTTTGTTTTCATTTTATGGGTTCCCCAGTAGACAAAAAACACAAGTTGGTAAGTAGCCATTTTTCTAAGAAATATGAGTAAGTCTTGGGAATGGTGTTCATTATTCTTGTCATTAACATAATATTCTATTTGACCACATCTAAGTTTGATTTATAATTAAAAGACAGGGAATTTTCATTCTCCAGTGTCTGTAACCAGAAAAGACTATCCATTTCAAATTCCCATTTCCCATCTATAATTCATCCTCCCAATTTAGCTCCAAGTTGCTCATGTTTATAGCAAGAAAGATCTTTCAGCATGAACATTGATACTATGCTGTGACTGTAGTTTTGGGTGGTGTCAGGAATAAGCCCACTTCATTTTCATATGCCTTCTGGAGCACTGAAATGTTTCCATTGGAGGTGCAGACTTCCTTAGATAGCATATGTGTAGGCTTTTCTAGCCATCTCTTTCAAAATAATCCATTGTCTCCAAAATATCTGCAGACCACAGGCTGGAATCATACTGTTAGATCATTACTACCCACGAACTACATTTGTGCATCTGCTTTGGAAAGAGACACTAAAAATGATATCACCATCTGTTTCCAATGATGATTGAAATTAAATATACTGATTTTATAGAGGAAGAGCAAATTTTAGGCTGTAGACTCTTTCCGGGAGAGGGGCTGCTGGTCTGCCCAGCTCCTTGCCCAGTAGACCATCATCTGAGAGTCTGTAAGGCAGTGTCGTAGAAGAAAGGCCAGCACTGCCTGCTAGCCTGGCTCTACGTTGCTTACTTGACCTGTTCCATGGCCTCGTTCCCTTTCTAATTATTAGTCCTGTGAAATCTCCTGAGGTGAATGTTTACTCCCTGTGCATGATCAGCTGGGATAAAAATTCTGCAGGCCTACTTGAGTCCTTGGTGCTGCCTGCAGTATTCGCTGTTCGCAGAAGGACAGAATGATTTTAACTGATCTTGGGCTTGGTAAGACTGATCTTATGCTGAGATTCGCAGTGGTATTCGGGACCCCAAGCCCTGCTGACCACAGGACTACAGTACTTAACTTAGACTTAAGCTCCTGTAGGCCTCTGTGAGTCAGGGCCACAGTTAGCATTTCTGCATCAGATACCCAAAGAGTAACAATACGTCTCCCTTCCCAAGCTGCGTTATCAGTGCTAAGTGTAAGAGCATTCATTTCAGCCCCTGAAGTCTGCAGATCTGACTATGACCACAAGCAAAAAGCTGCTGTATTTTAAAGAGTAAAATAATGATCTGACAAATGGTGAGTGCTCCAACTTACCTGACAGTAACAGCCAACAGTCTCCACTGTGTATTGGGGGGGAGGAGGGGTTGTAAAAGAAAGGGAGAACAGGGCAAGAACACTGAATTATGTTTTGTTTTATTCTGGTTTAAGTATGTAAATTGTAACTTGTAAAAATACAATACTACATACACACAAAACCAGGAGGGCTGGTTGGTTGTTTTTTTAATCCCAGGCTGAATAATTTGGCCTCTGTTCAATTAATTTGTCTCACCTTTTTCTTAAACATTAGAAAAGCGTGTGTTGGGGGCAATGGATGGACAGACTGGTTTAGAGATGGAGCAGAGATCTTGGTCTGTTGCCTGGCTGATAAGACTTGTTTTGGGCAGAGATCATATGTATCATGATGTTTGAGGCCACAAGAAATTTTGGTCATGAAGACCCCTTGGGATTTTTTCACTTTTCTCTGCAGTGTGAGTGAGCAGGTTGCTGGTTCAGGCTCTGCAGACATCCTTTGCCTAACTGACTTACTGCCAGGCAATCATAGGTGCGCTACACTTAGATGTCTCCTATTTGTTGTCTGTGGCACACTTCAGTTTCATTTATTATGCTGTAATATTTGATTTAAGGTCTGTGCTTGTGCTGTGTCATGGCATGTCTTCTAATGCTTTATCTAGCTTTAATTTTGTTAAAATTATAAATTATTGAGGGTTTACTGATGATCTGGAGCTTTTACTGTCGGTCAGTGTTCTGAGGGCATTTCTTTTGGCCAGGACAAACTCAAATGGATGGCTGGATGCTGCACTTGTTTTTTGGAGTTGTCTTTCCAGGCAAAAAGAGTCACACCCCAGACCTCCGTCAGCATCCTCACTGCTGAAATAACCCCAAGTTAGATGTTGTACCCTCATGGGGCAACAAAGGTAAAAGAGAGCAAACAAGGAAGCTGAGTCCTGAACCACTTCTGAGCTGCATGTACTGATAATTACTACAAGCACTTTTCTTCTTTACTAGCCTTGTTGCCCTGAACTGTCACGCTGGTCTTCCATGCCCACATGCGAAGGAAAGAAATAAAACATACTCCATTTGCTGGAGCCTCACAGTGTGTGGGTATGCCTGGATCACGGCAGTGCTGTTCTCTAGAGGAGCATTCCATGCACTTTCCCATCCCTCCAGACTGTTTAACATCTTCCTAAAAATCATTGAGATTTGTATCCAAATCTGTAGGGTTTCCAGCGAATTTCATCCCCACCCAAGACACAGCCTTCCAGCTATTTAATAAGTGTTCTACCACACATGGACTCCAAGGGAGTTTTCAACTTTACATATAGATCAGCAGAAGTGAGTGGAAACTCCTTTTTGCTGTAACTGGGGTCTTTTCCTTTTCTTCCTATTACCTTGTTTTTTCTCTTATGGATACATTCTGCTCCACAGATCTGAGATGCAGCCAAGCTTTTAGGACTACTGTTTGTGCATCTCTGCACTAAATTGTAGTAGCAGATCCCTCAGAGCAAATGCTGCCCAGAGGCCCGATATTTTACACTTTCAGGGGGAAAAATAGCCAAGAAAACTTTATTCTGCATTAAATACAGCAGACAAAACTCAGCATCTGGAGTGTCTCGTGTGTTAGTGATTAAGATCCCTTATTGTGTAGTCATTTTAAAGTTCTCCAAGGGACATATTCTGCCCTCATTTTCCTACCCTCCCCCCGCCCCCCAGCTGCATATGACATACTTAGGAGATCTACAACTGCTGTGTCTTCATATCAGGCATCAACTGAAGGAGGCCAAGGACCTGCCCTTTCACGTCCTACCCGATTCTCTCTGCTGCCCATACCCTGTTCTCATTTTTCAGCATCTCATTCTTTTTTCATAGATTTTTACAAAGGGTGATATCCAAGCCTGTTCCTTCAGCACTTGAGGGCAGTAGATGCTTTGAGTGTGGCAATGCCTCTGAAGATGTGGGCGTTGTACATAGGTCAAAATTCTACCGAATTCAGGTTCAGCATAATTGTCCATGTTGATGGAACTGCAAGGAATATATATTTAGGTAGTGGGGTCCAGTTATTCAAGATGGAATGCTCAGCATTGACAAAGTTTCTGGCTAGCTGAGGAGCTGTTTTGTCTATCCCATGCAAGTATTTTTTGGCAGTATTGGCTTTCTCTGTGAATGTTTTCTCTCTGCTAGGATCACCTGCCTCTATTTCCTGCAGCATGATCAGGACCCATTAGTGACAACAGGTTTGGGCTTTGCCAAATTAAGATACGACATAAAGGATTCTAGTCAATTAAGCAAGTAGAAGAAGTTGCAGAATCAATAACTTAGCAGTCCTACCTCAGAGCAAAGACAATTAACGCAGTAAACAAGGCCATAGGGTTCTAGATAAGGATGCCATCTTTCTCCTACACGATACTTCTTATCTTGAAACACACAGTATGTATCGGAATCTGTAAAACAGTAAAGAATTGAATTAGCTATGAGTGAATGTTCCTATTGTGTGCTTATGAAGTGGTTTAGGTGTGCAGTGTTTTCTGTAAACTATTTTTTCTTTCCCTGGAGAATCACACAAAGGAAACACCCTTAATTTTATGTGCTGTTGTTTCTAACCTCCCGAACCAAAATAAATGACACGGCCTCCCATCTTTCCAAAATTGCAGCTCCTGAAATAGCTAACCGAATGGCTTTCATACACGGTGAGTTTATCCTCTCACCTGCAACAACACAGGTTAAAATCCCGTTTAGGTAACATAATTAAAGTGCTTGATTGCTCAGACAGATTTATAGGAAACAAAACCTTTTCACTGCAAAACCAAAGCAATTGGCTCAACTCAGGAAAATCCTAGGTTGTACAGCAGAGAGATTTTGAACAAGGGGACTGCAGAAGGAAGATAAATGCATACAACTGCATGTTCAGTATCTCCATATTTTAACAACCTAACAAAAAAGAAGTTTGTACTAGTATTTCAGAAAAATTTGTGCTGACTTACATATGCATCAGCATTCAAAATATTTTAAGATCTTTCTGTTCAGTAAGCAATTCTAATCTTGCAGATGCAGTTTTGCAGATATCTATCTACTTATCAGACATTACTGTCCTGTCTCTCCCTGTCACATTACAGTTTCACATTGAAAACCCAAATCTCTTCAATAAAAGGGTGTTTCTCATGTGTTTGCATGAGAGAAGTCCTTCCTGTTATCTTAATGATGTCCAAATTCAGCTTAATTCATCACCCTCAGTATAGATGATACTTCAGAGTATCAAACAAAATACTGCTTTTCCAAGTGATAGTCCAAGCAAGGGACATTCTTCACATTCACTGGGCTAAAAGAAGGTAGCAAGAGGTAGGGATTATTAGTAGCAACTGCGAAGTGATCTGCTTTCACTTCACACAAAAGCATGACAAATGAAATACAGGATCTGAAAAAGCAGACGGCTGAAGTGGAGTTTGATAGTTTTTCACACCGTGCTTTCTTTGAACAGGGAGACCTGCACGTTGTTTTCTTGTGAGTAAATTCAGCGGAGATGGCAGCCTGTTTGGAACTCAGTCTCTTTTTTTTCTTTTTTTTTTTTTTAATCTACCTCCTTAGAAGCAGAAGGTGCTGATACTGAGGCTGAAAAATTTAACTACTTCTCAAGGGCAAACAGTGTCCTTTCTAAGAAGGCGGCCAAACCCCAGCCTATGCAGGTGGAGAGAGCATTCCCGAGAGCTGGTAACACGGCTGTAGCATTCAATAACTCCTAGACTTATTTGGGTAGTTATTCCTCCTTGCCATGCTTTCTGAAATGTGTTAACATCTCCCACAGATGACAGGCTTTGTAGAATTATTCCCTTTGTTTTGTTTGTATTCTTTTCAATTCTTCTCATCAAGTTTTTGACAGTGCTTAGACTCTAATTTTCTCAAAGGATGTATCTAATCCAGTTCATATGAGGTTGTTTTTGGAACACAACAGAACAGTCTTGGACGAACTTTACACTAGCTGAAAACTTCAGCACAATAGTCTTACACATGGGACAAAATCCAGATAATCCGTCAGATGTTTACAGAGGTCACTAAAATGGAATTAAGCACTCTCTCGATTCAGGATATTTGAAATAAAACAGATTCTCCAATTGATGTGTTATGTTCTTTATGATGCAATGAAACCTGTACAGCGTCAGGAAAATGTGCCCCAAAGGTGGGTGTGACCTGAGTCTACTAAATGGAGGATTACAAGGAGGAAGAATGTTAGGAGGTTTTGAACGCACTTCCACAGTTTAGGACATTCTTATTTGAAGATCTTTTCTGAACCACATCTGTCAAATAGAAGGAAAACATCAAACTTGGGTGAAGGTGACAGCTTTGTTTGAAGTCTACTTACGTTTTACTTGTTCTAGTTTACCTCCATCTATGAAAAGGAGACAGAGCACACCAAAAAAGATAAAATGAAAATCCTCCAATATCCACTTTTTTCTCATCTTTATCGACAAAAGGAAAAGAAAGAGCCGCCAAAGTAGAGAATGTTGAGCTGTTGGGAAGACAAGAATAAATTAATTAAACTAAAATCCCGTAAATTCTCTGACATGATTTCATCCAGCACAGAGAAATCCTAAACTGTCAGAACCAAAAAAAATTGGTCTATATCATGGATCTTCATTTCATGGAAACAACTTTGGCTTCAGGTCGTTTAATTTTTGGAAAAGGGGCCACATTCCCATTCATGAAAGCTGAAAACTGGATATTACTTCTAATGAAGTCCTTATTTTATTCCAAAGCAGAGAAATCTGGCAAGTAAGGAATCTAAATTCTTAAAGTTCTCTTTTGCAAGAAACTAGCTGGGGAGATTTTCTTGGAGAGCAGCTCTTTTGGATGTAACTTAGGAGATACAGGTGTCGGTTGTAACATATTTGCCTTCATTATAAAATGAACCGTGGATATACCTGCTCTATTGGCCCTGCACGATGGAAATCCATGCTTCGGGGGAAATGCTGGCCATGCTGTAGTCCATGGGAGTTTTTGTCACTGCATCTAATAGGCTTCCACCCCTCCTCCCCTCTCCCAACCACTATTGTTCTGAGATTGTGTGTAATTAATTTTTCTAGAGTTAACCCTTCCGTTGCCTTGATATCAGAAAGTAGAATGGGGGAATGACATGTCATCTTCATTCTTGTAGATCTTTAATGTCAAAATCTTGCATATGGAGCAAAGCTTAATGTATTCTTCTCTGTGTGATGCAGAGATGGTATTGTACTTGCTGCATGTGCCGTTCTGTTTATCTTTTTCTGGCTTTTAAAAGGGAAATTATTTTACAATGAAAAAAAGGGAGAAAATAATTAACTAAAGTAAATATTATTTATTTTTGATAGCCAACCTAAGATTTTAAATTGAGAAATACATGTTGATACTTTACTGTTTATCAGAATTCATTGTGAAAATATTATCTTCCCAGAGTAATTTTTCCATCATTCACAATGTTGGAACGATTTGGGTTTGATTTTAAGAGTCTTGCTGTGGATTCACAATTAGTTTTACAAAAGTTTAAAAAAAAATAATACACCATTGGGCAAATAAACTATCTGCTTTGTAAATTAATTTGACCTCTTCAGATTTCACGTAAATAATATGAATATGTTTCAGCTCACAGGTAACCACAGCAGAAATAATAATTTATATATGTATATTCAAAATTTAGTGGTGGATAACTTAGAGAAATTAACTAAACAGTAAGATAACAAGCACTTAAAAAGAAAATCTTCCTATTAAGACTGTTGAGATCTAGGATATTTTAACAAAGGGTGGGTGATCTGATTGTATCAGAGTGGTTTTATTGCCTTTACTCTTTAAGGGTTCTCTAGTCTACATTCCCAAACCACAACCAAAATGGACATCTTCCTTAACTAATCCAATCTATGCAACTACTCTCTCTATACTCAGCTCATTCAAAATAATGCAAATTGCATCTGAAAACATTAAAAAAAAATGCAATTTTAAAAGTACACTCCCTATGCTGTAACAATATGTAACTATTTATTTTGCAAGCTGAGACTAATATTCCAATTTCAGAAGAAAAGTTTAAGTCAATTTTCCTTTCAACGTGTTCAAATCATGTAGGACATTTTTAAGCCAAACAATCTTTTAAAAACTCGTTTAAAATTAAAACCTCCTAATTTAGTCCCAGGACATCATGCATGCATTGAGAACAACAGTAGCACATCACTGGGGCTAGCAGGAATAGGAATGTTTAAATATTTTGGCCTTCTTGGGGGTTGCTTAAGCAAACAATATTTATAATGGAGTACAGTTATCCTTTGTGCAGCACTTTACCTGTTAGCTAGATTGGTTAGTTCGAAGGGAAAGGCTCAGAAATCCGTCCATTTTAAATGTCAGGGCTTCAAAAGGAAGAACATTTTAAAACTTGGACTGCTTACGCTCAGAAATGCTGCACGGTAATTTGAAATGGAGGAGTTAATAACAGAAATGGGATGGGGACTTTTGATGTCTTTCTTAATTCTCTTTAATTTCTGTATTGTTGTTACTCCAAATATAAACACATACTTTTCACTATTAGCACACTCCCTTTATTTCCCCAAAGGGCAACGTCCTAAAAATATTCCTGGATTTAAACAATCTCAGTTAGAATTAACCTGTTAATTATTGGTGTGTTTTCTGCTTAGCAGAAAGAAAGAAAGCGATCAAGGGCACATGGGTCTATTTTGAACGCCTCGCCCGCCGAAGAGCCCTGGTTAGTAACTGCAAGTGCCACAGTCCGGCCTCGCCACGTTTTACGATTAATGAAAAAAAAAGCAAGCGGGAGTGAGCCTAGCTGGGAGAGGCTGTGCGAGGAGGGTGCTACCGGCGGCACCGGGCGATGGAGCGGCGGACGGGCGCGGAGCCGGCGGGGCCG
>NW_009649308.1:8355960-8373607 GCF_000708025.1 Charadrius vociferus
ACCTTGCGCCGGTGCCTTCAAACAGAGCTGCGGGATGGGTGAAAGCAACCCGCTCCGGACGTAGCTCCCTCCTCGGTACCCGAGCCCCACGGGCGGTTTGCTTAGAGAGAGGACTCTACACCGAGATGGCTCTTTAATGGGCTTTTCACACGCGGGGTGCCCTCCAGAGCAGACCCGATGGAGTTAGCGTCCACTGGGATTTGTCAGACACCCTCTGCTGATACCCTCTGGTCTGATTTATTGTGTTAGAAGGTTTCAAGGTCACATTGAGATTCTGGTGGAACTAAATTAAACCCATGACTCATGACATTATATGCTTGGTCAAACATTCTTTTTCTGTCGTCTTGTAGCCCTTGTAACTAATAAGAAGAGATCAGTGAACCCTTGACAAATGATCTGAGAAAAAGGGTGAGGTATGAAAAGACACCATGTGGAGAAACAAATTACAACCCATTTCCCCTAGTTTGGGACCAGGGTGTTTAGGGAGCACTGCTGGGAGGTCATACACCTCCCAGGCTTGGTAGATATTTTCAGAAGGCTGAAAATTGACCAGAACTTTCATTTCTTCCATTGTAACTCAGCTGGACGAAATACTGAAAATACAGTGTATGGTGAACCCTTATATTAGCATGAGGAATGAACAGTTGACTTAATAAGGGTTTTGTAGCATGACTTCATGGGTAACCAGGGCTGTGTGTTAGTAAAATTCTACTTTATAACTCTTAATATTAAAAAAAAAGAAAAGAGAAGGAAACTGCATTTGGAGCTAAGCATTTTGAAAACACTACTCCATGCCTACTTCTGTATCACTCTTTCACTCTCTGCCTTACAGGCAGTAATCCATGTTCCTAAGAAAAAGTCATTACTTAAAGCTCTTACTCCTGAATGTGGTGGCTATTGCCAGTTTTGGAGGAGCCACTGTGTGGAATAGGGATGGGCAAGTGGAAAAACAAATGGTAACTCTGAATCAGAAATATTATAGCAATTTGCACTTGAAGGCAGAGAATCTGAGCTGTGGAAGCTCTGGTCCTGCAGAGGTGTATCCACGCTCATGGAGAGAAGAGTTAAGCATGTGAACACAATGGAGTTTGTGCAATTGTGGAGCTGTAGTAATGTTGTTCCTTTAGATGTTGTACTGGGTTAGACTGTGCAGGCTCAGCCTGTGAGATAAATTGCATATGAATAACATGTGCACCCAGATCTACAACTGAACTGACCCTGTTGCATTCTCCAAAGAGCTCTAGACCCAAAGCCAGTTAAAGGCCTGCCTCTGACATCGACATAGGGTGGAGGGACTTCCCTAGGAGCTGCCTTTGGCTATCTGGGAGCCAACTGGGTATGGGAGTCATAGCAAACCTTACCCCAGTACCACTTCACCAGAGCCACTGATCTTGTCTCAGAAACTGAGTTCAGACACCAAGAGGAGACATAGAAGCGAAGGGTGTAACTCCGAAGGTAAATGAAGTCAAGTGAAATAAAGACCATACTGTGAAAGGAAAGGAGTTTGTTACTGAGACAGTCCAGCAAGATGCGGTAGATTATGTACATGCCTTGACAGCTCTAAATTTAAACTAGATTGCATCATCAGGGATGTTGATTGGATTTAGTGCAGCAATTACAAGGGAAGCTCTGCACTTTTGTCCTGCTGCCCTTACAGGAGGCTGAAGTTGTGCTGGTGACTCTGCATGTGGTAGTTTTTCTTCCAAGTCAAAAAGCAATCCATTCCCTACAATGTTAGACCTAAATTGATATGGCATCAGATTTCAGAGGAGTTAATGAGATATTAAAATGCCCTTAGTAACATCATTAAAACACATTTCTTTATAGAAAAGGGGCATGCATGGGCTGTCTAAATTCCAGTAAAATGTTTTGATTTTCTGAATTCCTGTGTTACTACAGTTGGATGAAGGCTGGATTCTCCATGCTGGGTCTCTAATCGGTAAGGTTTTTGTTCTGTTGTTGATTGTATTCTCTTTATGGATAACAGTGGTCAAAGTGAACATATGTATGGTGTCATTTTCAGAAGACTTTAATCATCTTGGGGAATGTGTGTGTTTCCTTCAGTGTTACTCAAAACCAAATACACAAATTGTAATTCTGTCTAGAAAAGAAAAGAGATTGCAAGTCTTTGTGAGTAGGAATCCACAGGTCCTTGTAGGCAGGCTTGATATTTTGATTTTATAGCATCTACATGATTTTGGTAGGTGCAGCTTTGGGCCTGGGCAGAGCTCAGTTTTACTGTGTAGGCATCCTCCAGAACAACTTATCCGACACAGCTACCCACCTCTGTCTAACTTCCTCAAGACAGCATTCATCATGTGTATTTCCTTCTCTGTGCTGATACAAAGTCCAGTGTGCGTAGATAATGCAACAGCAATGGTTGCAGTATTCTTTACGTACAGTCAGTGTAGTAGCAATGAGAAATGAAATATTTTCTATAGACTCTGTGACCTGAATTCTTTTGCAGAGAGATTCTTTGAAAAGAAATTCCTTATTTGGCCTGAAGAGTGCCTTGGGAAAGTTGCTATAGATGCCAGCACTTTCCACTGCATTCTGCAAGACTGTTTCAGAAGATGATGGTGTCTGATGGACTCTGGAGATCCTAATTCAGGTATAAGACCTTGGCTGAACATAGAAATATATAAAATTGAGCCCTTTGCACACTCTATGGCAGATTTAGATTGTAGAGAATTGGCTGAAAGAGCCTTTCTCTCAGGTGAGGGCTTGGGACTCACTGAATGCCGTTCAGTGGAAACCCAGACTTCCAAGGGCAGGATGCCCTGGTCTTACACCTAGTCCTGATCCTGCTGCTCAGGCTGTGCTGTTCATTAGTTTACTGGGATGTCCCTGAGGGCTTTTGAGTGATGATGCAGTTTAAAATTGTCAGGGTCTGCTTCTTTCTTGGTCACGTACAAAGGCTGCCTCTTTTTCTTGTCATACATCTTCACGTGGCATAGCGTCGCAGCAAGTGTTACAGTTGTTTGGTCAAGGGATAATGTGACACATGCTGGACATTGTGCACAAATGAAATCTTCACAGGTGGCCTCTTGGTGGGTGAGCCTTGCTGAGCGTGTAGGGTTTGCCAACGCCCTGGGATCCTGGGAGTGCTGCACCCATGCCTGGGCTGTTCCTCTTCTCCCAGCTCTGCCTGCGTACCACTGAAGAGTAAGTACAATTAAAAGCTAGCACTCTTTGTGTCTTGCCACAGCCCATTATGCTTTGCCTTGTCTCGCAGCCAATGCAGCCCCATGTTAGGGAATCTGTCTTACTCCCCTTAGACCACAGCACTGATATGACTTAGCAAACACCTTGCCCTGTGCTCTTGCGCAGCAGTGGGGTGATACTGCAGTTTGTGCTGTTCAGAGCTGCTGCACATGTGTGACACGAAGAGCTCCAGAGAAGCATCAAATATGTAGTTCTTACCCTTCAGGCTACTGAGCAGAACTCACTGCTTGAACATGTTCTGCGTCCTGGTGTCTGGAGAGGAAAGAATTGCTCTGGATTGTGGGCGTTAGAGACTCAAGGATGCCCTAAGTTTTTAAGAGCACAGAGATTTACCCATGCAATTGTCATCAACGACAATGGAAGTTAAGCAGCTAATAAACTGTGACACTCACAGTGAAAGTCCATCTCCTTGTGCTGTGCCTCACAGCAACTGAGCAGTATGTAGGTATCCTGCTATTATTTCTCAGTTCTTGTAAGAGAAAAAAAACAGGATAAAAGATTTGTGCCAATGCTAACATGTTTATGCACCATGTGGAGTTTTCTTAATAGGAACAGACATTGAGCTTTGAGAGATGTTAGACACATGACACAACTTTGATTTACCTCCCTGTCTTTTTTTTTTCCTTTGCTTTCAAGAAAAAAATATTATCTATTGTCAAATTTTCACTTCTGAGAAAGTATGAAAGGGTGTTCTTAAGCTAATGAATTCCTTTGTTTTTTGCATTCCTCTAAATTCAGTGGAGCCCCTTGGAAAATGTATCTTAAGATGCTAAATATTATTCACAGGATTTTATAAAAGTCTCTAAATTACTTTTTGTGGTTTGGATCAGCCCTCCAACTATCATACTGGGAATACAATCTGGATGTTCATCAGGCAGTCTTCACATATACTGTTAAATAAAAAGGGCTTCAGATGTGCATGATTTTGTGATTATGGCATAGGATGGTCATGAGCATTCTCCACCCTCCTGTTCATTCTGTAGCACTGACTTCATCCGCGGTGGGGTTTCAGTCCTCTAGCACTAGAAATTAATTTACGGATTTAGTATTGAGACAGGTGGATGTAGTGAATCTGAGATTTCAATACAGTTTGCTAAACAACAACAACATTAAATAAAAAGTCAAATTGCAGTCCAATTCCTCATTATCTTGATGCGGACATAATTCAGCTGAGACTGAAGAGTAGCTGAAAATCTTTCATTGTTCCATCAAAAAATGCAAACAAAATATATGTTGCTAAATCTCACTTCCAAATACACAGGTAAGAAGAGAGTCACAAGAGCTGCCAGTAGCAAAAATGAAAATGTAGGAGAAGGGAACTGCACAATTTTTCATTCTGTCCTAAAGCAAATGATTCTTTGCTGGGTGTGATGTTGAGAATACCAATGTACAGGTGTAGAATAGATATACATACACTCAGAGGTGAGGGCCACCTTAATTTTGCATTGATTTCAAAGTGCTCATCTGCAGCTGTTTCTAATCTAATCTAATCTAATCCAATCCAATCCAATCCAGATATTCACAAAATACCTATCACCACCACAGTGGGTGTGCAGCTGTAATTATGATCCTATAATTCTCTCTCATATCTGTAATGTCAAAGAAAGTCTGCAAGACAATTTGTAGGAATACAGATTTTTTTTTATATTTCTGAGCTGCATGAGCTTCACCATGGTATGTCAAAACATCAGTACTCAGTGGTTTACTGAGCATGAAATAGTAGAGAAGTGTCATCACCAAGATATACAGAAGCAATTATTTTTCAAACTTTCAAAAGAGCCCAAGGAATCTACACAAACTACAATGAAATTGTGAAAGGACTTATCTTCGTGACATTCCCAGAAAATTTTCTTGTCTGTCCTGTCTTTCCTTGTACCTTCTTGTCCAGATAGATGAACTTCAGATTCAGAAATTCTCGACCAAGTATGTCTTACTGTCAACGGTGCATTGTAATCTTGGACAGAAACCACTGATTTCTAATTTATCCCCTTTGTATGTTTATCCATCTAATTTACCTTTTTAAAAAAAAAATATTTAGTCATGCCAGATTTGGCTTTTTGTCTTTTTCTAGTATTAATAGTAGTAAATAATCTTTTGCATTATTTGATCTTGTATTGAAATGTAATGGGTGTTGGAGGCATAAAATCAATAAAGTAGTTGAAAATAGAGCTCTAAATCCCTGGTTGATGCCACATATTTGAGGCAACTGAAAGGGGCATTTTTTTTCTCAACATATCAAGTCCAAATCTGTAGTCCAAACTCTCATCTGTAACTCTTGTATGGACAGCATTTTGTGGGCGGGAAGGCTGCGCAACACGCAATTACTGCTTCTACCAAAGTGTAATACTATATAGCATGCAATAACATCTCAGTGACTATTTTCAGCAAGTGAAAAGCAGCATCAAACAATCCTTATAAGTGATTCTTTCAGAGTTCTGGGAGCAGCTTCGTCTTTATTGTTTTTTCAGTACCGCGCATTCTGGAAAACAGCAGAAGGTGGTGTAGTTCACATAAAAACAACAGGCATTCTTCCCTGCCACTGGAATTGTTGTCTAGAATCACACTTGGTAGAAATTTGTAGGAGTTTAAAAGAACCACAGTGATTTGCACTTGCAGAGGATATAGTTATATGAGAAAAGCAGTAACAAATCTTAGAGATTGATCCTACCATGATAATGATCCACTGGCTGAGGCGTTTCTTTACAGCTGAGATCCACCAGATAAACCCCATCAGTCCTGTCTTCCAAGGCGTGACAGAAGGAGCCGAGGCAGACTGCATGAGGCTCCAATTGCAATTCAAATATACTTTTATAAAACCGTGATTAGTGCTGCTAATCTCGCCTTGGTGAGCCAAAGACAATAACGACGAGGTTACCGAACACCTCGTGTATTATGTAATTCTTTTGCTTAGAAACTTGCTGGTGTGAGAGTGCTTTTGAAACCCATTAGTAAAACTGAACTTGCCAAATGAGCCTTCTCTTGGGAGAACAAAGTCAAACGTGTGCCAGCATGGAGCCAGAGCCTGCCAGGGGCTGAGCACTCGCAAATCCCATTGCTACCACCGAGAGCTGAGGACGCAAAGTCCTTCGTGTAACTGAGCCCAGTTGTAAAATGAACTAATAGCTGTGGCCCTGTCTTTCTCATCGATAACAATGTTGTGTGTTTACTCGTAACAGACCTTAATGCGTTGACTTGTGCTAAACTGTGACGCCAGTCCGTTTGATTCTGACTGCATGCTTAGGAAAAGCCGTGTTGTCCTCTGTCTCACAGCATCTGACTGACCATGAGGGGCACTCGCCAGCTCTGAGTTAGGCCAGACTGTGGGACCACTTGTCTCTCTGGGCTAGTTCATAAACCCAGTCTTGAACTGTTTCTTCTGAACCCAGTCTTCTTCTGAACTTGAACCCACTTTTCTTCACCAGAAGATGGTGATCCTTTCACATGAACAAAATCATAGAGAGGGAAAAAATAGCCAAGCTGTCTCTAAAATTTTCAGTGAATGAATGAATTTTCAGCAGAGGATGGGAAGAGTACAAATTTCCAAAAGGATACCGGTGAAATTGGAAATGGCTCTTTGAGAATAACTATCTATGGAAGAAAATTTAAAATAAGGAAAGGGGGGGATTTCCTGTCATCATTAAAAACATCAGTATGAAACGCATGGAGAAAAACAAACAGTGAAGACACTGTTGCTAGTGGGCTGGCTTTTTAAGTATTAATGGAACCTCACAGAACAAGAGTTTCTTTTATTCTTTTTATCCCAGCTCCCTGCTTGCAAGGTTCTTGTGTGAACATGCAGCAGTTTCCAAGGCTGTGAAATTATCAGACCTGGACCAATGCCAGTACAAACCAATTTATTGGGGTCCAGCAATTAACTAAAACCTAGAAAGCTTGATTAATTGTGGCACTGCTCAGCAGGGAACATTGAGAAAAAAAAAAATCAGACCAAACTCCATGCAGTGTCTCTGTTCTGTATACCAATTTACACTATATATAAAGAAAAGTTTCCTCTCTGTAAATACCCTTAGTATATTATTTTGCACCATGTACGAAGCGTAATTACAATGCCATTTGAGAAAATGCTAGTTGCTGGCTCTCTGTATAATCATTTCATAATAGCTCAGCCTGTTATAATTTTTTGCTGTTGAATTCGTATCTTGTTGTAACGCAAACAATGGGATATATTATTTTAAAACATTGTTTTGTTAAGCTTCTCTCTGGAGAGACATCCAGCACTGCTCTGTTTCTTTATATTTGCTCAAACATTGATGTGTGCAAGAGATGTAAGGGTTTGGTAGCTGCTCAGAATTATTTAGGACAGAAAAACCAACCAAACAAAAAAGTTGAGCTAAGAGCCAGTTTACCAGGGCAGAATATGTTGACTGAAGTGAAATCCTGTAGTCTGAGACAGACAGGAACTTAAACAATTGGGATGTTTAAAAGCTGAATTAGAAATGTCTTATACATTATGAGAAGCAATTACAAGGTGTAATTAAGGTGTTAACTGATTCCATTATGATAGTGTTAACAAATAGTGACCACATTGGTTGTTTTATTGTAGGGCTTGTCATAAAACAATTTTAAAATCTCATTGCCTTAGTGGTACATTAATCACTTTTAGTATAGATTACTGAGAAGAAAGTAAATATTCCAACTCAGTGTAATGCACTGCTGCAGCGTATTGTAATGGGTAGTACAAAACACTGGATCTGGCAATTCGTCTTAGTTCCTCTTACATGAAAATAATTCAATGGCTAGTAATGAAAAAAAAGCTGTCTGAGGATAAAGCAGTAGTGGTAGAAGAGTGGTCACCCCTGCCCAAGGAAAAGGAAAAGAAAGATACATGCGAATGTTTTTACCTTTTCAACATCATTTTGTATCCTAAGCTGCATCCAACTGCGACACTGTCACATTCTCAGATTTAAAGAGTGCAGTCCGCAGACAGTGCTAAATCACATTAGACAGTGGTGATAATAGAGCCCGTGCATGCATAACATCCAGGCAAGACATCTAGCTGGGGCTGTAGGGTGATTTGGGACATTCAATGAGGTAGGAAGGGCTGTCTCCTCCAATTTCACTGTATTTATTGGGGATTTAATATATTTTTTTAAAGATATTTGCAGTGGAAATCGGTTTGTCGGAGGTCATCTAATTGAATCTACAGCCCTGGCAACCCTTCACAAAGGCTGCCAGAAATGACCGAGTTGCTAATGTTTAACTGTGAATACCCAGCAGGGGTCCTCCACAGGGCTGAATACAGTCAATTATGTTATTTTTCTAAATATTAGTGACTCAGCTGTCTCTGCTTGTGAAGAGTTGCCAGGGTCACAGATACAATCAGACAGATCCTGCCCCCCTTCACTTCGAAGAGATGGGGAGAATCTCTTAAATACCACATTGAATAATCCTGAAGTAGAGGGAAGGGTTCTTGCAAGGCTGTGCTTCTCCTCCAGAGTGGTTGCATACAGTCTCGTGGGTTTGTGGGGTTCCAGTGGGTCAGGCAGGGCAATGTGGGATTGCCTGGGGAGAGCACTGTCGTCTGTGAGATAAATACAAATTTTACGGTTTAGCTCAACAGGCGCTAGGGCTGAGATCTGACAAAAGACATAGGTGCCAACAGCTTGTGTCTCCCCTTTAAAACTTTTTTGTTCTTTTTGTTTCCTCCTCTCCCCCCCTGCCCCTCATTGTGCTCCAAATACCTCTCTGGAACGAACGTTTTTTACATACCGTAACAATTCAGCTTCCCATTTTCCTTTGTAGATTTGTCAGTGAGAAATACAGAGTGGGGGGTAAGGAGAGCTCAGCAGCAGCAGATTCTGAGCAACATCCAGAGTGCTCTTCAGCTGAGACTTGCAGATGCCCCAGCAGCCCTGCTCCTTTGCCCTACACGCAGAGCTCTGCAAGTATTTTAATTCTTGATTGCAACTTCCTTAGTTTTTGCCACAGAGGCTTGTTTCCAAAACCCAGCCTTCTCCAGCAAGAGCATCCTTATCCCTGTAGTCTGCAGCCCAGTTCTTCTTATCCGATCAACAGCGTTTGGCAGAAGGGAAAAATCCTTCTAGAGCATTTGAGTGCCAGTGCATCGTTTTGGCCCAACTTTGAGGTAGTGCTTCGGAGTTGGCAAAGTTTCCTAATTTACTGCTGTTAAATTTTATCCAACTTTAGGAATATTATGTGGATGTGGCCAATCTCCAGCTATTCTGAATCCATTGCAAATACTTTGCCAGCATGTGTCCAAGTATAATCCAGTTTTGATGTTTTCAATGCTGATACAGTTTCCCTGTAAGTGCCTTCAGGCATGGCATCTGAACTGCAGTGGACAAGAGTTCAGCAACCAGCTGTCTGGAGCCCAGCTCCAAGGAGGTGAGGCCTTTATTCCTTTGGGCCCCTGTGTCTCCTAGAGTTGGAAAGCCCATACTGGGTCTCTAGCAACCACTGATGTTGTATCTCTGACTTGTTGAACATATACACTATTTTGTTTGTGAGTAAGGATCTTGACATTTCCTTGGAATGAGCAGAGAAACAGGAGTCATGAAATGTCTTTTGCTATTTGATATCACTGTACTTCAGATCGGGCTACCAGTGTTCCAGGTGTGTTAGAAATACAGTAGCCAGATAAAACTGCAGTGAAAGCAGAACTGAAATTTCAGATGTTTCAGTACGGCAGAGAACTTGACTTTGAAGTACTGGACATTATTGAAAAGGTGCCTTTGTAGCTTGTTCTTGCTATAAAAACAAGGAGGAAACCAAGTCACCTTCTGTTAAAGCTGGAGTTTCCCCTGGCTGGAGCTCCCCTAGGGAGAAAGAAAATAACCCAGCAAGGGAGAGGAGGCTCACTGTGTTTAGACAGCCTGTCCTCTTCTGATCTGCGTGTGCCTCTCAGGAGGAGGAATTCCCTAGGAAGGTTTTGATGTCTGGCTAATTACCAGGGCCAATGTCTCCCTCCTGTAGGAGGATATGGTTTGGGGCAGCAGCTGTGGTACTCTAAACCGAAGAGGAGATGGTTTCCTCAATGTTTTCATTTTTCAGTTCTTTGCCTTCTCCCCAGACTGTTGTCACGATGGGCAAATACATAGTGTAAAACTCCGTTCTCAGGTAGTACATGAGGACTCCATTGTGGACAACTGGAATCTGGATGTTACTAATACTGCAAAGTTATGTGTGACCTATTTTGGTCTCAGAAACGATCAGGTCAACAGCATCCTATCTTGCACTCCAGCTTGTCCAAGTATTCATCACTGAGAGCTGATGTAAATGATGATGTCCATTGCTATAAGCAGGTGACAGACACACACCAAAGAGAAGATATTTCTAACCTGTTTCAGCAAATACATCTTATTTTTCTGTTGACACTGGTACCTGTTATTGTTCACAAGAATTCCTGGTTTTCTGTTCATTATTCTAGAACATTCAATAACTGTTAGGAGAATTATATCAATAACAAAAGTTATTTATCAGTCAGTGTGTTCATCTTGCTTTCTGAGGGGAGAATTCCTTACTGATTCTATCACCAAAGAGCTGCACCCTTTTCTGTTCCTTCAGAAATAGAAATATTATACCAGTGATTGATCATGAGACCTTTTTCAGGTCAAATTCATGGCTAGTGGAATTGGGCAGGAAAATGTCACTTTTGTTTACTTGAGCTCATTAACGTCAACGATTGATAGCTTTTTGGTTCTTCTGTGCCACAGTTTTTGACTAGCTGACAGCAAAATTATTACTGTTGTAGCATCCTTAAGAATCCTTTCCATTTGAATCCAGACACATGATGAAGAGGAAAAAGGGCGCAGGAGTTCCAGCAGCTCAGTGATGTATGTTGCACTGCCTAAATATACATGCCCCATCTGATGACAGGGGACTCTGCTGACAAAGTGGGGGTATCGTACCCCCTAGTATTCATCTGGTGATTTAATGGCTGGCACTGCTATTATACTGCATTGCCTTATCTGAAGGAACTTTAAAACTTGTGTACATTTCAGGTCATCTGTTTTAGAAACAGAGAAACTGAGACCCGCTAAGAGGAAATGCTTTGTGTGGAGATACCCATCAGACTCAGAGTAGAATTACAGTAGACACTGTCTCCTGAGTTTCATCTTGGTGTGCAATGACTGAGTGATATTTCTACTTTATAAACATGCTTCTTCATGTATTTATGCATTCCTTCAGGTATTTCAGGTCTCAGGAGGACCCAAATCTCGTATTCCTCAGTTAAGAAATGGGAGAACCACATAGGAGGTCACAGCTTTATTTATTCTTCCACTATGACCCTTTAAAAGAGAAAGGAGAAGAAGCTGATATTAAAAAAAACCCAACAACAACCGACACCCAAACAAAAACCCCCAAAAGCTGGGTAAAAGTTTTAAAAAGAGGCAATCCTCTGTTTGCTTTTCCTTTTACAGGCCACCTTCCACATTTACACAAGGCTAACCGTATTACAAGGAATGGATTAACACAGAAAGGTTCTCCAAAGCAGACCTGGTGGAGTTATCTTCAATATTAAAAGCAGAGTGTTTGTTTTCTTTAATATGGAGGGCAGCACCAATAAAAACACCAGTGAAAGAGGCCAGTATTACTAGATCACATGTCTGCTTTTATCTCACAGTGGAGTTATAGTAGAATGATTTTTGCTTGGAAACTTTAAAGCTGGACTGCATCCTTTCATGCTGAAATCATATCTCCTGCAAGGATTATTGGAGGATATAATGTTTCCTTCAGCTTCTTATTTTCTCCACTCCTGAACTTGGACTCCTGACCTCAATGTTTCTCTGGTTATGACCGAGCATTGGCCTTCAATTGAATAGCTGAGCTTTTTACAATCAGATCAGCTCCCGCTCTTGTAATTTCAGACTCGTTTTGTGACATTGATATTGTAGATCTTAATTAAAAGTCAAACATTTTATATCTTGGGTAATGACCATACAGGAACTGCCAGGTTTTGCTCCCATGTGTGTAACCATCCAAAACATTCAATATGTGTGACTGAAGTCAGAGGAGTTGTGCAGTTTGTACGTGGGCCCCCTTCTCTTCTTTGTGTCCCTCCTGCAGCACAGTTCTGCACCTGTGATTTGCTCTGTGCGGTCACACAGACCAGTCCGTGAATGGCAGGTAATTCAGGCTTCATGTTTGCTGAGTCTGGAGCCTCTCATTAGTTGAAACAGCTAATCAGGCAGAAATCTGTGGGGCTCTGCAGTTAATTACAGGGCAGGGTTAGATGGTGGGTAGCAAAAATATCTGTTGCTTGGCTATGCCACTGTTCCTTCCTAGCACCAGTGGGGGCTAATTGCACTGGATTATCTGTGTAGATGAGGTTAGATGTACTATTCAGCAGCGTACTGACTCTGGACAGCCTTCTGTTCACAGGACTCAAGATTGTTATTTGTTTTACTTTTTAATTATTCTTTATTGATTGGATATGATGTGCCTTGTGCTTTCTCTCAAGAGACGCCAGGGAGACTGGATTTTGGTTGTGCAGCTGCAGTATCAGCTTGATTGTACAGCTACTGATCTTGTGGCCAACAAATTTGAATGTCTTTGGGTGTTTGAGACACCAAAAAAGATGTTGGAATATGGTCTTGAAATCATACAGCATTGGGCTTGATAACAGTCATATGTTATCACTGTAGCAACTACTTCATGGACATTTCTTAGTTGCCTGAGTGTGAAAGTAAGGATAACCAGGTACCTCTGCTATATCACCCTGTAAAAGCTCCGCCTTTGGTAAATAAGCCACAGCCTTATAGTATATGAATTACTTTCTGGTGACTGTAGGACTTTCAGAGTATTTTTCAAAAACAGAGATTGAGAGAAGGTTACTTAGCGGAGTCTTTCAAGTTGATTAAACTATTTGCCAGAACACAAAACGTGCCTGAAGAAACGGGACCACTAGTGAATTGCCAACACAGATGAGGACAGTTTATGAGGTTTTCACAGATACAAATTACCTATTTTGCAAAAAAATAATACGCAAAAAGTGATGTGTTTTGCAAAGCCGTTTATGCCTTTTGATTGAAACCTGACTGTAAACCAGTTAGTTTAGCATAGCCATCCTCTTAGGCTTATAAGTTCATAGGAGGAATTACCTTCACTAATACGCTTGTTTGATTTATTAGTGTAGTGTGCTGGTGGTAGTGAAAGTACAATAAATGGGCCTCTAATTCACTGTGTCATGAAGAAATAACTTATTAAACCAACATAACATAGAATATAAAACACTTCAAGCACTAAAAGGAGGTATTAACCATTGCTAATTAAAACTGAACTTGCAGGTATGTCATTCTTATTAGTAGAAATGTAGGAAACACTGTCCCTTAGTGGTGGTAAGGAAGTATTGCTTAGGAAATAGTTGCACAATTATCTGTTCATCTTACTGGGCACATTGAGGTGAGCATCTTTGTTGCTAGCAATTAATAGCAGCACAGAGCATGCAAAGCCTTGAGTTATGTCCTGCCATTGTACAATAACCTGTGGAGTCTGAAAAAAAGCAAGCCAGGAGTAGTCAGAGGTGGTTTATTTTCACAACATGCTGCAAGGTACAGAACTTGATCCTGACATCATTTGTACCCCAGTGAGTTCCTCACTTTTACACCAGTGCTGCTGAACTCACAGTCTGTAAGAGAATAATTAACACCTTCAGTTCCCTTTGCAGCTGAAAACAAGCTGGAGTGCATTTGCGCGGGTGTGTCACAGGCCGATAAAACCACAATTTTTCCTAATGTCTTGGCACCCAGGCTTCCTCACTGCCTTTGGGAGAAGGCTTTCCTGGGTTTCAAGCACTGCTCTGGAGAAACTTGCTTCTTTTTCTCTGTGCTGCTGTGGTCTATGGGTAGTCTGAGGGTTTAGTCTCCAGGGCTGTGTAGTTTGCCTGCAAGAAACTCATTATCATTTAAAAAATGAGGAGTCGTCATTTTCTACTCCTCAGCCTAACAGCTAATTGCCTTGTGAGGATAGTAAGACTATTTACACATGTATTTTTGTGGCTTATTTTAGATCTTTTAAAAATCATTATTCTGTCAATACACTATTTTTTGCCAGTAGTATTTTTTTGTCTCAAGCCTGGGGTGTGATAATAGATTGTCAACACTATGCAAGGAAGGGCGTTAGGTGGGAATGCTGCTGGAGTCTCGCTACGTAATGATGTCTTTTTTGTACTTGCTCCTGGAGGGTCCCAAAGTCTGACACTTCTCAGTTACCCTGGCGCTGCATGAAGGGATGGTGTAAGCCAAGCACCTGGGAGACTTGCTAACGATTGTCTGGATTGTATCTGCTTGGACAGGAGACTCTTGGGGATTGGACTCTTAAATCCTGGATATTCAGGATTTCATCTGTTGGGATGTATTTGGTGAAGCTGGGTTGCCTCCTAAGATTTTTTCCGGTATAGAGATGGGTCAACGTGTTAGCAGGAACAGGCTCAGAATGTGTAACTGTAATAATCATGATTAATTTTCCTCTGACACTCTCTAAAGATAGAAGCGAAAGGAATGGATCCTTTGAGCAGTGAACTATCCACTGCCTCACCATTGCTTTTAGCTTCATTTCCTGCAGTCAGAGTTTTCTCCAGTCACAGGGGCATGTTGAGCGTGAAGCTTGCACTGTAAGCTTTGGAATGCCTTCAGCTGAAAACTTGTCCCAAATCTTCCATTGAGGCTTTTTAGGAGAAGAGCCCAACCTGTCCAAACACTCACATGGATGTTTTGTCTGGACCTTTCTGTTTCTTCATAGTCTTCTCCCCTCCTAAGTGCATCCTTACAAAGCTTTAGAGAGGGTCTTCCTTCAGAAATATCTGTGGAGATGTTCTTTGGAAACTCGTGAGTTACTAAGCATCAATTTACTCTGCTAACTTAACAAGCAGATGTTTGGCTGCAGCATTGGCCAAAGTAGAAGAAGTGGCAGTGAATACAAGCACCATTTTTCATTAAGAATATCAGTAGCATGATATAAAAATTGCCAAGTTTTGAGGAGAAACAGTCTTCATCATTTTTCCCTTGTAATGACTTCAAATGCAGCAGAGTGGGTTTTTATTTCAAGTTTGTGGTTTTTAAGAGCATTCATTTCCTTTGGGAATTTATCTCTGTTTTATTAACAGCAGATTGTTTTTTTTCATATTGTAGCATTTATGGGCAGAAATACGTAATTTTTATACACACTGACAGTATATTATTAATACAATACTGATAATAACAGTGAGACATCAGTTACCAAGTTCTAGAAGAAAAATTCAAACAAAAAAAGGGAAAATAGAGAAGCACGTTAAAACAGTAACCCAGGCATGATCTCCAGAAGTGACCAGCTGTTGCCAACTCCCTCCTTCATTATATCGTACATGATGCCCGTACCCACTAGGTAGCCTTGAATTCAGTATGTAATGCTCTGTATGTACAAAAATACCTAGTCAGGACTTTGCGTTACAGGCTGTGGGACTGATTGTTTGTCATATAGTTTCATTTCTTTTCCAGAAGCAGAGTAACTGAACACACTGAGTAGTACAGCTGGTGCCTTTTTAATGGATAGTATTGGACATGTGTATTTTGGTAGCTCCCCGAGGCCTGTGGGTATCTCTGTACTTTGAGGAAATTTTTCAGGACTCAGCCTGTCAAATCTCCTCAGACTTGTGCCCTCTGCTTGCGCTCTGGGCATAGACGTTTACCCAGAGAAAGATCATAGCAGGACGGTACCATAAATCATAGGCAGATGGAGTGTGTGCATGTATTGAAGAAGAGAGGGAAGGGAGGAAGCTGAACCTGCTTGAACATTTAATGGGAAACACTTCCAAGGGTATCCCGCTGGCCTAGTACAGCTTGCTGGCTAACGCACATTCGTTTTCCTACTTCCCAGACCAGCCTGCTTTGCTGGAAGCTCTCAGAGCGCACACCAACATGCCTGTGAGGTGGTGGCTGATACACTGGCTGCTTATGCAGTGACTCTCTTGCCAAATGTTTTGTAGGATTCCCTGATGTATGGAGACCTTTGGCTGTTTTCCCATACCTGACACCTGGCTGTACCAAAATATGAACATTTGAAACCAACAAAAGTTGGTGCGAATTCACAGTATATTAATGAGTGCTGTTCCATAGCTGCCACATGGCTCTTCAGACACAGAGCTGAGAAAAGGCATCACTCATTGGGATGAAGCAAAACACTATTTCTTGCCCTTCTCTGCCTGTAAAGCTGTCAGTGGATTGCTCAGTGCAGTCTTTAAAAGAACAACTTTCTCTAATTACAACCAGACTTGTACTGGAAGTGCTATCTAGTAGTAAGAGCAAGGCATATGGGCAGATAGGACACCTACATCTTTCCGGGCGTTTTAATACTTATAAGCGAGATAAGCAAATCTCTGTGCCTGTTTCCCCTGTGGAGAAATAGAATGGAGGTGTTGTAAGGCTTCACTTAAGCACCATCTGTGAGATGCTTTGAGATCCCCAGGCTGGAAGAAGGGTAGTGGTGGATGTGTGTGCTGACATATCATGGAAATCAGAAACATGTTTTGGGGTGTGAGGAGGGATTTGTAATAGTCTGTGTTAGATTGTTAATGGCAATTTGCTTTAATTACATTGCAGATTTGTTTGCATCAGCTTCATGCACCGTCTTGTTCCTTACCTATTCATTTCAGGAATCCGATAGGGGACGGCTGATTTTCTACATTCATACACATTGGAGAAGAATTTTAAAAACTTGAAAGTATCAATAGCGCTTTAGTGGTTTCATGAAACTGTCAATTTTTTTCATTGCTTTTATGAAACTGCTAGATTACAACAGATGGATTCATTTATCTCGCTATGTCTTTATATATATTTAGATGGCTCCCATCTCTGTGGGACTTGTGTGCCTCCCAAGTATTTGAAAATAGAAAAAAGCTGTTTCTTTCTCTGCCTTGCTTTCTATCTAGCCCATAAGAGGAATAGCTTGATTAGTTTATAGGGCTTGGATTTGTTGGGCTGGGTACTAGCATTCTCTGCATGTTTCTGTGCAAAGAAATGAAGCTGAGGAGAGAAGTTTTGCATTTACTTCTGAGAGCATTGAGATCTGGGTTATTTGTATCTCCGTGAGGCAAAATAAGTTCCGTAGTGCGGAAATACTGCCTGGGAAAGATGAAACTCCCACAATCTTGTCTTACCCCTTTGTCAATGGCTGTGGTGCTCCAGCAGGAGCTGGCTGTGGAAGAAGATTACGAAGGGCTTTGAATATCAGAAAAGAAGACCAAAGTCTGTACTTCGTAAGAAACTAGGATGAGCAAAGCACCAGGCTGCTCTCCATTGCTTAGCAGACATCTGCTGTAATTTACACCAGCTGTGGTTTATTTCAAAGCGTAGGGAGTTGCAGTAATTAAGCTGCAAGACACAAATTCATGCACCACTGTGTCCAGGTGAGCACTCCTTAGGATGAGGTGCAATCTTCTGGCCAGTCCCAGCTGGAAGAGGGCATTCCT
>NW_009649308.1:8373619-8375039 GCF_000708025.1 Charadrius vociferus
ACGAGGGCATTCTGGCTGCCATGGCTGTTCAGCCATCCACTAGCCCTGCGGAGGCTGCAGACGCCCTGAGGCTGTGGGACAGATGCAGCCAGCTGACTACGCAACTCCGTCGCTGTTGGGATGTGAAGGAAATGTTTAATGCAAAACTGAGCACAGAGATGTCTGTGGAACCTAGAACAGCAGGTCCTAAATGTGCCACCGGACCAAACAGATGTCAACATCATTGACCATTTCACTTTTCCCACAAGGACGAAGGGGCAGTGCCAGAATTTTACAGGAGTTAAGTTCCACCATGAGGCTGTGAGCAGGTGGCTTCCAGGGACAACAGAGACCTCAGTAAAGAGTGTCACAGTCATATCTTGTGAACATCTGCATCATCTGGTGTGAGTTACCCCTCCAATAGGGTTTAGAAAAGCCTTTTCCAACCCATCTACCACCAGCACCCACATGCCTCCAAACAATTATCAGGAGTTTCACTTGCTGTGTGTTCAGGCCTGCCCAGGCTAGCCTGAATCTTTCTGATCTGGGCAACGTGAGCATTGTAAACATGGTGGCATGGATCGTACCAAGCTTCCCAGGGGCTGTGGAGACTTTTTTACATTGATGCCACCAAATCCTCATTACTAGCGGCATCCCTGTACGCTGGAATCCAGTTAGCTCAGCTACGCCTGTTAAGTGCTGACTTCACACTTTCGTCCTGCCGATGGACAGGTTCTGGTCTTTTGGTCCATGTGCTCAGCTGTCTTTCACAGGTTTTTGTTTCTCTTTTCTGTTTTGCCACAGGTCATTGGAGCACCCCAGTGCGCTGTGTGTCAGGGGAGGTGGACAGGGGAATTCCCTAGGGTAGCTAAGACTTAGGGAGGGACAGGATTTCACTGCCTCATCTCTACTCCTGCGCTTCTTGGCTGGGGGAGATGTTCTGCAAGTCTGTTTCAACATGATGACACACGCTGAATTAAGAAATTAACATTTGCCTTAGTTAGCTGGATGTTCATTTGGTGTCTCTCTCACTCTCTGCTCCCCAGCCTAGGCACGAGGCCAGCTGCGGTATTTACATCTGAGCCCTCTCTGTTCTATAATGTACTGGGGAAGACGCTCCACATTTATGAAGCACAAATCCCGCGAGCCAGTTGCCTTTTAGAAACAGAGCAGCTCTGCAGCAGCATAAGGCAGAAACCCGATTTAAAACAAAGAACACCGATGGTGATTTAGGTCCCTGCCTCTGCCGAAGTCAGTGGCCAAAATCAGAGCTCGGCTGACCGTTAGCAATAGTGCCCCCGTACCACAGGATGTCACTACGGAGCTAGTAGACACTCTTAAATTTAACTGCATTTTATTGCTTTTTCTCCTGTTACCAGCCGTAACTGCCTGTCACTGAAGTCACCACTGCCAGTCCTGCCAACCTGTGCCTTCAGAGGGC
>NW_009649308.1:8375680-8382270 GCF_000708025.1 Charadrius vociferus
TCCCGCCGGCAGCCGCCGCCGCAGCCGGGAGGACCAGCGCACCCTCCCCAGCGCGGAAGAGGCCAGAGAGAAGGTCTGTCCTTTGCTTTTTTACCTTGCGTGCCCAGGCACAGCGCTGTCCTGGGTGGAAAGGGAAAGGCAGACTCCTTGCAGCCTGCTTCCCCAGCCTACAGCTGGCCGGCCGCAGCAACAAAGCCCAGCCAGGGGGTCCGTGCGAGGCTGCAGATTGGGGAGGACAGGGGAGAGCCCCTGAGCTGTTTGTCGGTTCCCCGGTTCTCCTTGATAGTCTCCAAATCTGTGCCTTCAAACCACCCCAAACCCTCTCTTCCTGTTCTGGGGGATCTGGTTAGTGTGAGGCTCCAGGGAGTATTGTCTATATGGATGACGTTCCCGCATGTGCCTGGTGCTGCTGGTTGGGCCTGGCTGCTGTGGGGAGCAGCCGGGTGCCGCGTTGCTGGCAGTCTCTGGCTCTCTCTGGCTGTCTCTGGCAGTCTCTGGCTGTGTCTGGCTGGAAGGCACAGGGAGCCCAGCAGGGCGTGAGGCCAAGGGGTCTGCAGCTCCTTGTGGAGAGCCACCATGAGCCAGGCTGCTTTCCTTCTGGGCCAAGTTCATTCCCATGCCAGCTGTACCTTAAGTGATTTCCCCTTCCGATATCTTAAGATCAGTTGCTTTTCACAGATTAAACATTTCCCAACTTTTGCCTTGTCTTTATTTTTAATCTGAAGGCTCAGTGGGATGGTCTTGACTGTCTTTGCATGAGTCACTTCCAGACTCACGGGAAGAAAATAATTGGAATGGGCTCCCTTTGAAGCCAATCGCAGCCTAAAACTCCTCGTGTTGACAGTGACGTAATCCATCTGCCTGTCTAACCATTCCTGCATTAGATCTTAACGCCCTAGTTTAAGGGTACACCATCAAGCTGGCTGAGCAATTTTAGAGATTGGTAATGGTCAATGGAATATTCGAAATGGAGATGAGCACTGTGAACTTCCGCTGAAACAAGACAGAAGGTTAAATTAGCCCTGCTCCCCTTGGATCAGGTGCAAAGCTCCCCTTTGCCCTTGTTATGGTCACTTCAGTGCAGCATTTAGGTTTTCTGTTTTGGCAAACTCTGGGCACACTCTGACAGAGATAGCGAGCACTGAGATCATGTGAAAACTTTGTTGCAGCAAAGTCACTAGCACTGAGAGAGATCCCAGCAGGGGTGGGTTACTGGCTGCTGGAAAACATACCATCTTTTTTGCTTTATTTTAAGAAGTAACTGCTCTAATGAAGTAATATACCCCCACTTGTAAATAGTTTTCTTCACAAAGGTGAAACTTGTGGTCTGTATGTCTTCAAGTAATTCTCATTTGAGTGAGAATTGCCAGGATCATATGAAAACTCAGCTTAGGATAATTGTATCTTAACTGAGAGAATAAATGTACTGACTGCTGTGTTCTCCAATATATGTTTTAAAAGATAGAGAGGCTGACGAACAGAATGGGGTAGGGCTGTTCCAGTAGCTCTTTCGTTGAAGGTACCTTCTTAACTAGGGATCATAAATGTGCTGATTCTGTTTATATTTATCTTCATTTGCCTTTTTAAAGTTATGTTTGATGTCTAAGAGAGCTGAACACCTTGAATTCCAGAGTGCTTTGATGCCTCAAACCTGTATATTGGTAGCTGAGCCTTTTACTTTGGAAGTCTTGCCAGAAGCCTGCTCAATTTGATATTACGTAGATGTACAGCAATGTGTACAGGAAGGGATTTGCCTGCAGCTTATGGAAAAGACCGTGGCCCATCTTCTTCCCGTTCCTCTTCCCCTTCCTTTCCTCTTGCCCCTTTTTGGCCAGCCACAAGTGTGATAGCTAGAGCTGTTTAGGAGTTACGTGCCCTCCTTTCTTAACCTTTTACAGAAACTACGGTCACAAGAGGGAAGAGAAAGTGCAAGTTATTCAGTCTACATAGACTTACAGAAATGCAAGTTTGGCACAGAAGAAATAAGAAGCAGTGAGATAATGCAGACTGAGAGCAGTTATGTGAAAAAAGAAAAAACAACTATGTCATCTATCGTCTTGCTCATTTCCTTCCACGAAGTCTGAAGGTGTGTTGAAAACAATTTAAAAGTTCATGTTCTGGAGCATGTGAATTAGGCTCCTGACTTATATCTGAGAGAGTGAAGTGACTTATCAGTGGTCCCACAGTGACAGCCTGGGCTAGCATCCAGCTGGTGTGCGAGAGTCTGATGGTGTGGCTAGCTGCAAAGAGTTTTAATAATGGGCTATAGAGCACAGTTATCCTTTTACTTGTGAATGTGCAGAGAAAGGAAAATAATTTTCTTTCATTCTGCTTCCCTTTGAATAACTTCTTCTGAGGTCCCTTCTGCCTGTGATGTGACTGGAATTTGTGGTGGAGACAGGATGCAACTCTCGCTTCTCGGTTGGCTGGAGAGGAAAGCCTTGCTTTAACCTTGTTAGGTGGTTATGTAGATCTGCTGCTGTAACATGATTAACAGCTGTGATAGCATGGTTAAGTCTAACTCAACTATATATCATTTGTGTAAACTGAGTGTTGTGAAGGTAATCATCACTTCTGACTCGGTTACACTCAACTGGGAGCCTGGGGTTTGTACCACATAAACATTTTTCTTAGGACAGAGAGGGCTGCACAGCAGTTAGGAGTAACAATAGTAAAATTTTAGCTATGGATTATATTGTTCATTGCAAAGATGTCAAAATAAGTGAGAGGTGCTTTACCTGCTAATGAAATACAATCCTGTAGGCAAAAGCACAGCATAGTACACAGTATAGTACAGGGACACCCATCCCTTTGCCATGAGGCAGCAGTGATCCAGAGTCCATTGGGAAGTGTGAATCTTTCTGCATCTGCTTTCTGATGTAGATGTTTGAATTACAGAGATTTCATCTTGGTCTTTAAAAATCACAGCAACGACCCTGTTCCACCTCCCCCCAAACCCCTACCAGGAGCGGCAATGTTACTTGAATGGTATTGTATGGATTTCTCTTTTAAACTGGGTTTAGTCTACAGAAGCCAAAGAAACCTGAATCTTTATCTGCATTAGTGGAATGGTATTAAATCCAAAATCCTTAGCTGCCATGAATATTTATTCATATCTTAGCTGGCTTCAAACTGCATCTCTGGCTGATTGCCATTCCTGAAGGTTATTTTCACAGAGGTTTTGGAGTGGACGCTCACACACTGATACACCTCCAGATTTCATGTTCCCTGATATTTCTAAACAGATTGTCAGTAGTTGGCAAAACAACTACATGAAAACAGACAGTCAGTGAAGAAGGTATGGGCCCAAAAATACCTTTGGGCATCAATAGATATCACTGTAAATCATCAGATCATAACTATCCTAGTATATGTAAGTACTCCCAGTCTCTCACAGTGCTCTCTAAGATTAAGCGAGTGCTTTAAAATTGTCCTCCAAGTTGAAGCCTTAGCCCTTCAGATAGAATGAGATGCATTTTGAGATCCTATAGGATTTTTTCTTCTGATTTTTCTCCCCAGTAGTCTTTCTTCCAGTGCATCACGTTCTAGAAGGTTTCACGATGGAACCAGTTGTCCATAGTCATGGGGTCCTGGTCTGTTGGGCACAGCAGGATATGTATAGTATCTCCCTGAACACATTGAGACCGTGGTGGAGGAAGTCTTCATAGAGTGCGCTGGAGAAGGTTTCGAGTGTAAAGCTCTCCAGTGCGGATGCTGACCATTGTGGGTATTTTGTGGGTAGTGCTATTATTCATCTTAGCTGAGCACCAGCAGTCTGCCTCCATTCTTGGTCAGTGCAGAGGGTCAGCTTCAGTATTATAAACATAGTTATAGTTACTAGTTATATATATAGTTAATAGTTACTAAGGCCCTGTGGTATGGTCCCAAATATACCCAGGAAAAATTATAGAATAGTTTAGGATAGAAGTGACCTGTGGAGGTTGTCTAGTCCAACCTGCTGCTCAGAGCAGGGCCAATTTATAGTAGGTTACATAGACGTGGTGCTGAGGGACATGGTTTAGTGGTGATTTTGGCAGTGTTAGGTTGAGGGTTGGACTTGATGATCTTAAAGGTCCTGTCCAACCTAGATGATTCTGTCATTCTATGACTTGGTTCAGTTAAATTAACAGTATCTCCAAAAGTGGAGATCCCACAGCCTCTCTGGTGCCATTTCAGTGTTTGACCATCCTCATGAAAATAAGTTCTATCTAATCAGAATTCCACATGTTTCAGTTTATGTCTGTTGCCTTCACTGTACATCTCTTGGAAGAGTCTAACTCCATCTTTTCTATACCTTCTTGCTAGCTACAGATATATAGATATATAGAGAGAGTGAGGCTAGAAGAGCTGCGAAAGGGGCCTTTTTATAGGTGCTGCTGGTTGCAGGCAGCCTTGCTTTTTTTTTCTGTATTCTGACTTTTTTCTCTAACTAGACCTTGTTGAGACAGGGTTTTGGAGCCAGTGGTAGTACTGTGAGAGCATATGTGGTGCACTAAGATGTTCGTGTGGTTTGCTCTGATGTGAAGTTAAGATTAGCACAGCTATTGCCTTGCACTAAACCCATCTAGTGGTATCACAGAGTCTCCTAAATCCTGCCTTGGAATCCAGCATTATGTGACACTGTGGACTGCGTTACAGAACTGGATTAAGTGCTGAATTAATGTGTCTTCTTCCACTTGTGGGGTTTTCTGTGAGCCTCTTGCAGTTTCAAGTGCTTGAAACCCATTTGTTGGCATGTTTTTCCTCTAAGAGATTAATTTGATTTTGGAGTGGATCCATCCTGTAATATTTGTATGGTGTAAGACATTTCCTTCCCTGATACTGCCCTGTCCGAGTGTGTCCCAAGCAAAGTCACAGACCAGTGTGTCAGCAGTTTCCCAGACTTCAGACCTTGCATACTATCAACGGGCAGCATTTTCTTCAAGGTGGCTTGTGATCGTGAGCATCAAACACTGCAGAAGTGATATGTTTCTGTGGGAAAGGGAAAGGTATGGATCACATGTCACTAGTGCCTCAGGAACAAGAGCTTTGGAACATGTGTCAGCCAAAGCAGAGTAGAAATGAAACTGTGTAGAAGATAAAACCTCCTTTGTAGGTGAAATAATGGATAATGTCTCCTCCTAAATACAGCATTTGTGAGTGCTGAAGTTGAGAAGTTGAGACTTAATTTTCCCCATCCTTCCCATCTCCTACACCACTGATCCTTTTCTATAATGTTGTTGTTACGTTGTATGGAGTTTGTTAATGAAATATTTTCCAATAGGCACAAGCAGGTTAATGCACTTTGACCTACACATGATGATGTATTAAAAATCAGTTAAACATTGATTGAATTTTCAGTAATAATTCCTGTTCTAGTCCTTAATGGCTAATTTATGCAGAGGTTATCAGAGAGCAGTAATCAAACAGTGTATCTTACATAATAAGACAGAGGATCAGCTGGAAAAACTGACCTGCTGTCTGGCAGTTGGTGTGAACTTGTTATTTTTGTGGAAGCGTAAGAACTGCCATATTGGAGTAGGTCTGAAGGTCACCTACGCTGCTGTTCTAGCCTGATGTGGCTTGTCCTGGGTGGCCCAGGGGACAGTGCAGAGACCATACCATAGGAACTTACGGGCTAGCCCATTTCCCCACATTACAGCTCATTCTTTGCCTTCGAGATCAGCACATAGTTTAATATGTTTTTCAGAAGTTTATCGTCATAAATTTAAGAGCGCTTTCCAGCAGCAGTGATATTAAATCCTCAAATAGGCTGCCTGGGGAGGCCACAGGATCTCCACTGCTGAAGATTTTTGGGAGTAAGAAAGCAGGTATTGCTGAGGATGTCCGTATTCAAGGGGAGGGACTCAGGTCTGCACTGTCAGCTGAGAGCTTCCATTTCCCACACACGCGGTAACTCCTGCGTGCCTGCAGGACAACCTTTCTTCCTTGCCCATCTCCCAGCTCTTGCCATCAAAACCACCGCTTTCATCCCGTGCGTGGGTGCATGTACAGCACAGGGCTGGCCAGGCAGAGCTGAGGCTGGGACACCACAGCCTTTCTGCCAGGGTAAGTAGATCTGAGCAGCACTGGTAGATAAAGGGTTAGCATGGGGACGTCCTGGGTGCCAGCTTGCTAGGAGTCTTTGGGGGACTGTATTTCTATGTATTTCTGATCCCTTTTTGAATCTTGTTGGGTTCTTGGTCTGGCTGACTGCCTGGTTGATGAGTTCTAGGTTTTAGTTATCTGTGGTGTAGGCAGAAAACATACCTTTAATTGCTTTAATCTGCCCACTTCATAGTGGAAGTCACAGTTCTGCAGCCCGATGAAGCACTGATGTAAGGGCACACTGCAGCGAGCCAGAGAAACATGTTGCTTTCATGGTGATATTGGCAAACAAAGAGAAGCTAAGCAAAGCATGGGAGAGGTTACTATTTCCCTCTTCCAGGATGCTGAGGTAGTTACGCAAATACATTAAAATATGAGATAGAGCAGTGGGAAAAGATACACATAGAAAACCCAGGCATAATTCCATTGAACTCAATAGGAGTTTTTGCCCTTATCTTCAGTTTTGCTCCACCCCAAACCTTTAATGGATCTCATCACTCTTT
>NW_009649308.1:8382333-8388295 GCF_000708025.1 Charadrius vociferus
ACTCTTTCCATCGCGCAGGGGGCTCATCAAAGTTTGATTAGCTCTTTTAAGGAAAACAGTTTATTGCTGAGAAAGGATGAATCAGATCCTTCAGGTTAAATTAAAAGTCAGGAAGAGCCCAAACCCAAACAAGGCAGTAAGAGCTCTGACCTCTGGAAGAAGCTCTGGAAAAGCTGTTACTGAAACAACCTTCTCTGCGCATCCGCATAAGCACCTGCAGTAGGGAGTTCCAGAGCAGCTTGGTCACTCTGTCGAATACACATTGGCAGGACAAACTTCTCCAAGAAAGAGGATTGTAAATACAGGAAGATACCAATTTAGTGCTGAGATCACAGGACTATAATCAGCTGATTTGGATTGTGTCCCTGACTCTGCCATTGCCTTGCTGTGAGAGGCTGGATTGTTCAGTTAACCTCCCAGCACTTTGCCTCTTCCAGATAGAAAATTATTTTTATTTATCTCATTGAGATCTTTGTAAAAAGGATGCTAAGTATCATCCTCACTCTTTGCAAAGACAGCTAGAGGCAAATAATATGAAAGCTCCGTAAGTGCAGCACATTTTGGCTTGACAGATCTGTAACTACCGTTTCGCTGGAACTCCTTAATAGTTGCAAGGACTGAAATGGAATATCCTCCTCTTTGGTATTCAGAAAGGCACTTCAGGCAAGTGCCTGCCCAGCCGGTTGTCCACCACAGAGTGCACTGGGAGAGCACATACTCACGACAGATGACATGAGGTTTCGCCACAGTGTGGGATTTCATTTCTGCCATGTCACCCGTGAATCATGGCAGCCGTGTGACAAATGGGACAGAAGCCTTATGCCTGTATTCTAGGGTTTTCCCGTAGGGTCAAAGAAACAGTCCATTTTAATTTTCAGGTTATTGCTTATATTATTAATTAATGAAAGGGGGAGATAAAGAGGTCACATGTTTTTGCCCCTCTTTAATTTTTATCGGGAAAAATTATACCTTTAAGGACTGTTTATTTCAAGGTTTTTCCTCTGCTGACAGCTAACGATGTTTACCACTGGTCTCCTCAGCTGTGGCTAGAGTATCTTTGGCTCTGAGCCTGCACAGGAAGAATAAGGGAATAATAAGCTGAAGGGCTGTTTTTAGGGGATTTTTGCCTATTGTTTGTTTTCTTCATGATGTGTTTGGTGCTTCTTTCCATGAGAAAACTCGAGGTAACCACAGAACCGAGGAAATTCTTGTATCTTGGGAACTGACAAGTGAAAGATGAGAAATCTGAGGGAGAGGAGATTTGCAGGCAAGAAACTGTTTATATTTTTACAGAACATTCAGCACTTGCCTGCAGTGCTTTAGCTACAGTGTATTTTTTTCTGGAGACCACCCCAACTTGGCTGCTTAGCAGAATCTGAGAAAAATAAATTGGATATTAGAGATTGTTTTAAAATATTGCTTTTATGGTCATCATCCCAACTCTATGGCTACAAATATCCAGCACAAATGCAGCGTAGTATCTTTATGTAGTGTTTTATTGTAATGTTTGTGTTTGTCTTCTTCCCTTCTCTCATTCTTACTCTGTGATGAGTGTGAGAAGTCTTAGCACTGACAGGAGGGGTTGACACTTCCCCTTCAGCAAGTGTTACCACCTTTCTGCATCTGCTTGCTTTCTGGAACCACTTACAAGGAGACACCTGCAACGGTTGAAAGTTCTTTCCCCAAAGGTAGTGTCAAGAAACGCTGCTAAATTTACTTTTTTTTTCTGTGAAACAATGCCGAGTATTGAGCAGTGGGTCTTTTCAGTGGGCTACGTTCCAGTGGCAAGGTTGCAAATTCTCATTTGGTATAATTTTTAGAACTTCCATTCCCAGAAGTATCTAATTGGAAGGAATTTGTGTGAAAATTGAAATTCCTGAAACTCAGCAGTTCTGAAAAATAAGCCCTAAGCAGCTCCACTTGAGATTACATAGGGAACCAGCTTTCAGTCCTTGTCCCTGGTGTTTTTTCATATTTCAGCTGTCAATCACAAAATCCTCAGCCTCCTCTGAACTCTTCATCCAAGAAAGGACACTCATAATTCAGTGGAGTCCAATGATCTTGTGACCCAAAACATCCTCCAGTTTATTCAAAACCTTTCCCCAATTCCAAAATGTTTCTTGAGAACTCATCGTTTTCAAGCAGTTCATTTAGAAGGAAATATGCTGAGCAAGATGCAGAAATAATTATTTGCTTTCAGTGCCCAGATACGGCTTCTTGAATTTTCCAGTCAAGCTCAAGAACTGTTGGTATTTATTCAAGTAAGATGATGAGATGACTTATTTTCAGTTGGCAATTAGTACATTGGCTTTAGGGAATGAAAACTGTGTTACATGAGAAACAAGAACAGCAACATCAACAAAAGATTTTCGTCTGTTCCTTGTGCCAGTTTGTGTTGTGTGTAAATCTGTAATTCTCAGCTGCCTCACCATCACCCATGTCTGGAATCTGGGGTGTGCCTGTGGTGTGGAGCGACTTGCCTTTGCTAGCTCTTCGTCAGGCTTGTTTCAGAGAACGGCTTGGGAAACTAAGGGCTTGTTTAGCCTGCCGAGAACCATTCTAGTGAATCCATGGCACTGTCATCCCCAGGTTTTTGCACTTTTGACTTGGAATGAGGTTAACCATCTATTTGAAACCCTGCAGATTTTTAATATCAGTCTTCGGTTCAGAAGTTCCCATCGTGGGAACCCCAAGGGGGGATCCAAGCAGCTGAAGCCATGATTTCAATTTTCTAGAATAAGCGCAGTGGGGAGGAGGAAGTACATGTGCACACAACATCTGTGTGGATTGGTTTTGCTCCTTTTTCTTTTCCCCCCTTTTTTTCTTCCTGTTTCTTGGATGGACAAAAGGAAAAAAAAAAAAAAAAAAGAAATGAGCTCTGCCCTTCTGTGCCTTTCTTGCAGAGAGCTTGTGAGGTAGTAGGCAATCTCTGCATTAATGCGTTTCCTGTTTTCTGATAAACTGACTTCTTCTGATAGGTTTTTCCAGATTTGATTTGACTGATGTGTGTGATGAGTGGAGTGGAAACATTCTCTTGATGGTTAATAACCAACCAGAAAAAAACCCTCTGCTTAGCATCCCTGTCCGAGGGGCGCAAAGCGTAAACTACAAAAGGATGGCAAAGTCATATTTTCAGAAATCAGAAATGAATTATTAATTAATTAATTCAGAAATCTGAATTAACTGAACCAAGAAGACGGACAACTAAACACACAAAGCTCTGTTCATTATTAAAGATACCAAACACACATTCTTTTTAAAGGGGAACTTACCTATGTTTACTAGAAGGGGCAAAACATCTCATGAGAGATTGCATATAATATCCTAAGTCTCAATGTGAACTTCTCTCTGGAGAGTTCAGGCCTTGGCTGCTTTTTACTTAACTCTGAGGCTGAAATTAGGAATGGAGTGAAGTTTTGCCTCTTTTGAGATCAGGACAGTCTTATTCCTGAATCCAGGTAAGCCTGTGTATTTCGTGCTGTTTTTGAAGAATTTGAGGCACAGCTTCTAATTTTCTATTTGGAATTTGTTCTGGCTCTTAGTGAGAGAGTCAAGTTGGATCTCAGTGAATATACCATTTGTGCTTACAAGCAATTACAGCTGCAATTGATTGCACACAAAATTAGAAGCAATTTGAGAAAACAAAGTCTGATTTTAAGAACTCTAAGTCATTTGTCCAGAAGTGTTTTAATGCATATGAACAAGGACTGTTCATTTCCTTTTGTTGTGTGTCCAAAGTTTGAATAAGGTGCTTGTGGAGTGCAAGTTGTTAGAAAGGAGATGGATTTCTTTATTGCTTGACTTGCTTGTGGAATACATTTTATGTAATGAAGCACTGATTACCTAAATTAGAAAACCAAAACAATGCTGTTGTCTCATTTGGTAGGAGGCAGAGATTGTGTGGACAACTGAAAGCTTGCTTAAAGGCAATCTGTGACCCACTCCATACTATTCTTATGCTAATGTGAGAATGGGTATCCTGGGCACCATCTGCTGTCCCTGAGGTCCTGGCCTTGGGCATTCAAAATTGGTTTGCTTTATTAATGCTAGGCCATCCAGAACAGCAGCGGTGCATTTGTTATAGTCTATGAAATCAGAAGTTCCAATTGTAAGCATACAGAGATAATTGTCACTTTTAATAATACACTTAAACATGATAGCTACCACTTTTTCCAACCTCTTAGGCAAAGATGCCATCTTTCAAACTGTAGTTACCTTCAGCAAATCCAACAAAGGCCTCTCTGTCTTTTCAGGGAGATGGGTTTTACTTCCTTGGAAGGTCATTTCATTATATACAGGATGGATTTATTGGCTGGCTCTGTGTTTTAACTTTTGTAAATGCCCCCTAGAGAAATAGAAGAGTGTCTTGATATAAATCAAAATTAATAAGTAGGACATGCGATGTGATTATTTTTAGAGGGGCTAAAGGGATGGGGTATCAAATATCCTCAACTAGTCTAATTAAGCCAGTTGAGGTTTAAAGGACACCAGGCGTCAGTTTTGCCTAAGCTTATTGGCAGAACAAATGGCCACAATCTCAGTTGTAAGTATCTTAATAAAGTCTCCTCTAACGATGATTCTGTTTGTGCTTATTAGCTATATAGTTCTTTTGGTGTCTGTGGCCCTAATTAGAAAGCAATTCCTCCTTCTGTTCAAGCATCTGAGTACCTAGATTGCTCATTATCAAGTACCCGTGAGATACAAGTCAGGATAGTTCAACTGGTAGCCAGCAAGCTAGGTCCGTCTGACCTGCTGCCTTGGGTCTGTGGTCTCGAAAGAGGCAGGGCACATGAAGCTCAGAAACTGCATGTCTCCTGCTTCATCTTTGTCAGCGGTGCGGGGCACCTCCCGAGCTGACACCCAGTCGCCAGCCTTCTGTAGAAAATAGCATCTTGGCTTCCATTTTACAGGTGAGTAAAGTGAGGCATGGCTAATACTGTGTCTTGAGTCCTCGGGCCTGAATCAGCGCTGGGAGCATTAAGGCTGTGCCAGATTCAGCCCCAGGCTGCTCACAGTGGGAGCATAAGGGGAACTGAAGGTGTTCGGGGTGCGGGGAAACAGCGAGGTGATCGTAAAGCAATGTGACAGGCAGTGGTCTCAGCTGATGTCAAGCTTTTTGTGGGACCGGGAAGGGAACAGGTTGCCCAAGGCTGTTGGGTGATCCATTCAGCGTGTAATTTTGGGTTTGTGTCTGACTCTCCTGATCTCTCCATTTCAATATAATGTGTGTGCAGAATTTATTTATGGTGTCCTCTGTGATGAAAAAAAGATAGCCAATGAACCAATCATCTCCAGTTACCTAAATAAACAACATACAGCCAACAGGGAGAACAACTTTCGGTAGCTGCTTTTGTCCCCTCCCTTCCCTCCAGAGCTTTCTGTTGTTTCTTTCAGTTATGGGTGAAGGAGACGAGCACTCCAGGGCCAGGGAAAATGAGAGTTAATTACACTGTGGAAGGGGATTGTTGCACAATGCTAGTTCTTTCCCATCCCTGTCTCAAGTGTTTGAGAGTATCACAGGGTGAACAGAGGTTTTTTTCAGTACCATCCTTTGCTTACTGTGGAAGCACTGGAAATAAAAAGCTGGACCTCCTTCCCTTAAATGAAAACAATGAGGAGAAGGCTTCTCTTTGGTCTCAGCATTCATGTAAGTTGTGCCAATGTCAAGTGAAATTCAGCAGAGGTGGGTCTAATATTACTTATATATTTTAGAAAAGAGAATAATATTTTAACAGCATGTGTATGCACTCCTTAAAGTTCTAGATTAATCTGTATTTCAAAAAATCTAAAAACCAGTAGTGTTTGCTTTGGTGTCCTTAAGGACAGTCCCTAAGACATGGATAGAGGAGAAAATATTTGTATCTGGAGGACTAAGGCGAACAGTGGGATATGAAATAATATGAAATCACTCCAGATAATATTCACCCTCACTTTCTGGGGTTACTTAGGTGTCACTCCTGCA
>NW_009649308.1:8388341-8391961 GCF_000708025.1 Charadrius vociferus
GGTGTAAAATAGAGATGAAGAAAGGGGAGATGTGGCATTCTACAAAATAAGAAGGGAAAAACTGACAAGAACGTCCCCTTTGGATCTTCTCTACTGAGGTGCTGAACTTGTACTGAGGTCTGAGTACATATGACACGCTTACAGATTGACGATTACTCTTAAATTTCTCAGCGACTGAGAATGATCAACTTCTTGTAAAGTAGTGCACTTACTGACAGGAGATACATCGCCCGGCTGTTTGCAGGAGCTGCCACTCCTCTGTTGCATTGTCAGCTGCCCAAATTGAAGTTGTTTAGTGTGTAGGTGCACCTGCTTATGAATGTGGCCCTGTAGATGCATATGCAGAGCTAGTGGAAGCACTGAACCAGGTATTAGAGGTTCAAGGTCCCTCATCAGTCAGGGCAACTTCATCTCACATCAGGGACTAGTATTTGAAACTTGTCACATCTCAGCTCAGTACAGTAATCCCTGGGTTTGCATGGCCTGATGGAAAGTCTCCCATTTAAATGTGGATGATGCTTCGGAATGATTCTGCTCCGTTAAGACACTGGAATAGATTTGTTTTCAACTGTCGTGGTTTAACCCCAGCCGGCACCTAAGCCCCACACAGCCGCTCGCTCACTCCCCCTTGGTGGGACTGGGCAGAGAATCGGAAGTGTAAAAGTGAGAAAAACTCATGAGTTGAGACGGTTGAATAAGTAAAGCAAAAGCTGTGCATGCAAGCAAAGCAAAACAAGGAATTCATTCACTGCTTCCCGTGGGCAGGCAGGTGTTCAGCCATCCCCAGGAAAGCAGGGCTCCATCATGCGTAATGGTGACTTGGGAAGACAAATGCCATCACTCCAGGCATCCCTAACTTCTTTCTTCTTCCCCCAGCTTTATATGCTGAGCATGACATCTCATGGCATGGAATATCCCTTTGGTCAGTTGGGGTCAGCTGTCCCGGCTGTGTCCCCTCCTAAATCCTTGTGCCCCCTCAGCCTACTCGCTGGTGGGGCGGTGTGAGGAGCAGAAGAGGCCCTGACTCTGTGTAAGTGCTGCTCAGTGATAAGGAAATCACCCCTGTGTTATCAACACTGGTTCCAGCACAAATCCAGAACATAGCCCCGTACTGTGGAGAAAATTAACTCTATCCCAGCCAAACCAGCACATCAGCTCATTGTAGAAGGCACTGCGATACTGAAACCTCAAGAAGTGCCAAGAAGCAAAATAGTTGTCTTCTTATCAGATCTTATATGCACTACCTTCAGCTCACACACAGCTGGGACTGAAGTGTATCTGCAGGGGGTGTTTATATAAATGCACAGCAGAGAGGACTTAAAGAAATGCTTATTATCATTTGGGATGCAGATCTTCTTCAGTGCTTGACTAAAAATTTCTGCTCTGCCTGCACCTTGCTGAGGCCTGTCCACGCAGATAGCAGTACATGGTGTGAAATAGTAAAACACTGAAGTTCAGTTCTGGTGTTCCTAATTTGTTCTTCTCTTGCCAGATACTATACTGACAGGGTTGATTGAACACTTTTGAAGTATGTTTTTAGTTTCTTCCCTTGAAATAACATGTGCCACTCCATTGGAAGACAACTGATATTAACAACTAGGTTCTGATGAGTGAGGGAAATCAGAAACGGCCGGAAGCGACTATTGTTAGAAATTAAGAGTTGGTGCCTGCACATGTCAATGCTGTGTTCCTTATGTCTTCCATTGTTGGCTGGACAGGAAAAATAGTCCTGTTAGCATGCTAGTGCTTACATGAGGCATAGGGATATCTGTCAAAATCTATTGATGTGCTTTGGAAAGTTGTGAAATAACATTTCTGCAAAGGATGCAGAAGCTCTTGGAGAGACTGCAGGGGTGCTAGACAACCTTTCAAGCCTTTATCATAGCCTGGCAGTCTCCATCTCCAAAAAGGCCCCGCTTATACATGTACACAAGCAACAGCAAGGGAAACTTGGTGTCCAAAGAAGTTAAAAAGAAATTGTGAAGAGAGATATATTCAGAGATGGCAGGACTGCAACGGGCAAGTCTTGGTTCTTCTGTGCAAGACTCTAAAGAGTGACAGCTTTAGTTAGGGATAGTGTAATTATTTGCTTTTGGAATGCCTAATATGGTTTCCTTCAAGCTGAGTTAACTTAACTTAGTGCCACGGCAGATTTCATTTGTTCCCTTGTCAGCAGCTACTGGATGTCTTCTGTTCTCCTTGTTATGGGAAGGACAGTTGGGAAGACCAGAGGACAAGGATGGCCCTCAGACACTGGATGCTGACAGTGGCTCAACTTTGATCTCAATTATCTTTGTGTCTCTGACTTGGTATAAACTGAGCCAGTTACTTGTTTCCTAGGTAGGTGTTTTAAGATGCTGAGATATCAGTGTTACACAAGTATTTTGGAAAACAGACCTTATCTCCTTCTCCCTAAACATGGTGACATTTGCCGCCGCTTAGTGCGGTAACCCAACTGGGGATCAAAGCCTCATGGTTAACCACAGAGTGGTACTATGAAGTTAGAACTTGTTCTTGTACCCATTTTCAGACTTAAATACAGTTAGATATGGTGGATGGGCTCTGGAAGCTATTAATGATAACAGCACTGGGAGTACCTCCCCCCCTACCTTGGAAAACCAGGAGAAGGTTGAGCAGAAGTGCTTTTAATAGAGTACCGGAGCTGAGCGTACCTGACCATCTTGGGATGACTGTTGGCTGGAAAACAAGAGCTACAGTATGTTCTCCCCAGTCACTAGTTTCTCCTTTCCTAGAATTCCTGTGAATACTCACTTTCTACCTGCAGATTAAAACATCTTTAACCCTTAAAAAACATCTTGTGGCATGATTTACATCCTTCCATTTGTGCAGTCATGGTTCTTTTCTAAGCAGAAAGAGAAAAAGTTTTAGCAGAAGACAGGGGAGGAAGAAAGCTGAATAAAACAATAATAGCAAAGGAGATGGGAAGAGCAAGACTGCTGTTTTCCTCCTGCTGGTTCTGTTCATCTCCTGGTGCTGCTGGGACACCTTCCGCTTATTGGCCCATACTGCATGTGCTCAGCAAGAGCTCTCTCAGCTCTGTGTTTGTACGAGGCAACTGATTTGCAAGGCCTAATTTAAACCGGTAGATCAAAATGCTCGCAGCTCCGCATACGCTTCCTCAGGAGAAAGGAATGTTTTCTCATTCCTGTCTTACTTCATATTTCACAGCTGCAGTTTGTCTTGTTTTTCCCCTGCCTAAGGCCCAGCAAGTGCTGCAATGCACAAGGGTTTAAAGGCTTATTTATTTTAGGGCATTGATGCCTTCTTTGAAAAGCTATGTATGTTTAGTTTGTTTTACCAGGGACTCCTATTAGAGTAGCACGGGGAGTTTGCAGGGAGAAAAGGGAGGCAGTAAGTATGCATACCTCTTCCAAAAATGTGTTGTATAAAGATGGGCCTCTCAAATTATCTTAGGCAGGATAGATTGTGATGATCTTTGCTCCCGCATTCATTTTTTTTTCACAGTGGCTATAACATCCCACTTTCTCCACCTTAGTGTAACTCCATCTCTGCTTGCACTGATTGCTGAATGTCTTTAAGTTATCCAACACAGGTGAAAGTGGTAGGAAAATTAAATTCCATTAACTTCAGCAGGAGCA
>NW_009649308.1:8392026-8403206 GCF_000708025.1 Charadrius vociferus
GGAACAGTCCTTAGCTGCACCATCTCCAGTCAAAATTGATTCTGGTTATAGTGTAGGAAGTGAAGCACTGCTAAACAGCTACCAAGTCCTGATCCCTGTGGTCCTCTGCATCATTATGGCAATGGCATGTTGCTGCTTTACTTCTAAGAAAACTTCTTGGAAAAGGATGTAGACTTAAACCTTGGAAGAATAACTTGGAAACAGCTATGATGGCTCTTGAAAGCTTTCAGCCTGGTAACTTGCAGAGTGCCTCAGCCATCTTGTATTCCAGGGTGATCTAGCAGCACTGACTCTTACAGTTTGGTCACGCTACTGCTCAGCGGTGCCGTCTTACAGATGTTGATGTGCTGCCAGCAAGAGGGTGCCAGGACATGGCTTGCCCCGTTAAATGGGAGGTGTCGCTTTTGAATCATAAGGGAGGAGATGGAAGGGTAACCTGCCTGCCAGCTTGAGATTCTGAGACCGTGCACTCTGGTTTCATGCCAAGCTTTTATTTGATTGTTTCCACCAATAGGTGCATCATCTTGCCATCCCCTTCTCTAGGGAAAGAATTCAACAGCGAAACTCAATGTGGCAAGGCTGAAATGTATAAATATATGTGAAAAACTATCTCTTTCTAGAGTCATTTGCATTTTTTACTGCAAGGGGGAACTTGAAAGTCCATACATAGTGTCCCACTTATCAGCTTCTCTGATGTCTGATAGGCTTTTATCAGCTTCGGGCTGCTTTGTCCTGCTGTATATGGGAGTGCTGGAGGAGTAAGTTGTTTTAGACATGCTGGTGTAATGTGAGATATACAATTACTGTTTTGCTCCCTCACCTCCCACCCTCAAAATGAGTAAGATACAAAGCTAAGGCTTGCCTTAAACCTTCCCCAGAGCTTTGGAAATGTTTGGATCAAGGCCTCCTGAAGAGCCAGACTTCAGGCTACTTGATCATCCCATCCCGAACCTGAGGAGACATTGATGGGTTTGGTGGAGCCTTGATGTCCCTCTCACACAGCCGAAGGGCACAAAGTCTCCTGCAGTATCTCAGGCTGCATGAAGTGAGTGTGACAATTCCAGCAATGTAAGAGGTTTCCTCTGAAATACATTTTGTATAGATCTCTTAAGTCCAAATGCAAATGTGCTTGACTATTGAATGTAGGTGTCCCCTTTGTGATAATTGGGAGAGACTGGGTAACAGACTAGATTGTCCGGCAGCATTCACATTTCCAATGCCTTTTTTTCCTGGAAGAAACCTGTACAAGAAAACATGCTTCTAATGGGGATAAGCACCGTTACTTCTATGAACTATCAGCAATCTGAGAAGGATGTATGTTTTTCCCAAAATCCTAGCTCCAGAAGTCAAGATTCTGTTTTTTCATTTAGCAGAAATCTTCTAGTTCTCCTTGCTGTGAAGGGATAAAAAAGGAAGACTTGAATACATAGCTGCAAAAGGCAGAAACACCGTAAGGCAAGTAAAACTTATAATATCTAAAAACATCTTGTTTTCTAAACCAATATCATTATTTTTTAGGATCTAAGTAATGGTTTTTGAATGCCCAGGTTGGCTTTGGAGACAAGAGACCTGATTTTCACAAGTGCTAAGTACTTACTCCAGCTGTCACACCTATAAAAATCACCCATTAAAATCATGCCTGGGGTCCAGTAGTCAGCCATACGCAGTTGGGGGGTGTAGAGAAGAAATGCAGACAGCACGGCATGTGCAGAGCTTTACCGTACCTGCGATATGTCGTGGCAATGTGAACTATGTTAGAGCAACAATGTCTTCTCCGAGGCAGAGACAGGAAATAGCAGTAGGGGCTTCTTCATATAGTCTTTTTGATCGTTTATAATGTAAAATATTAATGCAAAAATGTTACGAACTAGTTACGAAATCGGCATAACTGAGATTTACATCTAAGGAACAAATTAGGTTAAAGGGAGGGGGAAGTAGAGAAAAACACACGATAGCGAAGGGAAGCCAGAAAGGATCTTTCTCTAAGGAAATATCCTAAAGTAAAACTGTGCAAATTGGGAATTTTGTCTTCGTTTGAAAAAAAGGGTATGTGGATACAGGTGCAAAGTCCTAATGGAAACAAAGCCCATCTCACAGTGTTATTTTATTATAAATTTTGCTGTTCTGAGGTTTACCTTAAGGCCTCAGCTCTTGGATTCGGGGGATACTCTCAGCATCCCTTAAGGAAGTAATTTCCTGTGTTCCCCATCCACGGAAGGGTGAGTGGAAATCTGAGCCAGCTGCAGGTTAAAGAGGAGAGACCTTGCCGGTCCCCAAGCCCAAGATTACTGTTTGTTTGTGTGTATTTGTTTTGAGGCCCTGCTCTTGATTTTCAAGTGCTGGGGGTTAGTGATATCCCAGCTTTTACCACAAGGTCACTGATTGAACCTGGCTTTGAATGTTTTGTAGTTTTAAAATAACCTAAAATTTTATAACAGGAATGAAAGGGGAGAAATTGCCTGGCAAAATTTTGGTAATCAGTTTGTTTGTTTGGGGTTTTTTTGCAGGTAAGTCTGGCATGAAGCGTATGACTCTGTTCAAGTTACTGACAACAAATTAGTTAAGTCATATGCTCAGTCTTTACTCTGAGATACCTTTTATATTTAAAAGATGCTATAAAAGAAATGCTTTTCCCAGCAGTTTCTCTGGGCTTTGCAACCCTTTTGATAGGGAAGGAAGATGACTTGGCTTTTGAGTGAGATGATAGAAAGTTGTGTGTATGAATAGGAGTAAAGAAAGGAGAGTCCTTAATGTGAGTGCTTGATCTATATTCTACCTGCTCATTTTCCCAGTAAATATACACACATCAAAGACTGAAGTCCCTCTGTGAACAGTGCTGAGCCAAACATTCCTAACAGAGTGCTCTGAATGAGCTCCTTTCATTCCACAATTCTACTTGTGCTTTTCAGTGAAATAAGCTGATATTTCCACCTACGTGTTCTCCTGTTACAGGAGACCTTTCTCTTGTCTACTGGGGATCTTCCTGAAGGTGGAGGGTACACAAAATCCCTCTCCCTGCAAGTCAAAAAAGAGAGCTCAGTTTTGTACAATGTTGCGGTAGCTGGCAGATGAAGGAGTGCGTCCACAGAAAGAGAAAAGTATTCTTTTTTCTGTATAAAGGGACTTAAAGTGGGTTAATTAACACTGACCCCATTTAAAGGGATGGCTTATGTGCCTGCTTGAGGGAGGGGAAGTTAGAGTCTCACATGTGGTGGTGGAAATCTCTCTTTCAGTGTATTTGTAGCCTGGTGCTGGGCTGAAGAGGCAATGAAGCCTGACAAATCAAGCAGCTGTTTGCCCCACAATAAGCCAGCTGGTTCGAAATCCAGGCTGCGTCGAGGAGTCCCTTGCATATTGAAAACCAGGGCGTATTTGCCTCTTTAATTAGTGTTCCCCTTGGTCCTTGGAATATGCGTTTGCGACAGGGGGCTTGTTAAGAGAAGATCAAGAAAGATTTCCTGCTTTCCAGACCTCTCCGAGGGGCAGAGGAGGAGGACAGCTGGGGCCGGCTCACTGCATGGGAGGGTTGCCGCGTGGCTAAGGCTGAGTTTTGGCGATGGAAGAGGGGATGGACGGAAGCTGCTCCTGCTCATTGCAGACGGGGTTTGTGTCAAACCAGTACTGTCCATTTTGAGCTGGACTACAGCAATGTTTAAGCTTGAGGGAGGATTCTGGCACGGTTGCAGTTCAGAGATGTGGCCTATAGGACTTTAAACTTTTCTTTGGGCCCATCTCTCATCAGGTGCATGGAAGAGGCCACAAAATATGACTACCTTGGTTGTTATGTCTGTAGTATGAGGGTCTAGCCTCTGTGATCCTAGCAGAGATCCCACACAGATGTGCCCTCCACCAGCTCCAGGATTGAGAGGGAAACCTCCTGTGTGACTAAGGTAGAGCAAATAAGCGGGCTCCTGTTAAATAACTTACTTAGCTGAACTCTGATGATTCAGTTGTCTTTTGCCCCTGCAGGTCCGAGCCTTTTCCTGACAAGGTAACATAGTCCTTATAGCCTTGCTGATAAGCCCTGGGCACTTAAGAGCACAATGATGGAATTTACCTGATGCTCCCAATCTCCACAGGGGATATTGCCTCATGGTGTCCTTTATCAGTGAATTCTTCTGGTGATATAATCAGGGAGCTGCTGGTATTGAAGTATTATTAGTAACACTGAGAGCTGTCAGATCACTTTGGCTGGATTTGCTTTCTCTCTTCTGTCTTACTGTGTAGGAGAGGCAAGGCAAACCCTGCATTTCCAGGGAAACAAAAGGTAATAAACTTCCAATAAAGCTTCTTTTTAAAATGAACAATGATAAATTAGCAAACTGCTGAGTGGGGTCATTTGTTCCATGGAAGCAAAGCATTGATCCCCCCAAGATTCACTATTTTTTTTTGCTCATTTTAGCAGTATAATTGGGAATGGATTAAACTGTGACTCAGTTTAACCCTTTGTTTGCAGGAATGGTGTTAGGAAAAAACAAAATGAGGAGAAAAATGAAACTGATACTTAGTGTCTCAGAAAAGTGCAGCAAATTAACAACAGTTTGCTAATTTTTCATATTATTATTGCCTGCCATTAAAGCTCGCAGAGGAATAGAGAAGCAGGTCTGAAGAATCTCATTAGAAAAACTGATCAGTCCTTTCCTTCTCTATTTTACCTTGAGAGAGAAAGGGGAAATTAAAGCTGAAAAATGGGCCATGGATAACAGCTGGAAGAACTTATTGCATACAAAGCAATGGGCTGGGCTATAAGAATTATCTGCCAAGAGGTGCCTTCAAGGAAAACGACACAGTAGGATTTGAAGTAGAAAAATTTTACCAGTGCTAACAGCTATGGTGGCTCTGAAGCAAAAACAATGTGGAGGACAGTCGGGTGTGAGGCTTTTAGGCTGTAGCATCTGCTCTTTGAGAGGGTCCCATTTTGCACAGAATCATTCTGTGTGATCAGAAAAGGTGTAGCAGGCGGGCAGGATGGGGCTGTTTGTCTGCCCAGAAACTTCAGAGCTTCTTGGAAGTGGCACTGTAGTAAGCAAGAGCATGGCAGATCATCTTCCTCTGTGCTGTGTTGGATGCTGAAAAGAATTTGTACATGTTGTTTAATTAATTACGTTTCCGAGCTGTGTAATAGCATGTTTGCTGGAGAGATACTTTAATGGCACCACAAAGTGTCCTTGAGCAAATTAAAAAGACATTAGTTTGAAAAGTAACTGCTCCGAGCCACACAGGAACTTTTGGGAAATGCCTGGGATGTCTCAGGCAGAAAGACATGTCTTTATTAATCAGGAGGATAGTCCATGCTCCTGGGCATCCACTGAGACAGGGAAAGATCTGACATTCCCAGGACAACCTTATAATCTGGCTTTTGGTGGGTAATTCTGCCCCCAGCCCTCTGGAGGGGAAACTGGTGAAGTTCTCAAGACTCGGGCTCCAAGATCTGACGGCAATCCTGCCCACACCCACAGGGAAACCCATATACGTGCTGCCGTGTGGACCTGAACCCAGCAAACCTAGTGAGATGACTCCCAGTGCTTTTAGTAGCTTTGGAGTAGACCCATAAATGCTTTGTTGTCATATTTAGGACTTTCAGGGACACCAAACTGGGGTGGAGACTATCAAATGTCAGTCAGACATCCCATGGCTCCCTTCTTCCCATCTTTCTGTGTTTTCTTCCCATTTGATTTTCATTTCCCTTTTTCCAGGACCTTGTTTTCTGGCCGCTTGACCTCCTGCAAACCCACTCTGGTTAGTGGTGTGAAGGGAAGTTCCCAGACGGACTCCTCAGGGTTGTGGACTCTCTTCACTTGTGGCAGCAGGAGAACTGCCAAGGCAACCTGAGCATAAACAACTCTTCTCACACCTAGATGCTGGCCACCCTACCACAGTGGTTTGGGCCTGAATTTGGATGTGCCTTTGGATCTGAATTTGCCTGTGTAGAAAAGCACTTGGATCAGACCTTTGGTTCAAGACTCCTTGAGGATGGAAACCATAGCCAGCTCCCAGAGCCAGTGGGGGTTTGGCTGTGGCACTTGGTGCTTTGGATCAGCCCAGGGGTGAGGTGTGAAGCTCCAGGGTGGTGCTGGGGCAAATTAAGTTAATTTCTTTCTGCTTGGCCCTCTGCTGGCTTTCTGGAGGCTGTTGCCCTGTAGCAGAGGCAGGAAAAGCAGAGGTGTCTTCACGCTTCACTCCCCTTCCAGGAAAGAGGGACATGAGGAGTGGTGAGATGTGTGAAGAGGGGGAGCAGTGAGGGTTGCGTTGGGCTTGCTGTATTACAAACAAACGCTCACTGGAAACCTTGCTTTTGGTTTGCATTTCCATCTGTCCCTGTTGGATGCTTCACTTGACAAAGCTTTTGGTTTTGTACCGTCTCCTCTGAGGGTGCTGGAGGGAGATTTCCCGCATGAGGTTGCTTTGCTTAGGTGGATCTGGGACATGCCCCAAGTGCTGGGCCAGCCGTGCCCTGCCCCTCGCTGCCAGGGGCAAATGGGCAGGACCTGCGCGTGGGGGGTGAGCGGGGAAAATCGAATGTGTGCCCTGATACGGCATGAACCACAGATGTCTCCATACTGAGGAAGGGACCCCGCAAGCAGAAAGTGCCGACTGTGTTTTGCTGCTGTGTTTTCCTCCTTGCGCGCTCTGCCAGGTGAATTCCCATTCCCGGTTGTCCTTCGGCAGGTGTGGTTCTGTCCTCCCGCTGCTTCCTCACTGACGGAGAGGCAGTCGCAGGACCTGCACCTCCTGGGGAATGCACATTTATTGCTGAAGTGTTTAGGGTTTTAGAAATTACTTTCTGATTCTGTAGCTCGCAAATTCCCCTAATAGCAACACCTCTCCCCCTCCTTCTCTGCCTGCTAAATTTTTCTTTGATGAAAGCAAGCAGCACGTGCATTCAGAGTGCTGGTGAAAGGGAATTTCCTAACTAAAGGTGAACTGTTAGGGCATGTGTGGTCTCCCTTTAGGAAAGTGAGTATGTTTGTAATAAAGTTGTTCCTGTGTAGATCAAGACTTTTTGATCTAAAAGTTCGAGCTGCTTTTTGGCTTTCATAATGGCTCCCTGGATTGTTTGAAAATCTTGACTTGGTTACAAAGTCTGGTACAACACGTATGCACAGCAGGCCAGAGCAGAATTTACTGATAATTTAACTGTAATTCAGGGACTAAGGGGAAGACCGTTAATGCACTTGCGATATTTTCACTATATGTGGGTGATCTCACTGCTTGGTTCTATATGTACATGGATGTTTTGCAGCTTGTTAGTCCCATGATTTTCATGAGATACAGGAAAACTGGAACCATTCTCTGGGGAGGAGTGCACTGGACAGACAATGAGCGTGTGGTACACTGGAGTGTAGTGGCACTAGCACACCAGGCACCTTTCACGGTGCACGTCAAACTGCTGTACTTATAAAAAGCAAAATTAAAGTTATTCTTTATTACCCCCCCAAAGGGTTTTGGTAGAAAATTATGCGTAATTGAAAGAAAATTCTTCCCTATTCTTTGATAGAAAGGTGGAAAGGAACCAAAACTCTAGTTTTGTTTCAGAAACAAATCATTCCTTTTCTGTTTGATTTTTTTTTCCTTACTTTGGGTTTTCTTAAGTGCTCCTTTCCACCACCCCCAGCATCTTTAAACTTATGATACAGTTGCATGAATAACGCTTAGGGTTTTTTTAGGGATATTTTCTTTTACATTTTCCTTTCCCCACTCTTGGGGAAAAAAACCCTTCTCTGTAAAATTTCCAAAACAAAACAAAGGAGAAAAAGGCAACTGTGGAATTTTGCCACTCTGTAACTTTGCCAAAATTGGAGGGGCTTGGAAAAGTTAGAAAATAAAAAGGGGGGATAATAAAGAAGAAGAAAATCAATCTCCTTACTCCTATTTCTGCATTTTGTAGTAGAAAAGAGAAGAAGCTTTGAAAAATTTTCATTATAGAAATTTTCACTTCCACTCCTCTCCCTCCTCCCCGTGTGCTTTTCATATGTTTTGTATTCAGGATGCTTTCAGGGAGGAAAGCTGGAAGACGAGAGCGGGGTGTGAGTTTCAGCAAGCTCTAATGAGAAGCACCTTGGGTGTTTTTGTCTCCTGGTAGAGCAGCTTGCTGTGCGCTTTTGCGCTGGCTCCTCCTGCGTCTGGCACCGCCGAGGGGAAGGGGAAGCAGAGCATCCAGGCTGGTGACGCCATCGGGGAACATGCTGTTTGGATTTAATCTGTATGCTGGACCTGACTGACAAGCAGTGGTTAACCAGAGCTAAAGAGAGGATTGCAGGCATAGTTGAGCTAAAGAAGAAACAATGTGAATCTAATTTGACTGGATTGCTAATCATAAGGAATATTTTTCAAACTCTTTCTGAATCATTACAGGGTGGAGGGGTGTAAAAGTTGGGTAAAGAGTTTCTATAAGAAGAAAAGTCCCTGCTGCTCAGGGCTGTGTGTTCGCTGTTGGAAGGAGATGTGGTAAGGGTTCAAAATGCAACTCGATTGGTGCCAAAGAAATGGTCTAAATATTCAACTTTCAAAAGATCGGTGCAAACGAATTTTTGTTTCTTAATGCTGTGGTGAGACAACCACCATTTGGAATTTGAAAGCACTCCTTCTACAAAGTCTAACTTTATTTTGTGATATGATCTACACCCGACACTGTTAAGGATTTCCTTGTAATACCATAGGTAAACGAGAAGAGATTTATCGTCTCTTTGAGGCTCTCCTAGGCCTTTATAAGTGACAGCAGGAAAAGCACTAGCGGGAATGGGGGCTCCCTGTTGAGCTCCCTGCCCAGTATTTTTCAATTTAATATGCTTACATTGTGAAAAGTAAATTTACCCTAAATAGGGGGAAGAAGAAATAGGTTGTTCTAGGTTCTGTCCCATCTCTTATCCACAAGGTTCACCTGACACATACCAAGCTGTTGACTGAAACAAGTGAGCAAGCTGAACAACTCTTAGGGAACTCTTATTTAAGAAATGAGTTCTCTATTATCTTTCTTTTTTTGTTTTTCCTGTTTCTGTAGAAAGAGTGATTTTCCTCAATTTTACTTTGTTTTGGAAATGTGGTGGAGCTACACCTTGTGACAAATCCTTAAGGATTTGAAATCTGAACTGTATTGCATCCAACAAAACCCACTTTTTTTTTTTTTTTTTTTAAGCAGGTTTAGTTTCATGATCTGGTTGACTCTATCTGTCCAGTTGTTTTGCTGCTGTGTAATTTAGATGGTAACAGTTGCCATCATGTGTGGTTTTAATCCATGAGAGGATATTCCTTGTTTGATCCCACTGATTTCAGGAAAGAGAACTCATGTTGCCAGCTTCTTCTTGTAATGAAAGCTGCGGAAGCTATGTCCAAGCAGATTGGCTAAGCGAATTCCTTAGGCCTAGCAACAGTTTGTTTCACTTCGTTAATTGGGTGAAAATTGCTTCTGGAATTAGTTCTGCAGGGAAATGCTCATCTTTGCGGATGCAACACTTACTTTCTGATACTCTCACTATCTGGTTTCAGCAAACATTCTAGTTTTCTAGTTTCAGCGAACTATTTTACTTTTTTTTTTTTTTTTGTGAGGAATATCATTTGCCAGGAGACGTAGGCAAGGGGAAGGTGAAAGGAACGTCAGCGCAGTCCAAGCAACTGTACTGGTGTGGACATCTGTGTGCCATGTTGTGAAACCAGGGCCCGGATTCAGCATGGCTCTTGTGATAGCAGTTCTGCTGCCGTCTGCTTTGGTTTGGGGTGATTTACTATGTGGTGCATTTATAAGCAGGATATACCAAACCATTTATCTGCCTGCCTTTTCCATCCCTCAGATGTATCACTTTCAGCTACAACGGGGCCTTGATCAAAACCAGTTCTGACTTTTGTCCTTTTCTGGTAAGAAGGGTAGAAGAACAGCGTGAACCTCTGCTCTTTCCCATCCTTTATCTCACTCTGGTTATGGTTTTTGTGGGATGGCTTTATTTTGCAGATTGGAATTTGAAAGGCAGAGTTGATTTTTCAGTCCCAGGAGCTGGCAGGACAGTCCCTGGGAGATCTGACCTTGTGGTGGACGTGGCTGCAGAAAGCTGTTCCATTGCTACGTAGCTGAATTGGGTGCATGGCCAGCCCATGCGGGCACAGGGCATGTGGGTGATGAAGAAAGGGGTGGAGTTATTTCGTCCTTGTGAACAAAACCCAAAAACCATGAGCAGACAAAGCAGGAGCATTTTTTACGCCACAGAGAGGTATGGTGGTGTGGTGTCTTGTCATCCTCTTTGGTTGGACTGCATGTGACTGCACCTTGGAAGTCAGCCTTGTCGGGGACTAAACGCGCGCCTCACTAACTTACAGTATATTCAGACTGACAGGGTTTTCCAAGTTTATTAGACTCATTTGAAGAGGAAGCCGGATGCATTTTGCTAGCACAGCATTTTGGACACCTCTGCGATCCTCAGCCACGCTCTTAAACCTTAAAGTAAATTCTCATTTAATATAGGGCTTACTTTTCCTTTCCCAAGTGAGTAAGCACAGAGCTGATGGGAGAGGACATCCAGCTACCCCGGACTCTGAGGCTGGCTTGTAATTTCCCACAGATGTAAGGGTTGCACGCCACTCTCTTCCCTCAAGCCCTGGTAGCAGCCTCTCGCTTCTCCTCACCTCCTGTGCCATAAGCAGCTTCCTGGGTGGACCTGTGAGCCACCCACCCAGTTCGCCTGTGGACCTGTGCGCCACCTGCCCAGCCAGTTCATCAGGGGAGAAGATGGCTGTAAACTGCGGAGATGAGATCTAACAGAGCCGTGTTTGCAGATGAGTCCCACTAGAAGGCACCCCTGCCCAGCCAGGAACCAGCCCCGACAGCTCCAACAAGGTGATAAGCTCCTCAGGGAAGGGTTTTTTAAGGCATGTAGGAGAATAGGGTAGTGGGTCAAATTTCTGCTCTCGGACGCTGCTTCTGGACAGATGGCAAACTATTCTATTTCGCTTCTTGCACCTGGAAGAAAGAGAGATAAATAACTGCTGCTTTGGAGGGGCACAGTGGGCACTGTTGGAGTGGAGGAGAAGGCTCCTGCACCTTTAGCCAATCTAAAGTCTACATGTCAACAACAATAATTTGACCTTAAATTCTGGGACTAGAATTCCCAAAGACTCAAGGTGGGTTATTTGGACTGCCTGCTTGCTCTGTCTGCAGTGGAGATTATCTAAATAGATCTGTCCAGACATTT
>NW_009649308.1:8403224-8409890 GCF_000708025.1 Charadrius vociferus
AGTAGTTAGCTTGGCTGTTCACAGCTGACTAAATCCTTTTAGGAATGAGTCACTCCTAAATGAGAGGTGACAATGGATATGCAGACAGTGAGAAGTCAAGAGTGAGATAATGAATATTAGAGAAAGGCTAAACTAAATAGGGAGTGAGCAGCATAAACTTGCAGCCCTTATAAATAGCACTGTGCTAAAAGGATGGGGTTTATTTAGAAATGTAGTTCCCAAGGAGAATTTAGATTTCGTGACCCATAAGTTTATCTCTCTGAACTTGTCCTGCCTTGCCAGCTCTTACAAGAGAAGGAGGTTGGCACAGGTTAGTATTCAGTGGGGAGATTCCCAAGGCAACCTCCCCCTCCGTATTGACTTAAGATGTGGCATTAGTGACCGATGAAATGATGCTCTTCCCTCTCACTCAACCTTGCTGGGCTGTGGAGCAGAGGAAAACGGATGGGATGGGGCTACTTGTCCCAGGCTCTCGGCATTACATCTTGTGTGTGGTGAAATCCCCTGTTGGCTTATGGCTAAACAGAGCAGTCCTGCTCTGTGTTGTAGCCACTGTAACAGGTCAGCAGTGGCTGTTTTTCATTACGGAGGTGACTATACTTCAGTGGAGACATGAGTCTCCCTGGAGTTTGTTTTACGCATTGGTTTGGGGTGGACATTGGTACAAGGTTATTGCCTAAGGCAGAGATTTGCAAAGAGCTGAAGGGAGTTAATTGTCCAAATCCCATTAAAATGCAATATAATTATAAAATCCCATTAAAATGCCATATAATTATATAGCTTTATTTTATTTTAGTTATTTATATTTTGTGCGCTGCACAGTGATTTTTTTGCATGCATCTCTCTGTTAGAAACACTCAGCAAGACTAATGGCCCCTCCAGTGCTGAAAACCAACCATTTACTTTTTCTAATTCAACAGTGTAAACAGCAAATGTTTGACTATTTAAGAAATGTGGTATCTCAAAAGTTCATTTACCTCTACCTACATCCAAAAATCTTTGACGTGACTAAAAAGACAAATTGCTGCTTTTGTCTTAAAATAAGCAAATCAGAGTGAGGCAGTCAGGAATCTTGGAGGCAAAATGAGAAAAGGATCTTACGGATGAAATCGTGGCAGATAAATAGAAGATTATCTGGTGGAGTTGTCATATTGGCTTCCTGTGGCTTTCACTCATAATTGAATTAAATGAAATTTAGCTGTACATTGATAACACAAGCAGAAGGGCATCTGAACATTGTCTAGTAGCTATGGGAAAAGCAGTGAAGGAACTGAGAGAATTTTGCCCATTAATAAATAAAATGGCCTGTGGGATTGAGTTTATTAATTTCTTCTCTGTGGAAAACTGAAGCCAGAAGCAGAAGGGTGGTGGGAGGGAAAGACGTTGCTTGAGTGTGTAGAAGCCATCGGGACCTCAACTGATAATTTGGGCTAAAGGTTATCCTGGGGCGTTTTTTTGATCTTTGGTGAAATGTTATTTTCAAATTGGTCCCAAACAGGACTTCACAACACTGTGAACCATCAGCGTCCCCGAACAGCTTCCCTTTGGGGAGTGATTCATTGTGACAGATTGTCAGGGGGACGCTAGCAGTGCAAACAATTGCAAGAGTTGGGATTATCTTTCTTTTTTTCTTTTCTTTTTGGTGGTGATATTTTTACCTCTACTTTCACTCAGTTTAGAAGAAAGGTGCTGCTGGTAAGGAAGATGCAGACGGGGAGGACTGAACTGATGAAAGGGCGGTAGAGAGGGTGTTTGCCCCCATTACAAAAACTGGTGGTTTGTGGCATGATGATTTATTCATTCCGGAAAAGACATGGTATTAAAATGAGGTAGCAGAACTCAATTTCTTCATGTGTTCTGATCTTGCTGACCTCAGAGCAAATGACTTTAATTTTCTTTGCTACTAATGGTGTTTTGTCTCAGTGAATATAGAGCTGTAGAGTTACCTGCATCATTGATACTGGCTTAGACTAAATTATGATCTGAGCTTGGGTTATCTTCAGACATTTTTTTAATTTGATTTTTTTGTCAAGTGCATCCAGAGCATATGGAGAGGCTGCTGCTGGTTTTGTTTGTTGGTTTTTTTTTGTTTTTAAAGCCTAGGTACAAATAAAGTTCTTCCATCCAGGCCCCCCAGCTCCCTGCATCATCCTTCTCGGAGATCAGCAAAAGTAGTCAAATCTCATTTTACCTCACTTCTCTTGGTACGGCAAAGGTCACCTCTCCAGACTGATGGCTGCGTTTCTTCCTCTCCGAAGATCTCTCCACTGCCCTTCACCTTCTCCCTCCTGTCAGACACAAACTGCTCATCTTCCTTTCCCTGATTCCTACCTGCCCACTCTCCTGAAGCTGCTTCCAGCCCACCTGCCCGACACCAGGCACTGGCTCAGCCACTCTGGGAGTCAGTGGCAGCTGGGAGGGAGGAAGGAGCCACTTCACTCCCATTATCTCCCTTGAACTAACCAGAAAAGCTGTTTAGCCTGTTGGGGAGTCTTTGACCACTGACCGTTGGACTTTGACTCTCATCTGGGAGGTTGTTCGTCCAAGATCACCGGTAAAACTTTGTTTTCTTCCTTCTTATCCTGTCTCAAAACTCCGTCTTCCACAGCAGCATTTATTAAAGATTATTCTTCAGCTTTTTTTGACAGCGGACAGCCCTATTCCCATGTTTGACCTAAATCCTCCTCTTACTTCCTTATGCATCCTTAGCTGTACCCACATGTTACTTCATGCTCTCTATTTTGTTTATCAGTTCACTGGGGAAAGCTGCTTGTGCTCATTTGGTCCTCTTGGGTCCCGGCCCGGGAGATGGGTCTTGGAGGCCCCACTGCAATAGTGATGATGACATTTATTTTACAGTTGGCTAGCAAAAGCGGTGAACTCGTTCATTATTAAGAACACTCAGATAAATGCTGGTTCTTCCTGTGCAGCAGCATCTCAGCTCTTTTGGAATAGGCACTTGCTTCTGTTGGATCACACTTGCATGTTCTGCACTATTAATTTCCCCCTGCTACAATCAATCTTTTAATATTAAGAAACATTAAATATCGACCCATATTTTGTATCACCTCTGTAAAATTACTGAGCAAATGTTAGCCGCAGGGTAGATCTTTAAATGGTATAAATGGGCATAAGTACCCTATAGCCCTTATAATTGTTGAACAATTGCGACTGGAGAACAGCTCGCGGGGCTTCTCACTGGTGCAAAAGTGACCCGAGAAATGGAGGCAGAGGGAACTTCTTACTGTGTGGAACATGCACCATGTGGAACATGGTGTTATCCCTCGTAGGTCTTGCTGAATCATGCAACAAGGAAACATGGGGTGGGGGAGAAGAGGTGGGTCCCCATGCAGCAGGCAAAGCATATGACAGGGTTTCTATACATTTTAGAGCCAGCTGCTTCTGCTCCGTGTTTCAGTTCCTTCAGGAGAGGGGCAGTAGCACTGGGGAGAGGACAGAGAGGCATAAGACCATACCAGCCCTTTCACTCTCTTTTTTCCCTGTTTTGTAGCTAAAGAGTTGGACACATGTAACACACACATGGTGGAGTCAGGTGAGTCTGCAGTGTCTCTGTACATAGAAGAGGAATGAGTGACCACTCTGGTTCTTTGTCACTGGGCCCCTTTGGCCATCACAGGACTCATTCTGCACTGCACCAGTCAAGGGTGATTTTGACTCCCTCAGCCATGTGTGGGAGGTGAATGTATGTGGGTTGTACTGCATACCTGGCGGGACAGTGAATAGATGTACGTTGTAGTTACGTAGTACAGAGGTTTTTTGAGATGGAACTTCCCTACTATGTCTTTGTACTTCATCCCTGTCTTTGTTTATTTTTACCTGATTGAAGCAGTCCCTCAAGCAAACCAAGAAGCCACCCACTTTTGATTCATTAGTGTAGAATATTGTTTTTAACATGACCACCAACACCCATTTCGTACAATGCTGTGGTTTATCTGCTGCACAATAACAACACAATCCCAGGCTTGGCAGCATTCAAACCATCAAGTCCGTGTGTCTTGAGACAACATAAGGTGCTTTCCACCCCTTTCATTGCCCTTTGTAAAATGTTCCTGAACTTCTTCAGAAACCTGATAAAATAAATATCCTCTGCTCTGTGCCTGGAAGGCCCTTGGAGCCAGGCTGTTTTGAACAGGAGCCAGCCATGAGCATATAGGCAGGTGACCCTAAATGTGTGTGCATCCTGTGTGAACTGGCCAGATGCAAAAACCGTAATCTGTATGTGTGCTACATACGCTGAGCTATATGTAAAATTAGGGTAGTTCAATGCCCAGACTAATACAACGGACCTGGGCAGTGCGCTGGAGAGCAGGAACGTTCTTGGAGTCTGCCCAGCCTACAGCCCCACTATAATAAGGTTGATCCAACTTGAACAGTTCTTCTGGCCACGGAGTTGCAGTGACGTAGCAGGGACCAAGATGCCTACCGTGTGAACCCTTTCATTTTCTCACCACTTCTTCATTGCTCATCTTCAAAAGGTTGCTATTAGTGTTTTCATTTGGTAAGAGGCAGCCCTCTCTAAAATAGCAACCCATGATAAGCTGTTGGAAATATTTAGTTGTGCATCTCTTAATCTAGATTTGCACATTTTTCTTGGTGCTTACATGATAGGGAATTCAGACAGCAGCTAGAATTGTACCTATGTCCTGTGTTATCTTCCCCGCATGGTGAAGAGCAAAATCCCAGAGCTGTGCTGACCAGTAGCATAAGAAATGTCCTGTCCTGCTTGGAAATGATTAGAGAGTCCTGCTGTTGTCAGCGTCTGAGGAGAGCTGTTGCCAGGCTACTTGACCAGTCAATAATGAGTGCTCATTAATCTGTTTTCCGCTTCTTGATGACAGTTGTTTGATAGCCTGATCAATTTTATGATTGCCATTTGTGTGATGGCCTCCTGCTGCTTTACTCTGTCTTTTTATTTTAAGGAAGAGGAGAGCAAAAATCTGAGAGCCTCTGTTTCCCCCGGCTTTGGGGATGAGGTGGAAACGCCACAGATTTTTTTTAAATTTGCATCAGTTTTCAAGATCAAAATCTCTTGCAGTATTTTCTGTGACAACCCTGGCAGTGTAAATATAGAAACCACAGACAGTTCCCTGGAGACTGAAGGCCTAATATGTGAATAATCTCACCTCCTACTTCATAACAATATCATAGGGAAAAAAAAGGTGTATTATGCATACCCACAGCTCTGCTTCAACAGTGTCTAGTCTGGTGTGTGAAGTGTGTGTGTAAATATTTGAAGGGTAGATCTCAAGTCACCATTGTGGGAGAGACTGCAGAAATAAGGTGATATAACTTTGTGCTAGCACTTGGTAAGGTTTTGAATATGCCCTGTATCCAGAAGCCAGAGAACACTGCGGAAGGGCGTATAGCTCACGCAGTTAATGCAAGGCATGGGTCTTACCAGAGCTCAGAAGCATTGTGGTGTTTTGTGTGCCCATCATCATGCAGCATGCTTAAAAGCACAAGTTATCTGATCAACTAATATTTAAAAAAATGGCACTCTAGTTCTGCTTTGTCCTCAGCAAGCATCTCTGGGCTGTGAAATTATTCCGACACTGGCAAAATCCAGCTAGATTGCTAAGTTGTTAAAATAATTATGGGATTGAAGGGAGTTGTTCCAGACTACAGAGACTGAGGCTTTGGGAGTACGGTTCTTTGATTTCTTTTGCTTGGATATACCTGCAGGATAAATTAAGGATAACATTAGTCTAGGTGGGGATTTGGGCCACTGGGGCGACACCAGCACGCCCTGCCCTCTCACTGTTCCTGGTGGGGAGAACAGTGGTTCCAGCAAAACTTTGTGCTTCTACTGTGCACAGGCACCTCATGGAAAGGATCTGTACTATTAAAAGCACAGTCTTGTCAGGATAATGTTTTCTCTGCTGGCACAGCTGGACCAGCGAGGGAAGGAACAACCAGATACTCTGGGCTTGGAAAGTCTCAGACTAAAGCACTTGACTCTGTGTCCTGAGCTCTTTCAGTTCATACAGTTGTGTCCAGCATATATATGTGTGTGTGTATGTATGTGCATATGCATATATATGCATACATGTATGAACAAAATTATACATATATGTATATATAAATGTGTATTTTTGTGTGTGCGTTTATATTTATGCACAACAGTCAGAGCACCATTGAGTGGAAGTTGCATTCCTCTTGTACTCTGGGCAGGTTGAGGAAGGGAACAGGGGTGCTTTTGTCAGGGCAGCAAAGGGGGTGGTTGTCCCCTTGTCACTGCCTGGTGTGCGACACAAGCTCTGGGTTTATCCGGCACGGAAGGAAACAATCCGCTCGACTTCGCAGGATGCAACTGCGTCCAGCCCTGGGAGAGACCCGTTGTTGCTGTGTGGTGCCTGTTCTATGGTGGCCCGGACGTTCCCCTCTCTGGAGCGGTTCCCTCTGACATCTCCTGCTGGCACAAACCTCTCTGTGTGGGCTTAAGGTAAAGGGAGAAAAACCCAACCAAATACCGTTCAGAGTCAGTCCTAATTTTCTGGTGCTACTTGTCCGCCCAGTACAGACAGGACTTTGTGAATGGTTTCCTGAACAACACTGGATGTGTTGCTTTGTATAGGGATTGTATAAGAACTATTTGCATCAGTGTAACGGCATTTCAGAAAGTAGCTCCTTTAGATCAATGCAAAT
>NW_009649308.1:8409912-8413399 GCF_000708025.1 Charadrius vociferus
CTAATCAACTTCATGTCTGCTGAACTGCAGATTACTCTGGTATTGCTTCCTCAGCGCCACACTACAACATGCAAGCTGAAGCAGAAGGTTACTTCAACAGGACAGTAGTTTTTCATGTGAAAAGCAGTAGCCGCCAAAGCCTAACTGTTGAGAAATGATTTTTTTGTAGGTGAAAACCTAGAGAGGCACACCTGGCTCTCGTATTTTGGATTCTGACTAACTTGGAATGCTTTTGTGATGGAGAAGTTATCAGCATTGCACAAAAACCTAAATTTGTTGGTTTCTGGAAGGAGGAAATAGAGAATTTATGAAGTCTGTGAGATGTAATACAGAGACACAGCATAAGTGCTTCAGTTCTGAGTCTTAAGGAATGTACCTACAACGATCATCTAGTCCAACTGCCTGACCAGTTCAGGGCTGACCAAAAGTTAAGGCATGTTATTAAGAACATTATCCAAATGACTCTTAAACACTGACAAGCCTGGGGCATCAACCACCTCTCTAGGAAACCTGTTCCAGTGTTTGACCACCCTCTTGGTAAAGAAATGCTTCCTAATGTCCAGTCTAAACCTCCCTTGGTGCAGCTTTGAACCATTCCCATGCATCCTATCACTGGATACCAGAGAGAAAAGATCAGCACCTCCTCCACTTCCCCTCCTCTGGGCACCCCTCAGCCTCCTTTTCTCCAAACTAGACAAGCCCAAAGTCCTTAGCTGCTTCTTGTAGGACATGCCTTCCAGCTCTCTTCTCCTACCGTCTCTTCTGGATTGTTTCTATGACTGGTGTTATGAAGGTGATCAAGCAGGACGTTACAGCAGTCTTTTAGGAAACTGTGTGTCCTGGAGGCATGCAGTGGGATATTCTGCAAATTGTCTTCCTCATTGTGAAAATTATGCTCATGATCTTTGCACAGCCCAACTGGAGCTCCTCATAGAAATGCTCCCAAGTATACACTCTTCTAGGTCACCCCATCTTACATCTGTCCCTGTGATCTCTTAAGTGATGACTCTGTCACCTTGAGGGAGACTTCAGCTTCTTCTCATGGCTCTCTGGGGCGGCCAGGATCCCTGATTGCCTTGCAGCATAGCTGCCTTAGTGTTTAACGCCCTATGCTCTTCTGAAGGTGTTTTTCCTCATGATCCAACCCTCAGGGGGACATGCTGTGGTCTCACTTTCATGCGTGGGGGCATGGGACTGGGGAATTATAGAACCAGACGGGACAGTGGATCCATGCAAAGTTTGGTCTCCAGATTGTGTGAGGAGTCCCAGAGCAGGGAACTGAACCCAGCTGCCTCGTCAACCAGCCCAGCCTGACCAAACCATCACTCCTGCTTGATAAGCCTGCTTGATTTTGCCCCTGAGACTTGAGTTATGGCCCTGCCGCTCTAGTCTGGAATTCAGTGATGTAATTTCAAAAAGTTTTGATTGATGGAAAACCAGAAAGAGATTAGAAGATCCTGCAATGTGTTAACAAATCACTCTGTTGATTTATCTGCAATGTAAATCACCCTAAATGAAATGCTCTGATTTATCCATCTTTACTTCATACTTGTAGCGGGAGGGACTGATTTAGTGATGCTGAGCCTAGCCATTAATGTACCATGTTCATAAATTGTGGTGTACATGTGTTAAACTGGGATTTATAAACCCCAGTCAGACTTTCTGATTTCACCCCATAACTGTGATAATGGGCACCTTGAAAGTTTTGTCAGCTGTACGAAGTATTGCCAGATAGAGGACACTATTAACATGGCCTTACCAGGGATTTTCTCTCTTGGAGCCTGGGAATGCTCTGCAGTTTTGAATTTGGAGATCAGATCAATAATCTTTACTTTTCCTTTCTCATTCACAAGTCAGCAGAAAGAAGAGAAGGATGGATTCAGAGTCATTTCTGATGGGCACATGGGGGAGAAGGGAGGGAGCGGGGCTTTATGCAGCTGTCTGCAGTAATGGCTGGTTCTTTTATTGCCTGCTGCTTTATGTTTAGTGGAGTCACAGGAGATCACTATGGGGAAGAGGGAGACAGGATTTAAAAGGAGAAGGCATTGCTACTGTCCTTCAATCTGATTTCCTGAATTATTCAAGATGTGGTATTTCGCCTTGTGATTCCCACAATGAGGCTAATGACTTTGTAACTGAGCTAGGCAACTATGAAGAGATTGAAGCATCCTCCCCTAACCCCACCCCAAAAATTTACTTTCAAGTCTGTGCTGCGCAAGGCAAGTTTTGTGAAGTATGAAATACCCTGCAAAGCTGTGAGCTTTCCACCATTGTAATTTTTTATTTTACATCAGTACTGGGCTGTAAGGTGCCGGAATTGGCAAGTTCTGTGTTAGGGATGTGTAGTTCATGCTTTTCCACGAGGACATCCGAGGTGCAGTTGCTTTTAAATGGAATGACTTAATTCATAATTGCAGGTATTCATTGTTATGCTTTTAAAATGGAAGATGGTTTTGGCTGCTGGAACAAAATAGAATTTTAATTAGATTAGGAATTAAACCAAACTACCCCCCACTACACTCTTCTCAATGCTAGGTAATGCCAGATGAGGCTTGATTATAATTATGGTGTCATGGGTGTCATGAGCATTAAGGCTTTCTAATGCACATAATGATGCTTTAAAAATGACCTCCTGCGTACTGAGATCTATCAAGTTATTACCATTTCTGTATGTCTAGAATAATCGATCATAAACAGAGCTTCAGGAGGGCTGAGGAAACTATCTAAATTGAATGTTCTCTTGAGAGTCATATCTGGACAGGTAGACTGAATTTCTGTGACTTAACGACCCACTTTCTCCCTTGCCTGCGGTCTGATCCTGTGTATGTGATATACGGCAGCAGGCGTAGCTGTATAAACCATTCAGTGTATGTGAATACAAATGAACTTTTCATTCCCCTCAACAGGAGGGTTTGTGCCAAAAGGATCGCTAAGTATTTGCCTGGGTCTCGGACTTGGTGCGTGCTCGCCCACCAGCCAGGCAGAGCAGCCCTGAGATGGAGAAGGGTGTGCTGGGATCTCCGAAGCAGCAGGTTTCGGCAGACAGTGAGGAACTTTCCCAGATCTCGGGGCTGGTGTCTCAGGCTCTGTGCTGCACTGTGGCTGGCTGTTCAGCTTCCAGATTGCAGAGGGACAGAGCAAACTGAGGCAGAAATCTTGTAAAGTAAAGGCTAAAGAGGTAAAAAAATTGTGATTCTGAGAAAGCTTTCCGTGAACAATAAGCTGTGTCACTTGGCACAACACTGCTGCCATGTCTAGCATTTGCTAGGACCACTCAGTGCTACAGAGAAATATTAATTCTCCTTTTTTTCCCTCCAATTATCTTTATCACTTCAAGTAGCACTGTTTACAGTTCTGCTTTTGTCTTTAGAACTGATAACTCTCCTGTTTAACAACTGTAGGAAAATCTGGGACAGTCCCACTTTTACTTAGTGACACTCAAAGCATTAAATGTTGTCATGAAATCCTGGTTTTACTGAATTTTTGC
>NW_009649308.1:8413428-8414990 GCF_000708025.1 Charadrius vociferus
AAGCCAAACTTAGGGGTAGTCTGATCTCAACTGATGTCATTTAAATTAAATATTATTAAACAGCGGCTCTTAGATCCCAGAGCAGATAGGATCATCATGTAAAGGGCTGGACAAGGCGGCATTGAGCAGCGGACTCTGCTTCGCAGACGTTATGATCTGAAGTCACAAGTCAGGAGGGTGCTTAGTACGTGTTTAAGTTCTGAGCCCACGAATAGCTCCTGTGACTTCAGTGAGAGGACTTGCATGCCTAACCTTAAGTAAGTGCTGAAACATCCAAGCCACTTCTAAATTAAGACCTAATACACAGACAGTCTTTCTTGAATTTTAGGTTTCCCTGCCTGGCTGCCCTGACCTGGCAAGCCTGTGGAGGGCTGATAACTGCATTTCTGTAGACAGACTCATCCAGTGCAGTTTTAATCTAGCAATGGTGATGGCCTCAAAAATCAAAATTAGCAATGGTGATGGCCTCAAAAATAAAAATACAGAACATCCTTAAACCCCATGGACTGTGCTTTCCTACTCTTGGGAATTAAAGAGGGAGAATGCTGTTGAGAGGAGCACGATGTATGACTATAAAATGTAACAGTAGCACAATAAACCTTGTTCACTTATTAACATATTAACAAAGATGATGGAGAATCTGGTAGAACCTTAAGGAAGTGCCTGAGGCACGTCATGGTGTGTGGGGCTGCTCTCTGGGCTGTACCTTGCCAGCTGTCGGGAGTCACCTGCTTGTGGCTGGGGATGCAGAGGCAGAGCAGTGTGCGGAGGGAAGATGTATGCATACTGCGCTCTTCCAGAGAGCCTTTTTCATTTTTTCTTTCATTTCTTCTTATTTTGTTTCTTGATCAGTCTTGTAATCAAAAGCATTTTGATGGGACTGACAAGCACCTTCTTTTTTGTGGGAAAGAAGAAAAAGAAGTCCAATAAGTTATTTTGCGCAACTTTCTACTGTACCGTCCCTTTTAATTGAGTTTGCTCCTGTGATTAAACTAAAGTAGCTGTTGATCCTATTTTTGGACAGGCTTTTGGCCTCTGCCCTTTGAAAAATGGAAGGAACTGCCTCCTTAAAGTGAGACCTTGGTCTTCAGGGCTCTTCACCAGGCAGCATCTCCTCAGCAGTCTCACCTATGATGGGGTCAAGATGTTGACCATTATTTTTGCTCTGTCAGTCCCGAGAGATCCACTTGCTGTTTCTCCGGTCACATCCCTATGCCTCTGGAAAACTCATCAAATGTGGGGTAGCCACTATTTTACTGGGTTGTTTTTTTGATACTTCCTTGAAACCTCCTCCTGCTGAGGGGCTTGCGCGTTGCTCTTACCTGGCATCAGGCAGACAGGAACTGAATGGAGCTTGGTTTCTGTGCTGTGCTGCCCATTGCTTCAGCTCCCTGTCCTCTCATCTCCTTTACTGGTGTGCTGCCAGTAACAGGGAGTGTAAGTGGTGTAGGACAGGGAGAGGCATCCTTCCTGCTCGTCCGTGCAGAATGGGGCTCTGGTCCCTCAGTGAGCGCCTAGAAACAAATATATTGGTTAATCCCCTCTCAGGGTAGTAGCAGGAA
>NW_009649308.1:8415031-8424445 GCF_000708025.1 Charadrius vociferus
CAGGGTAGTAGCAGGAAGGAGTTACAAGTCCCATGGACTCCTTCAGAGGCTCTGTCCCGTTACTGACTAGTGTGCTTTAGAGATGCATAAGTGGAAAAGTAACGATAAACTTTCCTCAGTCGTTTGGATTCTATCTGAGAGCCAGCTGTATGTGAGGAACCCTTTTGTTCATGAGCACTGAAAGCATCTGTGCCTGCGTATGCATGTGCTCTGTCTCCAGGTATATTCAGATTAAATTCTCCCTGTGGCAAGGCCCCTCATATTTCAATACCTTAAGAAATTCTAGATGATTCCCAACCAGTTTCTAAAACGTTACAGGAAATTGCAAGCTTTTGGCTGTGTCGTAGTAGAGCCACGTTGCTGCAGCGTACAGAGGTGGGAGCTTGCACCGGGCCAGCTGCCTTCAGCCCAGCCAGCGTCGCCCTCCATAGCGCTGACGGATCTGCCAGGACACGATTGTGCACCCCCGCCAGGTCGGGTGCAGGTGAGACAGAAGGAGAGTGTGAAAGGAAAGACAAATCTGTCTGTATTTCTTTCACTGTATGTTTGACAGAAAGGCTTCTATTTATTTTTGAAGTATTTGCAAAAGAGGAAGATTCTGTTAAAGTGAGACACGGGTACAGTTTGGAGATGGTGGCAGTGGAAGTGTACAGGAAGGACTTACTTGTTTCCTGCACTGGGTTTCTTTCTGCTGTGTCCCTTCCCACATATTTTTTACCCATTTTCTTGATTTCCCTCTCTCCTTTCATTTTCCTTTTATATTTTTACCACATGAGGTAAGTTAAAGATATCATCACAAGCTCCGTGCATGCAAGGAGACAAAAATGAGCTCACTAGTGTTTTGGTCACGATGAAAAGTTGTTCAGCGGCACTGCCAGGCTGCCAGAGGAGGACAGACCTACAGGCAGAGAGTTCACCGTTTCCTTAATGAGAATGTCTGCATAAAGCGTCATATAATCCAGCATATAATCCTTCCATGACAAACCTGCAACACTGAATCCTTAGTTAAGGTATTGAATGAGTGGGGGTATTGTGTCCTTTTTTATTTAAAAAAAAAGATATGCTGTGCTCTCAGCTAGAACTCTCAGCTTAGAGAATAAACCCTGAAAACCAGTTTTGCCTATTTCAGGCCAACTGAGTTTCCTTCTTTCTTTCTCTGCACTGTATGTTGTAAAACGTTAAAAAAGATTTTAAGAAGCAGACACTCTGCTTTCTTTTATGTGTTTGCCTACTTTCTGCATTCCGTGTCTCTTGGGCCATAAATTGCAAATGTTGATGGAGAGTGTTTGTTGAGGAAAAAAATGAGCACAATTCCTTTGAAAAGCTGTAACTAGAGATGGAAGCATTTCTCTTCTTTTCTGATTCCTGCAAATTCTAGTTACAGAGACTAAATAGGAGTCCAGAAAAATTTGACCACTTTTCCTCTTAACGATTTGTTTCATGGCAAGAGGTGCTTTTGGGTAGAGTTATTCCAATAGCTTTTACAGAGAGTTTCATGTTGCCTCACTGTAGACGTGCCACAGAAGAATCCCAACTGGCAATTCATCCTGGAGAGCAAGCGTGGGGCAAATGTCTGTGTTTGTGATGGAGAGGCACAAATGATCAGGGAGCCTGAATTCACCGAGATGCCATTTTTCTCCTCTGGGCATTCCTCCTTGCAGAGCTTGCTGAATTTGTGGCCTAGTTTTAATGAGAGATTTTTGACAGCCATGGTGAATGTTGACATTTTCCTCTATTTTATTTTTTTCTTCCTTTGGGTTTGCGCTGAGCACCCAGTGTAGTGAGGAAGCTCAAGGGTGCCTCATTCAGCCCCTCTGACTGCAGGTACCATGTCCTAGAGTCTGCTTTATAAACTCCCAAAGATGGTTAATGGTTTCTTTCCCCCATTATTTCTATTGTAAAGTAGGTTCTGCCTCATCCTTCTGGTAATAGAAACGTTATACTTTCCAGTCCAAATTTACTTAAGGCCTTTTTATTCTTCTTTGTTTATTTCTAGTCACTGATCTCGACTAGCTATTTTTCTCCCTTGGTGTTTGCCTTTGGGTTATTTCTGGATTGCAGTGACGACCCCTCTCAGTCTCTGTTTGGTTAAGCTAAAAAAAAGCCGGCTACTCTGGTCTCCAGTAGAGGAATCTCCTTTATTCTGGTTATCCTAACAGTCTTCATCAGTCTCTGGCTTTTTTGGAGTTCAGTATGTGTGTGTGTTGAAGCGAGGCCCGCACAACACCCTCTGTGTTCTGGCTGGTTCCCCCAGGTCTCCCCAGACTGTTTAAGATGGCTTTGCTCATCACAAGAGTCACATGTGATCTTCAGTAAATACATGGGTTTGTTTTTTAAACCAAAAACCAAACCACTGTTCACTGAATGCAAAAGCAAACTCTTGTCTGTGCAGAGTAAGGAACGGTATGTAATCCTCTGGAGAGCTAAAGGACGGAATATGTGTTGGGACCGCCTGGGTGCAGCAGGTATTGAAGTGGACTGATTCCCTTGCTCCGCGACAGCGGGACAGTTATTGCCACCGGTCATTTATACTTGGCTGCTCCGCTTTAAGTTTACGGCTCTTCTTCTTTAGGCAGGATGCTGATTTGTTGTAATGAGCAGAACGTGTAAATACAGTATTTGTGGGTTATGTATGAACTATTTGAATTTTTGCAAATCACAGCAAAAGCTCCTAAACCTGGTGCAATCTACTCTGTATCAGAGCAGGATTTGCCAGGCAGCCTGGGCGCTGCGCGGGATGGCCGCTGTGAGCCAAATGCAGCAGGGGATTTGCACTGTGCTCTTGTGGCACTTCCAGAAAGCATCTGACTTCTTACTTATAGCTCTTCAGCACAGCCTGTGTCCACAGGACCGAACAGGGTGGGGAGGTAGAAGGGCAAGCCTAGTAGGGGTGTCCAGCTGGCAGGAAAACCAGAACCAAATAAGCAAGGTGAAAAACAGTGAGGTCAGGGAAAATCTTGCCCTGGTCTGCAAAAAATAGTGAGTGGAGTGATTGTGCCATTTGAAGGTAGGGGAGGTGCAGGTAGCAAGTAAGAGTTTTGATGCATCTGGAAGCCATAGGTCAAAATTTCAGTCAGGGTAACAGAGAAACTGATGGCACTGCGTGGCTTGCTGCCAGCTGAAGATCGGGCGTAATACTTGTTTTCCCAAGTAAAAGGGTTCAGTCAATCTTGCAGCCTGCCTGGGGAACAAAGGAGCGAGACAGATTTAATGCTCGTTCTGTTAATTGCCCAATGGCCATTCTTTCAGCACAGATCTGTGTTTATGTGCCAGAATAATTTGGGTTTGTGTCTGACGCAGGAGATCTGACTTGTGGAGGGACTTCAGTCTGGCCTCTTATTCTTGGAAGACTGGGGAAATGAGGGCTTATCCTCCCTGCCCTTGTAGTCTGCGACCGAAGACACCTTTCAGGTAGGAGTTGTTTCCTATTGATGGCCAGAGAGGTGAGTGACATGTAAGCCCTCTTTTAAAGCAAAGTGAGAGGGGAAGAAAGAAAGAGAGAAGGGACAGAAAGGTCCTGAAGGGTTTTCTTCAGCCTGGCTTGATTTGGAGGTGACACTTCATATGTCAATTTAAATTAAGCCATTTCAAAGAGCACCCATCCCAGAGCCTCTGACGCTCTCTTGAAACGACAACTGTGGGGCACGTTGGGTGACTGACACAGTTGGGGACAGAGAGGGAGGGAGCTGCAGGAGGAGCTGAGATGAGGTGCTTCATGGCAGGGCTGGTTTGTCCCCTGATGTGTATGATGGGATGCAATTACCAGGATGTAGTTTGCCCGTTTTCTTTATGACATGTTTAGGCCTAGTGTTCTGGTGTGTTGAGTCCAGGTATCTTGTACTTATGTCATGGTTTTCTGTAACCCTCCTGATTTGAGTAAGGTTTAAATAGGAATCTTGTCTGGATGTTCAATGGTTAATGTAATAGAAAGCCAACACCTGCATCTGCAGCTTTGTCCCCTCCAATGCAGCTGAATAGCATTTCATGATGACAGGGAAATAATTCAGTAAAACCAGGCCCTGCTCCGTGGGAGATGAATGAAGCTGAAGTGAAGTGGAGGTCACTCGTGTTAATCTGAAGCAAATAGGATTGTGGGACTGGGGGAAGAGGGCAAACCTCCTTTTATGTACAAATTCTATAGCTCAGAGGCTTAGGAAACACTTCATAGTAAACATTTGCAAAGTATCCATGCCATTAACCTTTTCCGAGAGGAGAGACAAATGGTTTTCCTGCTTCATTTTGTGCAGGTCTCACATTTTGGTACGTATGCAAATTGTGCTGGGTGGCAGTGTCTCATACAAATAAGCTTGAAATGCAGAGGCAGCCATGCAAGTGAAATGGCTTGCCTTTCTCTGCAGCTGCAACGAGACTTTTATCACAGGAGGACCAGGCGGGGAGAGAGCCTGATTTGTAAGGAAGCCTCAGGAAGAGAGGAAAACCAGGAATACTCCTGAAATGCTGGCACAGTAGCCCAAAGCGCTGAGTCTGTGCTACAGTGCTACCCTGTATTTTGACGATCGGATGAGCATCCAGCATTGTTTTATTTTAATTTGGGTTATGGAGTGTACTTATCCTAACTTCTCAAAGCATGGAAATATATGAGCAGCTCATGGCTGTGCAGAACTGGGGAGGTTACTTTTGGGAAGAAGAGATGAATAGCACCTTTTTGAGATCAGGACCAAAATGAGCATGGAAGATAATACAAATATGAAACACAAACAAGCAACTTTGCAGGAATATTGACTGCCTGTTGTAAAGACAGCGTGTGAAGGCTGGGCATTACATTGTGCTGCTGATGTTCTCTGTCCCAGATCCTTTGCAGGGCTGTGAATCAGGTTTTTCCACACTGTTTAGCATCAGTTACTGATATGCCTGTATAGGATCATCCCAATTATAAGTCTTCTGTGTCTAATGCCTTTGCAGTGTTTCTTTTATGAGAGCTGGGCAGGAATCAGGCACTTACATTTCCAAGGGATGAGCCCCCTGTTCTCTCCATCTTAGGCTGTGCTTTCCCGTCAAGTGTACCAGGAGCGAGGATCCAAGCAGGTCAGACTGAGTTTGACTTTCTGAGTCTGCAGTGTCTCTTGGTTAATGTAGTGACAAGACCAAATGTTATTTAATTTTAGTGATAGGTGACAGCAAAACAGAAGAGAAAATGAACTAGAAGCTGACAAAAATTCATAAAGACATGAGTTTCCCTGGCATTTGTTTGCGACCATACCTTTCTGGAGTTACGGGTCATTTGACCCTCCTGTGCTGCAGCAAACCAGCCGTGCTACCTGCCCACTGAACGGGAGAGGGGCTCTAAGCAAGTGTGGGTCGAGCAGTCCATCAAGCAGGGGAAAGGGGCTGCTTGGCATTGTCGGTTTCTCCTCTGTGTAGGTGCAGGCAGCAGCAGCTTGAACAGCCTCCTTGCTTTCAGCTGGGCGAGCTGTGAGAAAGAGAGAACAGTACAGCTGCAGATTCGCACCGTGTCTCGCTGGATCTGTTCCCTCCTGCTCTTTGATCTTTTTTTCTCACTGAGTAACAGGCAGCATGACTGCAATGTGATGCTCTGGCTGTAGGCTGCATTATCGTGTTGGAAAATGAATTGCATCAGAGCCTTCGGTCTATCTCCTGGGCTATTTCCTGTTAAAACCAGGAAAGTTGGGATTTCCACGTGATTTTGAAGCTCAGAGCTCTGATGTACAGAGAAATCCTGTCTCTCTGTGTTCCTTCATTGCTGCTTCTGATCCCTCCATTTCTCTTCTGTTATCTCAAATGCTTTTAGAAACTTCATTTTCAAAGCACTATACCATCTCATGGGCCACTGCTCACTTGAGTTTCCTTGTGTGGGCATCATGGTTTAGTAGGAAATGCAACACTCGTTTGAAATGTTTGGCAGACAAGATAGGGAAAAATACACGTGTGAGTTATTAAAGGCGAGAGTAATGTCTTTTACCTTCAGAGTTTACAGATTTATTTTTCCCTTCTCATCTGCCAAACACTTAGGCTTTTCAGCATTGTCTGTGTCCGGAGGGTGTCTGTCTTGGCGGGGAATTATCTTGGACATGCAGCCTGTGTGAAGCTGCCTCAGGCACCTCCTGAACGCTCTGGCTCTGTGGCTCAGTCCCTCTGCGCGCGCTAGCTTCTATCTGTTCTAGCATTTCACCTCCGGTCACTCATGAACTGATTCTGTAGTGGGAGACTTTGGTATTTCATTTTGCAACTATTCGTCCTCATGTGAACTGCAGGTTTCAGTGAGAACCTGGGCTGCACTCTTCGCTTGGTAACTGAAAACCTCCTTTCCCCAGAGGTGACGGTCTCTGCCTGTGCTCATGACACCTCTGCCGGTGCGGAACAGGCGAGTGGTGACAACAGTGGGGTTTTTCTAGTGAGCTCCTGATCAGACCCTCAAAACTCGCTGAAGATCAAGCAAGTTAAACCCAGCGTTTCCCCTGACCAGACCATTGCCCTCTATAAACAATCTTTAGACAAAAATCTCTTTTATTGCAGTAGAGTTCTCCCGGTTGTTAGATTTTTGTGTGTGGAGGTCGAATCTTTGGTTAATGTTTCATTTTCGTGGCCTGTTGTCAGTTGTTTCTCTTCCATTCCCACCATGTTCCCGGCAAAAAGGGAGGAGAGGTACCATAACACAAGTAATGCCCTCATTTCCCCAGCTTCACTGTGGCGCAGAGGTATGTGATTGCCACTTGTTTTTGCAGTTTTCAGCAGAAGTAGCCTTTAACTCCAGCCAAAAAAACGGACTTGTATGTCCATTTTGATTGCTAAGGTGCAGGAGCTGCTTTCTAGAGGTGCCAAACACCCATGTACCTGGGAACTTCATTTGAAACGGCAAGCGGTTGGTGCTTCTAAAACTAGGTTTACTGTGGAAGGGAGCACTGGGAGGAGCATTTTGTGTTTTCTTTTCTCTCCCTCTGCTGTTGCAGGCAATTATAACCTGTGAGGCTTTGCCTGAGCGTACCTGGTGCCATATTGAAATCACTGGGTTTCTTGCCCGTCGTAGGGCTGTTCCACTCTCTCCAAGGTTAGAAGCTGTCTCCAAACTTATAGTTTAAACTTATGGGCAACCTATACCCGGTTCCCACATCATCAAGGAAGAAAGGCAAGATGCAAAGGCTGTATTTTAATTAGGCCACAATCTAATTAACTCACCTGTGAACACAGCCAGCCTGCACACTGTGATTTTCTTGCTCATTCCCACTTATTTGGGGATTTGTTACCAGCTTGTCTCTCTCTGTGGGAGGAACCTGGAAGCCAGGAGTTTTGAGCTCTGTTTCTGGCAGTGCTATTGATTCACTTGTCACCTTGTGCAAGTCCCTTTGGGTTTTGCTTGTAGGGCTTTACAAACGTAGGAGAGAGATGAACACACTTCCTTCACTTCTCAGCTTTTATTGTGAGCCCTAATTAACACTTAGAAAGCGAGGGGCTTTAAGCTACAGGGTGCTGCGGAAGTATATTGCTATGGGAATACAATTAATAAATACGGTACAGGAGTTCCCAAACTGCATATTGCAATGGTTTATTTTCATTATTTGTTTACTGCATATAGTCTATATGAGTCATACTGTACATCTCCTTAATTTTCATTACTGCTGGAGAAACCCTGGGTAGACAACATTAATATTCTACATCCTAAAGTACTGACTTAATGGCACTGTGATCCCAGGTAATGAGAAACTATTGCTACTGTGTCCTACTGTTCTTTGGCTGCCAGTTCTCAAGATTCCAGCTCTCCCATCATGGCGTTGTTCACAAGAGGATGGAACAGTTCTAACCTGCTAGTCTGACCTCCCATGCAAAACAGATCGCAAACTTTTATCCAAACTTTTATCTCAATAACTTCTGCTTAGATTAGAGCATGTCATTTAGACGGACATGCAGTGGGGATGCCAAAACTGTAAATCAGAGAAAATCTACTGCTTGGTTTAGTAAATTATTTCAGTGGTGTATTGCTTTGGTCTAAAAATGCTCCCCTTACTTATTTTCAGCCTCCAGTCTTTGTTGTGCTTCTCATTATGCTTTTGTTTAAAAAAGACTCAAGCACCAACTAATCTCCGGATTGTTCACTGCACAGGTACATACAGATTGTGATCGAGATGCATCTTAACCTTCTCATTACTAAATTACAGGCACTGAGCTCATTTCAGCTCTCTCGTGCAAGATGGATTATCTGGACTTTAAATTCTTGTGTTTTATCTCTTTTGCTAAACTCTGTGCCATCAGACATTGTCCTTTCTAGAGTGAGCACCGGAACTGACACTACAGCAACCTGATAATAATGGTTAATCACTTTTATCATCAAGAGTGTGCATAACTCATATGACTTCCTGGGAGAGTTTAGGTGCTTTGAGGTGGCTCTTTGCAGGATGAGTATCTTTTTTCTGGCTCCAATTAGAAGATTGTCTCCTGTGTGGTGAAGGTGAAAAGCAAGCAGGAGGGGGCGACCAGACAGGGAGAGGACAGACGGAAAGGGAAGGGAGAGGGTCATTGGGTGCTGTGATCTCAGGGAAGGCTAATGTGTATGTCTGTACGAGGCAATGAGAAGAGCTTGCCCTGCGGGGCATTAATTGCGAGCGTAAAAGGATGGGTTTGGCTCCATGTCAAGGACAGCCATGGAAGGAGAACACAAATCCTAAGCCTGTATGGCTCAGAGATGAAGTGGCCCTGCTCTTTCCAGAGCTTGTATCAAGGAGACTTTATGCGTCTGAGTGTGAATTTGTTGCATGTTTGGATGCATTTCATCCTCTGTACTCCAGTCCTTTGCTCTTCATCTCTCAGCAGCCTTCGTGTTACTTGTCAGTTAGATTGGCATGTTCCCACTGTCGCCAGCTTCTCTAATTTTGCCAGACTTTTTTCATAATGCTCCCATGAGTGTAATTATTGCCCTGATGAGGGTAGGTGCTGCATGCTCTCCTTCGGTGGGCAGAGCTCACATAGCACAGGGGCTCTGCTAAGTCTCCTTGACATTTTGGGGGAGTAAAGTAAGCAGTGGTGTCCGGCAAATGCTTTTGACTTAGGCCTCTTTAATGAAATATTCCTTTGTGCAAAGCGTGCAGGTTTGTGATCCCCTTGCTTCTCTCTCCCAGGAAAACTGGATAAATTACCCGTGTTTGTCCCCCAGTGGCCATCACTGCAAGTGTGGTGATTAGGGGTGAGATCACTCATGGCAGAGCCATTCTTTCTGGCTCTCAGCACACTCTGCAAGCTGCCCGGGCATCTCAGTCTTGAGGTTTTCTTTGCAGCTGCAGTCCTTAGAAACTGAGGGTCCAGGGGGCAGACAGTCTTGTGAGGAAGAAGCCAGTATATGTTTATATTGGATGGATATTTTTTTGGGCTTGATGTCTTCTTATCCAGCTAGCGGAGGCATCACGAAGAATCCCTTGAGATCTCAAGGGTTTCTTTAACTGTTAT
>NW_009649308.1:8424652-8431680 GCF_000708025.1 Charadrius vociferus
CCCTACCAGGAAAACACGTTCATTTTACTGAAACAATCATTGTAGCAGATTATAGAATGAATCCACCTGGTTTATTTCCTGCTGCTGCTGAGAGCAGAGAGGTTGGGGTATTGGAGAAGGCACTATTTCCCCTGCTAGGGAGGGGAGGGGACGGGAGCCAGTGGTACCTGTGTGCTCTGGGTCTGGAGAGCTCCGCACCCCACTTTGTAAAGGTTAATTAAGGGAGAGGTGCCAGTAGATGGCACTCATGAATGCACAACGTTATCTCAGGGTTTTGCAGGGCCACAATCACTTCTTTTGGGCATGTGTAGCAAAAAGTGCAAAACAGTGCAGCATTCACATGCTGAGTTAACAGACATGGCTCCAAGGCAGGTGGCCAGTGCTGCAGTAAGCAGATAGCCATCAGGTTGGTGAGCCCAGGAGGTGGGGAGGAGCAATTGGTGTCTGTTAGAGAGAAAGCTGATGATGCCCCTGGATTTGATGGCCATCCTCACCGTACCCCACACCCAGAGCAGCTCACCTGTCCAGGCCTTGTTGGTACAAGGACACTGGAGGGAGGTGTAGTGACACATGCCTGCCAGTTCAGTGCTGGCAATTCTGGACGAACAGTTTACTGCAGGGTCAAAATGATTTTTGCTTGGAAAATTACTGAGTAGAGCAGTTAGCAGAGGAAGTAATGTCCAAAATGCAGTGGGTTATTCTGCAATGCTGACACGTATATAGGACTGGCTGTGCCTCTCCGTTTCCCTTATCTAGGGTAAGATTGATCTCTTTCTCTTTGTCTTATTTGCATGAAGTTTGGGTAGTTCATGGAGTGGAGTTACTGCAGATTGGCTGCTGCTTGTGGACCAGTGCCCCTAAAGGATGTCCAGCAGGGGACAGGGCAGATGCAGATGTCACCCTGCCTTGTGCCCCCTAGGGCTGCAGCCCACCTGAGATAAAATTTGGTTTCATATTTTTTGAGACAACAGAAGGAGGAAAATTCCTACATTGTATCTGAGCTCTTTTTGGTTTGGGGATTGCCTTTTTGAAGCACAACCAAAAGAACTTAAAGGCCGTGAAGCTTGAGATACTTTCAGTCCCAATGCTTACTTGCATTAAACCATTAAACAGCAAACAGATAAGACCTTTCTCCTCCTGTCTCCTGAATCCACCCAGCTGTTCCTGAGCAAATGAAACACAGTTTCTTAGTCTCCTTCCAAGGGGACTGGTGTTGGTGTCACGACTTTCCACCTCTCCAAGGAGTGCCGAGAGTGGCAGTGGCAGGGCACATGGGCTGGGGTGTGCAAGGCTGCCTGTCTGTGCCACCTCTACCTCCATGGGCTCTGGCAGGCACTGGCACTGCTTGCCCTGGGACTGGGAGGAGTTAGGCTTCCAGTCCTGCCTGCCCAGTGCCCCTCTTCTTGGATGGACCTGTTCAGCTGCTCTCTGGTGCAACAAGTGGCCAGAACGGGGGCTTCAGTCTGCCAGCATTCATTCCTGATGGGGAAAGCAGTGACATTCAGCTTCCATTAGAAGACAAAAATGGCATCACAGGCCATCTGAGGGCACATTTTCAGCAGTCAGAGTGAAGGCAAGGTATGGGCTCTATTTCTGAGCCAGCAGAGCAGTCTGTTCCCGGTCCATGGGACTTGTCAGTCCAGCAATGATTAGTGAGGCAAAAGCAAAGGCTGCAAAGCTCCTCCTGCCCAGCTCTGGTGAAACAAGGTGATAAGGGATTCATTGTGCAACCAGGAGATAATTGGCAGCAGTAGCATGAATCAATGCCAGTCTCTTTTGCCATAGCAATTGTCCAGACATTTTGTTCACAGCTGAAATTCACCTTGCTGCGCAGTCAATCTGTTCTGGACCATGCACCGTTTCAAAAGGAGCGCGGCTGCCACGTAAAATGAAGTGGGGTGGCACAAGGGCTGCCTGCGGGATTATGTGTGAAAATCCATTTTGCTGGTGCAGGGCTTGGGGGAGGCAGGTGGTGAAGCGACTGGACCTCCAAAGGGCAAGTCGTCCTCCTCTCCCCTCTCTCTTCCCTCACTGCAGACACCAGTAAGCGTAGCTAAGATTGTGCAATCACTTAACTCCTTGTGAGGTGGAGGAGCTGGGTTCTACATGCCTCAGCCTGAACTGACAGATCAGATCTCCTATGGGAGGTAGAGGCCATGTCTTGTGTGATGACAAGCTTGAAGGAGCAGGGACCAGGTCTCTCTGATGGTGTCTGTGTGGAAAAATGAACAGAGAGCTTTTGGCTTAGTTGAAAACCATACTGCCTGTGTCTTGCTTACCTTCTTCTGTGTTGCATACTGCAGCCCTCGCTTGATATGTCTGCCCTGTGCATAGGGAGAGCGGGATGAAGCTGTCTGCTCATGGCCTCAACTGTAGCTTGACCTGTAGGTGTCAGCTCCAAGGAGACAGTGTGGTTAGGATGACTGGGCTTGGCTAAGGTGGTCCCTTGGGACCTTCAGTCCAAGTTAATGGGAGCCGAAGTGCTGGTGATGGGTGAGCCCATCCTGCTCGGCAACATAGGTCTCTACTTGCCAGCTTTGAGTCTGTGGCCATGTATCACATCATCCTGTAAAGAGCGAGCGTTCCCTGGGGCTGCCCAGCCCCGCATCAGTGCCTGAGCTCTGCCCCAAGGAGCTGCTCTCTCCAGAAATGGCTCCTTACCTGCCATCTGCAGGGCTGTGCTCAGCCCTCTGGGATGCAACCAGGACAGCACTTGCCAGAAGGATGATGCTTCTCTTCCTCTGATGATGAGGAATTTATCTGGCATTTCCTCCCCTGCTTTGCTGAGACTTTCTGAACTTCTGAGATTTCCTCCCGTCACCATGGGACAGCCGTTATTCCCAGCCAGGCAAGCACCCATTGCTCTCCCTTGGGCTGTGCAAGATAATTGGCCTAATTCCCTGGTGAGGAACCAACGACTGTGCAAGACGGCTAACGAGAAGAAGCCAGGGTAGCAACAAGATTAAAAATATATATGAACAAACATCTTGTTTTGACTGCAAGGGTGCACTGAAGCATGAGAGCCTGGGTCCCGCAGTAAGCCGGAGGCAGACTGGATTGGCATTCAGACTGGCAGTCGCACAGTAAAGCAACGCTGGTAGCATGGGAAAAGTGAGAGCAGAAGCACAGTCTTATTTACATTGGTGTAAAGTGGAGTAATGTCATGGAATCACCTACTACATTTGGCTGCATCCTGTTGGCTGGAGTCCAGCGTGGATACATGGCACCAGGAGAGCCGGCAGGATGCCACGGAATCCAGTACCGACCTCTGGCTCTGGTCCTCTCTCCCAGTGGCCTCAATACAGGGTGGTTGGTACCTTTCGCTGTAAAGATTGTTCAGATGGAGCCATTATTTGCTTACCAGATCCCAAGAGCAGGGAGATGGATACTGAGTGTGGTGGCCCCATCCTGGTGGGCTCTGTGGGGCACTGACAGAAGCTAAGTGTGATTGTCAGTGAAGGTGTCAGAGTGACACAGAGGTGGAGTGGGTGCTCCAATCAAACATGTTGCTTTTTCTTTCATGAAAAAATAAAGTAAAGGTATTTAATTTTAATTTCTATTTTAAGGGTGATTGTTCTTGGCTGGGTTGGGTCCCTGTAACACTTCACAAAGTGATTTCATATAGTTGAAGGCTGTCAACACACCCCAGTCATTTTCTTCTCATGCAGTGAAGGATTTTTGGGGAGGAAAGTTTATGACATACCCTTGCGTTGAAGCAGACTGGCAGGGAAACTTATCAGCGAACTGCACAGGCACTTTCACGAGAAGGAAGGCTGTCTTGGTGGTATATTGGCTACAGGTTGCACATTCGCAACCTGAAGAGATGAAGGCCTGCGGTGAGATCTCTTCACAGAGAGAAATTCATTTGCTCATGGAAGGAGACAGTTTCTCTGTTTATATGCTAGGTTTACTGGGAACCCCTGAGCTTCAGATTTCATAGATACCAAAAGAAGAAAATATCTCATGGAACATGGGGATTAGTAGAACAGTTGGGCAACCGTGCAGGTTTGTAGCCTTTGTGATGCATGAAAGCACCCAGACACCATTGCTGTGGCAGGGATTCTCTGACCCCATGGGGGCTTCTTGACTGCCTGGGTGTCAGCAGGCCTGGGGTGGAAGAGGAGTCTGACCTGGCACAGCAGCAGTGCAGAACCGGTCGAAAGCTTCAGTCAGTCCCTGTCTCCAGTGGCATTGATGTCACGTGTTTATCTTGGAAATCAGACCCTCCAGCCCTATCCCATATATTAGCAATTCCAATAAAAATAATAATTGGATTCAGTCCATTGCATTTAACATTTTAATGTCGGCTGGGGATTTCTTCCTGATCCCAGCTCTTGATTAGGTGACATCTTTAAACACCAGATTAATAAGCCTGACTGTATTCTCTGAACACCTGACATTCACAGCCAGAGATGAGGGCTAAAACATAGTGCTTTCTGCACTGTCATGCTTTATATACTTCACTGGAACTAGTCAAAAGGTCACGCTCATGAGTCTTGAAATATTTTTTCTTTTTACATTTGATTTTGATCTGAACTGGATGGAGGACAAAACTTTCCTAGATTTGCCATGAATTATGTGTCCTCCCATCCTGTGGGTGCATGCTAAAATTGATGCTTTCTTGAGTTTTTTAAAGAAGCTGGTCACTGAAGGTGATATGGAGAGGTCTCCGCATCTAAGACAGGTCTCACCCTCTCAGGATCTCATGAACATATCTTTCCTTAATCATGGGGTCAGAATTCTTCTTACTGTTCAGATAAGACTTGTCAAACCTGGGTTGTTTTGTACTCTGAAAAGCATAATTTTTAGAAGAAAAAATAACTGTTTTCCCAGATACCTCATGCTCCACTGCCTTCTGGACTCTGAACTTATGATAAAGAGATTTTTTTCTGGGATTTTGGCCTTCTGTCTTTAAACCAATGCTTGGTCCTGTCTATGCTATGTCAAAACAGACCTTTACTTTCTCAGTGACATGAAAAATAAATCTGTGGAACAAACGTCTCCTTGGTGTTTGTGCCTGCACGCCTGCTTAGCTGAGCAACCAGCTTTCACGATTTCTTATGGAGTTCTCTTTGTAACCAAACAAAACCAAGAGTGTGGGGACAAATAGTTGTGAGATACTGCTTGGCATGAACAAATCTATAGGCTCTCACAATTGACCAGCTGTGTCCTGATGTACAGTGAGCTACAAGTGTGTGCAGAGTTACAGGGGAGAAAGGGAAGGAAGGCGCTGGAAGGGGAGAGAAGGAGAAGGGGAGAGAAGGAGAAGGGGAGAAGGAGATTCCCCTCTAAAGAAGTAGCTGCACTGAGGATGTGTTGGAGGCAAGGTTGTGTTTTAGGGTCTAATATCTCCTCTTGGTACATTTAAGTTTGTTTCTGGCACATTCTCCATTATGATGTGGTAAAAGTCCTTCCTCTGGAACAAGTTCCTGAAATCTTGTTTGAAGTGTCTCACTAAATCAGGTTTCAGAGGAATCTTTTTCTTCTACTGTTGCAAATTGTTTACATCACAAAGACATTCTCAGTCCTGCTGTTCTGGCTGGTATTAGGCACTCTAAGAAAAAGAGGAGCACTTTAACTAGTGCAGTTGATGCCTGTCTGCTATAGTTGAGCGCCATTGATTCTTTAACCCAGTATCAAATACTTGGCCTGGTCAGCAGCCAGAGAGTTTCTTGCATTTTAACTTTCCAGGTCACAACCCCAGTAAGCTTGGGAAGTGTATTCTCTAAGTCAAGACGCACATTCTCTTTCATGCTTTTTCCAATTGTAAGGCTTCAGTCCAGCAGGCTGGTATGGAAGTGCTGTACCATCACAGACAACCCTTGTCTCCAGTCTACCAGGCTGGTGGGAGGACACTGCCCTGAGCCGCCATGGTAGTAAAATCTAACTGTCATGGGATATTCTCCAGGCAATGAAGTCTTCATTTGTGGTATGGGAACCACATAAAGACCTTTTTCTTCTCCAGGCCCTCTGGGCTGATGTTATCCTGATGCCTGTAGTACCTTTGCATTGCAACATAGTGGTAACCCGGCGTTCTTCAGTACTCACATGCCATCATGCAGCACCATGTGTTTGCCATCCATAGCACCTTTGTTCATACTCACCCGTGACATCAGTGGAGTTGCCGTAGCTGTGAAATCAAAGTTCATACTGATCTAGTTTGAAGGTAATTCTCAGATTCACAACATTTGTTGTGGGAAAAGTGGATCTTCAAGAGAGAGCTGAATGAGCCGGAGAGGCTGCGTGGATATAAAGATCTGCTTTCATTTGTGGGGACAGGGAAAGAAACCAGCAAAGATGAAAGCAGGCTCAGCTGTCCCATCTGCTTTGAAGGAATAATTCAGACCCTTCCCTGTGATACCTTCGCTGAGGGTCTAGGATCTCTAAGGGGTGCAAACCAGTTTGTGTTACAGACCAGCCAGACGTAAGTCAACTCAGGCTTGGAGGCTGTGTGACTGGGTTACCATGGGAGGATGTCCAAGCTACAGGAATTGTTTGCATGGATACAAATTTGCATAACCCCTGGTAGCTTTGCTGTTCTGACATCCTTGGGTGATGCCTTCATCATGTGCTCCTAGCAGCTGGGGTGCCAAAGGAAGGGTGATAGTTCAAGGGGTTGAAAACAAGATAGAGAGTCTTTCCTCTTCAGCTTGGCTGTTTCTGGATGTGAGTCTCTATCTCCAGCCTGTTCTGTAGAGCATTGCTGCACCGCTCACAGGTTGGCTCCCTCCCCGCTCCCATGGAGCCTGTCTCAGAGCAGCAGGGAAATCCTGGACTTCAGTGGCAGACTTTCCTCCGCTCTCCAGAATACTCTGAAGGCAGCAGGAGATGAAGGGTGGCACAGTTTTCCTGGCAGCTGCTCGACACTGCTTCTCTTTCACAGGAAACAGCACTCCAGTCTCCTGCTTCTTCAGTCCAGAATCCTCCCTCATGTGAAATCTTCTGGTGATGGAGTGCAAAAAAGAGGTCTGAATCCCTGCCTAAGCCTTTTCTGTTCCTGAAGCACAACTGCATTTTATGGGAAAGAG
>NW_009649308.1:8431783-8439308 GCF_000708025.1 Charadrius vociferus
GAAAGAGTCAGAGAGGAAGATTTTTCTATTGCAAACATGTCTGACAGAGAAACAGGCATTAAAAAAATTCAATAGTGGCTTCAGTGTAAAAGCTGCTAATGCCATTTCATTTTCTAACAGCCTTATTGGCTTTAATCAGTTAATTTCCATAAATCAGATCAGCTACACACCTTCCCTTTGGATGTCACCTTCATGTTGTTTGGTCTGGGATGCTGAGATGCTCTGGACAGTCACAGATTATATATCGGCCTCCATATTCAGCATCTCTGAAAACCCCAGACGTCAGGTACCACCAATGGTTTACCCTTTTCAAATATGCACATCAAGGTAGGAGCGTGGCAGGTCGCCCCGCTGACACTTCTGTTCTCAACACAGGGCTGAGCTCAGGTGTCAGAAGCAGAGGGCTGTGCAGACAGGGCTGCTTCACACTTATTCCGCCTCAGTGCTTCAGTAATTAGTCTTAATTATTACATCCAGGTGAATGTAAATTAAAACCACTGCCACAGCGTGGCTAAGCCTCAACGTCGCCTGCGTAATGGTGACATTTCACCTCTTGAGCCTCTCTGTTGTGATGGCTCCCAGCAGGCACAAAAATCGGTATCATTCCTGTTCACATTAGTGGGGGGAGAAAATAGAGAATTACTTGTGTAAAAATCTAGTATGTTGGCAAATGCTTTTCAGATTAAAAGGACGATAAACAGCTTGGAGAAGAGTTTTTATGTCTCACCCAGCTCAAGACATTTTACAGGTTGAAAACTGAGACACAGTGATGTGTGGCTGTTCCAGTGAAGAATCAGTGTTGAATGACAACTATTTTTTGAGGAGAAGATAAATTTGCTGCATTTGCCAATCTCGCTGTGGTGGTTTTACTGACAGATTTTGCCCTTAAAGCATACAGCAACATAGTTACATATATCTGTTCCTACATGAGAAGTAATCTCTCACCTCTGGTGAGACATTGCAGTGCAGAGGGTCATGCATGGTCACGTGTGGGTAAATGTGATGTTTGTGCTGGGCCATGGCAGCTTGGCCACGTCCCCCTGGGTCTGGGGTAACACACTGCGTCTCAGAATCTTGTTCTCCGACATCAGGAAGGACTGGAAACCATTCTGTGCTGTTTAGAGAGGGTGAATCTTGGTTTTCTGAGGCCTGAGAGCGGATTGAATTCAACATCTTTAGCAGATAAAACCCAGCAGGCAGGTGGGTCGTCTTTGCTTGTGTTCAGTCAAATGTGATGTTCCCCATGAAGGGGGATGGGAGACGTTTAAGCGCAAAGCAGATAGGATTGGGCTTTATGGGGGTCTGCACAAAAATTCTGAACCCTATTGCTGTGTCTGCAGGAAGCTGTGATGTGTTCTGTTTACAAGCTGTGTTAAGGTGGGGCTTGGTACCTTTAAGCTGTTAGTCCTGCTGCTCCTGTTGGAAGGTGATTTAAATTGCAGTTTACCAAAAAAAAAGGGCCTGGGAGTGACAGTGGGGATCTGTGGGAGACAGTGGTACTGGGAGGTTAGTGCATGGCTGCCACGGAGCTGCAGCCCAGCCCTGAGCCGCTGTAGCAGCTCTTTGCCTCAGTTTCCCCTCTGCCAAAACTGCAGGAGCAATGCTGCTGGGCTGTACGGCCTCTTGTCGGGAAGAATCGCTAATTACAGCTCAGGCAGTATTTCTGAGCACAGGTTTAAGCAGTATCAGCTCATATTGTTTCCCCTCTTGCAAAACCCTATTCCAGGATGGGGATCTCCGTGCAGCCATTCCTGTTCCTTTGAGAGAGAGGCGGGATTTGTGAACCCGGTGCCTGATAGTAATCTGAGAGTATTTCTGTTATATGTAATGAACTATATCCCTGTCTTAGCTTTGCATTCTATATCACACGCGTCCCCACAGTAGGAGAGCACTGCATTCAGTCTTACGAGTTTCTGGAGGTGGATTCTATCCCGCTTGATTGTTTACAACAGTTGTGAAGATTCAACAACATTTTAATGAGGTCTAGTAGTGGTATATTAAGAAATGTATCTATTAAATGCAGTCTTTAGTAGTTAATTGGTATTTAATTGGCATGTGTTAATATTCTTATTACATCTCAGTTAAATCCACAGTTGAAGCATTAATTTTGAGTAGGAAAATTATGATTTGAGGTAAAAATATAAACTAAAATAAAAGTACAGCTGCTTTTAATATGAAGATTTCCTTAATAAAGTCTTACACTGACTTAAGCAAGTGTTCACAGTAGGTATTTTTAAAACAGATGAAGATGACATAAAAGAAACATTCTGTCAATTATTGCTGTAGGATTCATAAAGAGTTATCTATGGAGGTAATTTCTACCTCCTCTTGGGAAAGATTCATGATTCATTGTTTTGCAGGGAAGTTTTTTTTCAGAAGTGTGTTCCTTAATGTGACTGTGGGCATTCTTCTCCAGGAACCTGGTCTCAGGCATTGGTGGTTTGGCAACTGAGCTTCTCCAAGCTGTGGTGTCATCACCATCCATGAAGGTTTCAGACTGCAGCACACCAAACCACTATTATTGCAGCCAGTGGGAGATATCTTGTGAGTGTGTTGAGAATAGGGTGAAACCCATGTTTCACAAGGGCAAGGTGAAGGACAAAAAGTTTCCTGGGGCAAGAAGGCAGTGCATGTGTAGGTGCCAGGGAAGACAGTGTGTTTGGTGCCTTGCACGATCCCCCAGGCTCAGTCTGCAGTAATGACAAGGGGACATCTCTGTCCTGCCTTGTCATTCTTGCACCTGAGCTGAGAGGGGATCCTCAGGACAGCAGAGTCGTGCATGGATTCTCTTTGAATGAGCCGCATTTGCTGCCAGTCCCTGCCCTGCCCTGGGTGGGGTGTGTAGTACACATACCTCCCAGTGCCCCATGGCGTGGCACTGGGAAGGTATTCTAAACCTTCGCAGAAGTTACCTGCAGACGAGGTAAACTAAGGCACAGAGCGGTGCAATGACTTACCCTCTAAGAGGCAGCATGTGAGGCCAGTGGCACGGTGGGAAGGCCTGTGTGTGCCAGCCTCATCGTGTCACTTGTCCCTGGCTGTGTTACTGCCCTGTGCCTGAGTGAGCCCGGGGAACCTTCACCGCTCAGGGACTCGAGTTGTTCCGAAGCAGCACTCGTGTGTCCTCCTTGCTCCGTCTTTGCCTGGATCTTGGCAGATACCAGATCCCACAGCTGAGCGGTTGGGACCCCCTCGCTGCTGGCAGGCAGCCTGCTTGGTTCCCATCGCTACGTGTCGGTAGGTGGTTCCTGTCTAACGAAGCTTCTTTCCAAAGGAGGCTGTTGACGTGCTCCAGCATCGCCAGATGGTCCCCTTACCTCTTCTGCTCTCACGCTCCCTCGGAAACATTAATGATCCCTAAACCTCTCTGATGGAGGGGCTCCTTTTTGTGACAACCTCATTACGTGGTTATCAGGAGCTGCCACTATCCAGGTTGTCACGACAACCAGCCTGATTCAGAGCCGCTGGGAAAGGTCTGAACCTCAGGCAAATAACCAGCCCCAGCTCCCAGCAGATGCTCACCCGCAGCCAATCGGCGGGGCGCTGGGAAACCATGACATCATGGGCCAAGCAGGCCCCAAAATTTAATTGTTAGCTTTCGGTGTCCCTCCGTGTCCCTTTCCCCTCGCTGGTCTCCACATCAGCCCCCTGTGCCGCTAAGCCAGTCCTGCTGCGGTACCGCTTCAAACCGCTCCGGAGCTGTCTCGGCTCGGCAGGGCTGGCGGAGGGGCCCCCTGAGCCCCCCACGTAATGCAGCCTTGGTCAGGAGCGGGAGCCGTGGAGGCCGAGTGCTTGTGCCTCCGCAGTCTGGCACAGGCAGAAAGCTGCAGGGTAGTGTAATACCCACAGCTGTTAGGAGGCACAAGAGGTTGCTGCTTATTGGGGTTTTGTTAATGGGAATGGGAGTTAGTTGTCAGAGTTAATTTTATCTGCAGGACAAGCTCTCTGGCAGCTACCACTAAGTATGGGAGATTAATGGGATCCTTGCTACTCCCACCCCCCGAAAACTTACTGACACCCAATTACCTGTCAGGCTGTATTGCTCAGATAGTGTCATGTTTGCCAGCAAGGTGTGATAAATGCAGCAGAATGGGTTCTGACGCGGGTGGAGAATGTGTCTACCTTCCTGCCCTGCTGAAACAGAGAGGGGTTTGTTCAGTGGCCTTGTGCCTTCAGTAGGGTGTATCTGAGGTGCCCCTGGAACCGCGTACTCCATTAAGGTTACACCCTACATAGCACTGACCGAGGTGTCCTGCAGATGTGCGGCTGCAGAGCCTTCCTGAGTTCCTACCCTGCTCAAGCACGTTCCCCGTGAAAGCAGGATCTGGCAGCTCTTCGAAGGGATTCCTCTTTTTGCTCAAGAAAGACTTTTGGGGTTTTTTTAACTTCCTGGCCATCCCAGCTAAGTGTACATTTGGTTTCTGAAAAAGCTGGTGCTTCCTCTCTTTTACTGAGACGTTCAGCCTTGCACACCCCTCTTACAGAGGGAAGGGTGCTGGCCGTTTCAGGCAGTGGGAGTCTGCAGCACTGCAGTCAGGTTTGGGAGGGTCTATCCGATTAGGTCTAAAAGGTGAGGATACGTGGCTCTTGGCTTTTGAAGTCCTCGGGCATCTTTCGGAGCAACAAAGGCTACCAAAAGGCTATTTGTTGCTCAGAGCTAATATTTCTTTCTCTTGCTTTGCTACGTTGGCTACCTGGCTCTGTATGTCCATGGGGCTGCATCTTTAGGGAGGAGTTGTCCCTGGGCCACTCTGGGCTGGGGGTGCCCCGTGGAGCGGCTGGGGAGCTTGTGCACAGCCCGGCACAGAGACACTCCAGCACGATGGTCCTGATGCAGCCAGTTCTGCCTTTTTTAGCACAGGGGAAAGGAGCTGTTGGGGCCGGTGATGGACCTAGTCGAGCCAGGTGCCTCCTCCTGCTTCTCAGACTCCTAAAGCATTGGGCATTGGGGCTCAAATTAGGGCAGCTTCTGAGGTTACTTCTGCAGGATGAGACCCTTGCTGGGAGCCCTAGCTGGCTCAGGGTTCAGGCAGGCCCTGCGGGTCCAGAGGCCGGACCTTGTGGGTACACAGACTCTGGAAGCGTTTCCAACCAGCTTTGACACCCATGTGACAGTCACACAGGATTGACATCTAGCAGGGACCGGCCTGCTTTCCCATGCCCTGTGGGGACAAAGCCGGCACCCTGTCCACGTCTGGACCAGATCAGGCTGAGCGAGACTCCGCAGCTCTGGCCCAGCCCAGCCCGTCCCAGGTGTGGGACCCGTGGAGCGAGTCCAGCTTGCGCTGCCCGAGCCCCACACCCGGGGGCTGTGTGGGTGCCCTGGCCGTGCAGTCACTCGGCTTTTTCCCTCTCCGAGCAGCGTGCCACGAGCAATGTGCCCGTTGTCAGCACACCTGGCTGCTCACAGTGTGCAGGGGAGCCCTCCAGCTCCGATGGGGTCAGCCTTATGTACAGCTGGGGTGAGGGGCAAGAAAGCTCTATGGTTTGGGTAATTTACCTTTTCTGGCCTTTGCCTTTGCTTCCTCTTTTTGTCTCCTTTCCCAGGAAGGCATGGGACAGGCATGGGGCATCTGCTTCCTATCAGGCACGGGACAGTAGGCTTCCATCCAGCAGCTTAAAGATAGCTGGAGAACCCAGGAAGGCTGAAATAGGCTCAAGGTTCAAGGGCTTTGTGGTCTCCTAAGGCCAACCCCAAAGGCACAGACTTTTAAAAACCCTCTGTGATTTTCAGGAAAAACTCCACCGTGCACAGTCAATGTTTGCAAGGTTTCCTCGGCTCCCAAGAGAGTCGTAACTTTGGACTGGGCTGAGAGTAAGGGATCCGATCTTGCTTTTTCACTGCGTGCAGTCACGGAGTCAAGTTTCTGCTCTTTCACAGGGGAAAGGAAGGCGAAACTCTTCCTTCATCTGCTCTCGCCTGGCCTTCGGCAAAGTCGGACAGGAGCCAAGGCACCGGGCTCAGTGTCTCAGGGAACCTGCAGTTTTCTATAGTGCTTATAAGAATAGTTGTGCTAGTTGTCTATGCTAAAACTATGTTTTAGTTGAACTTGTTAAAAGGAATGAAAGTGATTCACTCGCAGATTCAGTCCTAACATCTGGAATTGTCAGACTTGGTGCTCTGTCTGCGGCTTTTCCTTGAGCTGCCTCGCTCCTTTGGAAGCCTGTGAGAGGGACACGCGCCTCACGCTGCCTGTGGTAAATAACCTTCTGTTCTGTGTCTGAAGCAATCGGGAATAATTTTTACTGTGGAGGTGGCTGGGTGCTGCTTGTCCACCACCTGCTCAGTCCTTTCCAGCTCTGTGGGCTGTTTTTAAACAGCAGTTTGCCGCAGCCAGTGTGGTTTGCAGGGGTTTTCAGCCTTGAAGGGGTAGGTGAGCCTGCAGGGACCTCTGACAGCTTCTTCAGCTGCGTTCCCTTCATCACTGCAGTCAGGGGACGTTCCCCTAAATCTCTGCGCAGACGTTGAAGGGGGTAAAGCTGGGCCAAAGCCTAAGCGCTCTGCAAACTACCCTGTCTTAGCTCAACAAGGGAGAGCGTGTCCTCTGCAGGGGTTACCCCGTCTGCTTGTCTGGAGCCCCCTTGGGTGCGCACGGGGCTGTCACTGGGGTGGACGCTACTCGCAGCAGAAAGTGGAAGGCGCCTCTTCTTCCACTGTCGAGGGACAGTGGGTTTGCAGGATGACTGCTGACCTTAGAGGATTGCGAGAGTCATCTACCCACAGGGGTATTTCTCTGCAGGGATGGAAACAGCATGCATTGCTCCATGGCTTGACTGTGATCGCCGCAGAGCCAGCAGGTGAAGTGACAGACTCATACCAGGGAAGAAAACCTTGGTGAGACCTCAGCGTACAGCAGGAAGGGACAGCAGTGATTCAGTAGGGGCTGCTTGTCACGTCAGGGTTGACCGGGTGACTCAGTGTGCTTTTGCTTCTGGAGAACCTGTCCTTTGCGCAAGCTGCGAGGCAACAGCGTGACCACTCGTGGTCGGAGAAGATCACATGCCATGTGGTGGGGCTGGGAGGGTTTGTTATCTCCCCTGGGTAATTACGTGTCACCTGCCTGGCAATAGCAGCCGGCAGAAGGTAGTCTTCGTGTCTTGCGCAGCCCAGGCGCGGGGGCGAGCTCGGGGCAGGCCGGTGCCCCCAGCCCCAGCGCTGTGCCTGCGGCCCCGGGGGCTCTGCTGGGGACGTCCGAAAATTGGTCATGTTTCTCTGTGGATTTTTTTTTGTTTGGTTGTTTTCTGGAAATATTGTAAACGTGAGGTCATCCTCATCAAGACAGGGTCCGTTTCTGTTTTTCAGACCTTTCACGGAGGAGCTGAAGTCGGGGCTCGGGAGCGGGCCGGCGCTCTGCCTGGGGAAGCCTAACGCTGAATGAGAGGAGAAGGGGGTTTTTCCTTCGGGTGCGTTTGGGGATCTTTGCAGGGGAAGTGCCCTCTTTGTGGCAGGGGGGGCCGGAGCTGATTGCTCGAGCCTTGCGCCTGGCGGGTTTCCCCCCCCTTTGGATGCTGACAGGAAAAGCTG
>NW_009649308.1:8440183-8463220 GCF_000708025.1 Charadrius vociferus
GGGCGCCCCCCCCCGCCGCGGAGCCGCCGTCGGGTCTGAAGTTGTCAGCGCCGACACCGGCCATAAAGGCTGTCGTGATGTGTGTGTTCCCCATCTTCCAACAATGCAGCCTGCCGGGCTGCGCTGCTGCAGGGGAGCGAGAAATTCTGCGCTATAAATAACTCTGCATTTTTCTTTCCCTTTTTTTTTTTTTTTTTTTTTTTTAAATACTCTTTATTGGCAGCACGCATCCGACTGACCCCTTTAAAAACGCTTGCTAAGTTTCTCCTGAAATCTGTTCAGGGAAGGGTGGTCTCTCCCCTGCGCACGCACAGTGGTGCCTGATGCCACACCGAAGCCGGTCCCTGTGCTGGGTTGTCCCTTTGTCCCAGACTTGTACACCAGCCAGCCGAGGAAGTGCTCCGGCGTGATGTCTGGCTGCTTCAGGCTTCCCTCCTCCCGTGGGGGATGCGCTCAGCGCCGGTGCCCCCTTTTTGGTCATTCAGACCGTTTTCAGATCCAGTTTTCACCGGTGCCAGAAATGAACCCTGTTTTAACTACAGTGATGTATTTAATGGAGAAGGTTGAGGGAATTCAGAAGGGAAAAGCCACGGCTTCAGAGTGAGCAACGTCTGAAAGAGATTGTGGGCCTGAGCTGGAAAGAGCAGGGCCATTTCTGGACTTGCGACCCCAAAGGGTGTCAAAGGGGGTTGGATTTTGTCTCTCCCCGCGTGCCTCCATTTGCTGGGGGGGGACACAACATGCGTTAGGAGTGAACAGCCTGGTTACCTGTGCGGAGAGTTCGGCAGGCGCCCCTAAAGGCTTCATTCCCTGCATCTCCCTGATGTCCCACCTGCCTGAATTTGATGCCGTGCAAAGATTGCGGGAGTGGGGAGTCTGCTTTTTGTTTTCCTTCTGGGCACAGTCGACGCTGACGTTCAGCACAGGGAAGCAGGAGGCCGGAGATCAAAGTGGGCTTTGCTGAGCGACTTTTGGGCTGACATGAATCACCCCAGAGTGAGGAGGAGGAGGACGGGGGAGGCTGCAGGGCCGGAGCTGGGCTGCGACCTGCCTGCCTGAGGGGGAAAAGGGAATGAAATGCTGTGGCCGGAGAGGATGATGAGATATCTTCTCCCCTGGCTCCTCCTCTTGTGTGAATCCACCTTCTCCGTGGCTGTCAGGCGGGGAGGAGGGGGCCTGGGCACAGCTACTGGGTGGCAGGAGCAGCCTGGGAGGAGGCCGCTAGCGGGAGAAGGGGGGTGAGAACATAGCCCCGGTCAGGATGACTGCAGGAGGGCACGCTGGAGGGGACCGCGGTGTCCCCCAAGCAGGAGTTGGTGTGGGGCCTGCTGGCAGGGAGCAGGCCATCCATGCAGAAGGGGCACTGGAGATTTTCAAGCACCTTTGCCTCATCTCTTGTGGACGTGGGGCCCATGGCTGCAGAGGAGCCTCATGCTTCCAGGAAAGGTGTTCAGTCACAGGTTACCCAATGGCGTGAAACAGTAGATCAGGAGTCGGGGATAACTGGTTTTAGGACTGGGACGTGGGCTGGTCGGTTGTTTGGGGCCAGGGAGTGAAGGTTGCCATGACAGGTTATGTGCATGGAGGGGAAGGATTGCCCTGCGTGAGGGTTTTTTGAGGTGAGCACAGGGCTGGCGAGGGAAAGCGATGCTTGCGGCTGCATTGGTGGGAGCTGCCTTCCTTGAGCGTGGGACTGGGCAGGGGAGCTGGTGGCAGGCGAGGTGGGGGGGCTGGATTCATGGTGGGGGGGTTGCAGGCAGCTGCCTCTGGGCTGCAGAGGAGTTTGTGCTCTGAACCGAGACCTGCATGGATGGCATTTCTTCACTGAGTGACTCTGGATAACTAAAAGTAAGTCTCAGTAGCTCCTGCGAGCCCTGAGCTCCTGTTACAGGATTAAGTTTCCAGCCTCATAGGCCACCGCTTGCAGCAGCAACAGTTCAGGAGGCAGCTGTGGCAGCAGTGCCGCAGGAGGCTTTACCCGGGGTGAGCTGCTTTGGTTGTCACAGGCCCTGTGCTCAGGCCCTGTTCACCTCAGGGCTTTAGCAGGAGCGTGCCGGCTTCTTGTAGGGAATGGCTGTCGGGGGCTCTGTGCCCTCTGAACTAACCAGCCCAAGGAGACTGCCTAGGGGCGTCCTGCAGAAGTGTGCAAGCATTTTGCTGTTGACTACAGTGAAGAGGACTTTACCACTCCAAGTAGAGCATTCATTGGGCAATGTCTCTGTAAGGATCTGACCAAAGCTCAATATTTAAAAGCGTGTGGAAGTTGGAATCCAAATTATCCTGTGTGTCCTAAGTCAGCTCACAAGGTCTGGAAAAACAAAACTTGGCACAAGAGGTCATCTTCCTCAAGCTGCCATATCTCTTTGCAACTTCTGTGCATACGGTTACAGGGATAGGTGAGACAAATTCAGCTCTGCAACATACATACTGTTTGCCGTAACAAACCCAGCTCCTGTGTCAGCCACCTCCCGGCAGCATTTGCTCCTAGAGGAGAGCTGGTCTGTGGTGATAGTCCCACTTCAGTTCCTGTTCCCTCTGCCTAGAAGCTTTCTCCTCTTTTTCTTTAATACTGGAATTGTGACTGTGGATCCAAGTGTTCCTGGAGCTGCCAGTGTTCTGGGATCAAAACCAGCCTGGAAGCTGGAGGCCTTTGAGATCTGCCTTCAACTCCTCCTTCATTTTAGCCGTGTCTGCACAGAACAGGTCACAGGGGAGATGTTGCCAGATTTGGCTTCCACTTCTGCTCTGGTTGGACTTCTTGTGACTTGGGGATGTTAACGCTGCTGTCAGTTTGTGCCTAGCCGGTTTGAGTACCGATTTCTGTTTCTTGCTGTGCTACGCTGTGGGCAGGTGGGACCCCACTGTGATCTGCCTCTTTCATTACCTGCTTGAGCTCCCTCAAAAGGTGCTTGAAGCTCTTCTCCCAGGACCTTAATGGGCAGGGGGAAGAGAGCGAGTGGGTGGGGAGGGCTGTAGGAAGGGGAGAGAGAAACATGAATTAACTTTCACCTGCAGAAACAAAGCTTTCGACTTACCAATACTGTTTTGTGTTTAGCTGGCACTTTCCCCCTGCAGCTCTGTTTTGCTTTTTACCTTTCAGACACAAATAGTTGAGCTTACGTATCTTCTTTTTCTTCCATGTTCACTTTGATTTGCCTGATACTTGAAGAATGGCATTAGGCCGAGTGATATTTGGTAGGTTTCATTTGGCCTGGGTCAGCACAGGTGGAGATGCTGATGTGAATGTCTTGTCTCAGACCTGCTGTCGCTGGTGTGTCTCCTGCTCGTAGCAGTAATTCTATAATGGAAAAATATGACAAAAGTATCTGTGGTTTGCTAGTGGCTTGTCTCAGTGCTTTGAGTTTTGGAGATTTCTTCCAGGTGAACATCAGCAGCTGTGGCTCGTGTGCAGCTGACGGCAAATGTAGGGTGTGCTCTGTTGGGGATAGCAAAGGGACTTTTCGTTTTGCATGTTTAATTGGACAGGTGCAACTTAGCTCTGGCAGTGCCCTGTCTATCAGCTGGCCTGCTGGGTTTCCTGAGACAGGAGACCGGGCCTCAAGGTGGCCCTCACCTCCTCAACCAAGTGGTGTGGGACACGGCAGGTGGGCGCCCCTTGCTCTGGGCAAGCAGCATGGCATCCACCCAGTCCAAGAAGCCTATGATCTTGTTGATCTCATGTCCCCAACTACTGGAGCTCTTGACCCCAGGAAGCCCTAGGTGGGGGACAGGTGGACCTACAAGTGTTCCAGGTCTTTTGACTCCTGGGTTGGGAGGATCTTCTTGTCAGCATACGCCACCAGCCCTACCTGCAAATCTGGCTCTCAGAGCACTGGGCTAGGTGCACCTCTGGGTGCTCTGATGTCCAGTCTCATATCTGCCCTTATAGAGGCAGACTTAGAAATCATGTCCCTCTTAAAACAGGGGCACGTCCTGCTCAGTTGAGAAAGCTCTGCCATGAATGTTGCTTAGCGTGAACGGATGTTTTCTGTTGGTTTGTCTTGCTTAAATGACTTATCATGACTGTGTGCGTTGAGTATTCAAAGATAAAACAGTGTTGCTATATATTCAACACATTCATTTCTCAACATTATTTTTTATTGTCAATTGCTTATCTAATAGTGTATTGACAGATGCAACTGACTCTTGACTGATCCAGAGCACAGCACTTCTCTGCCCTGGAGCCTTTGCTGTCACTTACACAGTTTGAATAGTTTTCAGTGCTTCCAGGTGACAGTGCTGTTTTGGGGCTCCCCGTGTAGGACAGGTGGAGGGCACCCCAGCACTGTCTAAGGCTTGCAAAAGACCCTTCTTTGCGGCAAAGCTGAGGTTGGATGCACCTCCTTTACCCTGTCTGCTCTGGTCGTGTGTATTTTTTTTATCGCTATCAGAAGCAAATTAAGGCAATTTGGATTCTAAAACATGTGTTCAGGGCATCTTTGAGAAAGTTTTTACATGTTCCTCCATAGTCCTAAGGGCAAAAGCCTGCTTTCTCAGAGAAATGGAAACAAAGATTCTGATATGACCCCCTGACTTTTGAAAGAGATACCTTGCACACATAGCTGTGCTTTGATCCAGCGTGCTGCACACACATGTACTTGGCTTTCCCACAAGGCAGTGTACTGCAATGTCGTTTTTGTCCAGCCTTAGATCCACTATAGGCCTGAAACAAACTGCCACTTCAACATTGCAGTACTGCACAGACTCCAGAGTGGGACCGTTCTCATTTTCTTTCTAATCTTCCAGCGTTGAAAATGCTCTGGCACCTCAGCAGGCTCACCATTGCTTTGCAGGGTGTATGCCCGGTCGGCTGCATGTGAGTAGGGGAGTACTAAACCACTTTCTTGTCGTGTCACCTGAGTGTGCTTGTTTCTCCTGAGAGTGCTGTTGAAGGGACAGGAGCTGTGTGGTCCCCCAGTCCCTGTTCCTCTTCTGGCGTGAATAAATTGCTGTTTCCTTTATTTGGGAAGGGCACTAGAAAGTACTTCTATGTGTGTCTCAAGGGGAGTGAAAGGCCTAATGTTTTCCATTTTCTGTCTCCTCCTTCTCTATTCCCTGTTGTGAAGGAGAAAATCCTCCAGATCGGAAATTTTCCAGGCGCTTCCCTGCAGAGAATTTTGATTCAACCTGCAGTGCCCAGATGCCAGCTCATATTTATCAGGTGCACCCAGCCACTCCCCAGATGAAACATGGGGCTGCTGGTGCATGGTAAACTTGAGAGAGAAGAATGGAAGTCACACAATTAAAATCCTGGGCATTTGCTGAAACTGTTTCTAATTTTTCCAGCCCTCACAGGCAGAAGATTGTGGACTTGGATTTGGGATGCTCTTGAAGTGTCACCAGAAAAGCTGTCAAATGTGTGCGTGCTGAAATGGAGGCTTGGAAAATGCCTTTAATTACGATTCCTCTCTGCACAACACAGATTGTCATGCTTTGAGCTCAGGTTTGTTTGTATCAGGGACAGACATTGATACCACAGCTCCTATTGGGGCATGAATATTTCAACAACTGAAACGATGCCTGCCTGCTCCAGAAAAGAGCTGCTTACATCCTTGTTTGATCTTTTTAGCGAGCCTAGCCAGCTCAGGTTGGCATCCGGGTTATTTATTTCCTACAGATATGGTCTCTGCTATGGCTCTCCTCTCTTCATTCCAGAGACTGGGAACTCAAGTTGGGAAGAGGTGAGATTTCTCGCAAGAAAGGAAGACGAAAGCAGCTAGAATTTGCTCCGTTTTGTTTCTTTTTGAGGAGGCACCTTGCAATTCGTAGGATGCATGGAGCAGAAAGAGGTGGTGTAATACTTGGAAGTGTATAGGGTGGCAATCTGTGGGGACAGTCTTCTCCTTTCATTTCTGCCCCACATCCTGCACCACACCTTCTCTCCATGCTCTTGTTCTCTCTCCACTTCTTCTTGCGCTAGGGGAATGTGAAATCCTCCTCTCTAGTGGCATTAATGAATAATATTACGCACTTCAGAAGGAATAAGCTGAGAGTGGAGCCTTATTCTTTTCTGCAGGATACTGACAGTTCACACACAGAGTTTGTGTCCTGGACCCTTCTTTTTGAAAGCTGTAGTGATACTGAAACACTGGAACTCCCGGTACCATTGTGTGTTTTCTAAAGTAAAAAGTCTCCAGAGCATCTAATTAGGGGGCACTTTGTACAGCCACGATCCATAAGGCGGACAGTGAGAGCTTTTGAGCAACTTGCTCTTCAGGGCATGCCCTGTCGTCTCCTGCGGTCTGTAGAGCATTCTGGACACTCAGGGTGAATGCCAGGCTTCTTCAGGTAATAAGGAGAAGCAGTAGGAATCTGGGTATGGTAGTTTTCTAGTTCTAAGACCTTTGTGTGGTAAGATCTCTCTCCTCTTACTTAGTGAGGAACAGCATGTGGGTGAAGTTTCCAGGCCCGCAGATGATGCAAGAGGTTAGTTACCTGATTCTTGAGTATTATTTTTTTTGAGCTGTATTTCATGGTGTTTGCATTGCTGATCCCAGCAGAATGGCAGAGCTTGGCCTCACGGGTACAGCTGAACATGAGGGATTCTCTGTTTGAGGAATACATCGATTGGAATGGTTATCCTGAGTATAATTGCTTGCGCCCCAGAACAGAAGGTATTCATTGAGAGTTATAGCTGTGTATGGACCCCAGGAAACATTTCTTAAAGTCAACCCACAGTAGGACTTAGTTTTGGGCAAGGGGAGGGAAAAATTGTGCTCTTACACATTCCAAACAGCCTCTAAAGCGTAAGTTCTCATTAGACTGATGGCTTTTGTTGGTGGGGTTGTTAGGCAAAAGATGCTTTGCAGTGGTCTGTCCTGCAGTGTTGGTGAGACACTACGTTGTGATCCATGGAGCTGGCCATGTCTGACCCTGGTCCCCACTGCCACGGAAAGGGCAGCTCCGGCTGGCCCAAGCTCCCTCCCAGAGTGCTCGCTTGAATTTTGCACGGTTGTGCCAGAAGGCAGTGAGCAGTAGGTGCATGCTTCCAGCATTTCTCTGCACTCTGAGGATCTTTGAAAACTGTTTTAAAGGGTTACAATAAATGGCTAAAAGTCAGTTCTGGAGAAAAAAAAGAGATGTGTTAAGGCAGGGTCTGACTCCTCCAGGGGGGCCAAGTGCCAGATTGACTCGTGTCGGACACACTGGAAACACAAGGATGAAGTCAAATGACCATGGTCATCAGTAGAGTGCTGGCAGAGCTGTGGAAGATATGTTAGATACAAACATGATTGAATTGTTGTGTCCTGAACTCACTGTGACGAACAGTGGTGTTGGTGTGGCCAGGGACCTTGCAAACCTAGGCCAGTGGGTGCCTAAATTATAGAATTTGGGTCCATGGTGACTGATGAGGACAATTTATGGTGGAACGTTACTTACTTCATGTGTCCTTTTTCTAAGCAGACCTGTGGTGCTTCCGTCCGGCGGTGCTGGGGAGAGAGGAGCCCTGGCACCCCGAGGCTGCAAGGCTCATTCGAAACATACGCTGAAGGAGGGACACCTCAGATGAAGAATTGCTACTTGTGACATATTAGGTGTTAAACGCATCTGATACAAGGAGCTTGTGAAAGGATCTGGATTCAGGATGTGCCTGTGCATAGCAGAAATGTTCTGGTTTGTGACTGTTTTAAAAGACCAGGTGCCCCCACCCCCTCCTCAGCCACCATTGCGGGCTGGTTGCTGAGCCGGGTGTTGTGGCCGTTACACAGGTGGCCACGTAACACAGCGGGGTTTGTGGCGGAAGATGTAGGGGCTCCCTGGGGACTGGAGATTTAAAGGCTTTTTAGACACTTTGCATTGCGTTTTACTTGTTCGTGTTTGGGAGGGGTGTCCTTGTGTGCGTATATATCATATGCAGACGTATTTTGAGTTGCTGTGTGTTTTGTCTGAATTTAGAAAAGGAGTGATTTGAAGAAAGAATCCTCCAGGAAATGTTGTTTTCTGCAAGCACGGGCCTCTTGGCTGTGATTTGGGGGGGAGGAAGGGGTGGGAATGAGGGGGAGGTTCACTGAGGTTTTCTTCTTTTCTTGTAGTGTTCTGGGAAAACTCCAGCCAAGGCCCACATACAATCAAATGAATCAGCCTCCTTTTTTTGCCATAAGTAATTGGCAGCTCTAGCTGCAATGCAGTTTTGATGTATGGCGAGTGCACTTTTTCTTGGTTAATTGAGAAGAAACACTGCAGTAGATGCATGATGTTGAGTTGGCCTTTGTATGGAGTCTTTGAGTTAGTAGGGAGATATTGTAGGCTGCTTCTTGAGAGGTTGGAATTTGCTGGAAATTATATTCCATACGCTAGTCTGAAGGCTGTCGTTGCTGTTCATGTGCTATAGAAAATCCATGTCTTGTTGCACACCAGTGTAGAGGGCACTGTAAGCTGGCGCACGGCACTGTTACTCAGTGCAGGGTTTCCTTGGAAGAGTCTCATTTTATAACAACTTCAACAGAATATTCATGTTCTTAGATGAGTGACTGTTCCTGTGCTGACAAATAAAGCATTTTGGCCTTCTCATATTCCTGTAACGAAATGAAATTCACTTGTTTTCTAAAGCATCTGGTGCCAATTCAGACTCAGAGCTTTCTGTGTCTGCTGTAGGATTTCCACTGGGCTCGGAAAACTTACCAGACAAGCTGAGCATTCACCACTGGAAGTATCTGGGGTAACTGGAGGGCTTTCTTGTCCTGGAAACAGGACATGTAGCAGTTGCCCTTGGCAGACTAAGACTTGCCAAATGCTTTTTATTTCCTGTTGGAAGCCTAGTTTTACATGGAAGGACTATATTAGGTGCACAACTATAGTATCTGTTGGTAAATACTGGCTTTAATAACATACGCTTCACTTTAGCAGAATAACAACAGGGAGAGCTGAATGTGGAGCAGTGAAATAAGCGTGCTGTACTGGGGCAGTAACATCAGTGCTCTTTTACAGTGTTTTAAATGGTAAATACCATACCTGTTATTTTCATAGCGTTTGAAAATTCATTAGAAACAAGTCCCTTTGAGGAACCTGTAGTCATAAATGTGATTAACTCAGCCTTGGAATTTTAGTCATGGCTAAGGCTTCACTAAATGCTGTCTAAACAGAGAAAACAAGCCTGGCCTCGAGTTACTCTTTCATGAGATTGCTTCATAGACAGGCAGCATGTGGCCTTCCTCCCTTCAGTTCTTCTGTGGGGGAAGAAAACATTCAAAGAAACTACAAATGTAAAGACTTGATAGGGGGCAAATAAAATGATTGGCTCCATAGCATTTTAGACCTGAAATGAAACACAGAAGTGGCTACTTTTGCCCAGCACCTTTGTAGGGGGTGGAGGGGAGTCTTGGATGTTTGAGGATGCCAACACATAGAAAGCTGAATGGCATCTCCTTTCCACGCATACTTGGCTGAACAACACTCCTGCTCGTTTGGTTCAATGTGTTGTGTGCATCTGGAGGAAGATTATATACAGGCCAGTTGGGCTGAAGTTTGCTCTTTCTCTCTCCACTTCACTGGACAAGTGTTTTACGTTTTCTTCAGCATAACTTTAAATGGACATTGTTTTACCCTGTTCTGGAGAGGAGCTGGTATTTCTACAACTCATGCTGTCATGTAAGTAACCTTTTTCTTTTTTGAACAAGGTCATTACATCATGATGCAGTAATCCTCTGCCTGTGGGATAAACCATCCTCTCTGTGTCTCTGTCTGCTGCTCTTATCTGTGTTTGTTCTTTCCTAAAGTGTGCATGAGGGGAGGGCAAAAGTTTTGATTTTGGCCTGTTAAACTGTGTTTAGAGAGAATAATGCATGGGTTGTCAGATGCAAAGGGCTGTTGTCTCACAGAGCTATTGCTTTGATACTTTATCCACAAAGAGAAGCTCCAGAGTCTCAAGTCAGAAGAGCCTGGGGATGAAATTACACCTTTGCCAGGCTCTGACAGGTTAAACTTTACGGAGATGCAGGTAGCAAATTATCTGCAGACTGAATTGCAAAGGAGGGCTTTAAAATGGTCTTTAAAAACCTGCTGGGAAGATTGAGTGGATAAAAATAGTTAGTTCTTGTTTCCCTCTTTTTGTCTGTATGGCTAAAGGCAATCTGCAAAGGAAGGACAACATTATTATCTTGGTCTCAGCCCAGAGGAACCTGAGGGATGGAGCAATGCCACTGTAGATGGAACGGGTCAGTGTGGGAGCCGGCAGCAGGACCCAGCCGTCTTGCTGCCTGTCCCATTGCCGGGCCATTAGACTAAGTTCCCTCCCTGCTTATTGCAGTTTCTAATTTGTCTTGGATGTGCCTGTGTACTTTTTCTCGAGTCGGTGTACACCACAGTATATCATTCATGACTAGCCTGGGGTGTGCCCGATGAAGTATGTATGGTTCATAACTATTTTTGATTCATTTATAAAGGGATTAGGTGGTGTGGTTGCCTGGACAGCAGGGACTGTACTTGGCGACCTGGCGGGTCTCTCCCAATCCTGCGTTCCTATGTAACCTGAGGTGATGCCATCTAAGCTGCATCAAGATGCCAGTGATGTAATTTCAGACTGTCTGGCCTGAGCGCCAGTGAAGTCAGGGAGGCTGTACATGCGCAAGATGGGATTGGCTTTGATCCTGTCTATTTTGCCCAAATAATAAGTAGAAGATAGGTAGGGTTTGGTTCAAAATGAAACCAGCTAACTGAGCAGAGAAAGTAGAGCAGATATTTTGGTGGTTGATTCCATCTTTCACCTGCTCCAAGAGGAAATAGCCTGTCATATTTTACTGTGCGACTCCAAGTTCTGTTGCAGATTAAGACAAACAACTAAGTTGAGTCATCAGGTTGTAGTGTCTCAACAAACTACTTAAAAAGATGTCAGGCCCTCTCTGTGGGTGGATGTTAAAGTGGCAGAGCTATCAAAGAAACACATCTAGAATCACATGAAGACTTCACTGCTACCGTCATGCCATACTTTATAGCTGCTCAGAGCACTGCAGTGATAGGGCATGTGTCCTCCAAGCTGGAAGTGATAGACGCCGTAGCTGTCAGCAGGACAGCACTGTGGTGGAGACCGTGCAGGGCATGCTGGCACGGGTACAGTTCTGCACTCGCATGCCTTTACAGCTATCAAAACAGACACGTGCATCAAGTTGCTTGGAGTGCGGGCAGAGGAGCTCACATTGGGCTGTGCCTGTCTGGGGAGACATAGCCGTGTCTCAGCAGTCCCTGTTCCAGTCAAAAGGGACACCAGTAACAGGCACTGTATTCTCATGATAATATTTCTGTGCTTTGTACTTCTCCCTTAATTTATTATATCACAAAATCCAACAGTCTTTGCATAGAGATTGCATTGCTGACAGCATCTTCATCCATGTTTCAGCTGTGCTGCCTCTGTTGATGAGAGTAGCCTCTGTGTAGTTCGGTCCAGTGTCACAGCGCTTCAGTGGAAGAGGGGAGATTTCTAAATTCGATTAATTCATTATGCTCTTTTATTATTGCCTGTTACTACAAAAATTCTAGCAAATGAGTTTGCACTGCTTCATTTGCATTATTGGTTTGCTTCATCTTAATTCTGGCAGAATCCTTGGACCCAGGTTCCAAGGGGATGACCGCGTTGTAGGAAAAACATGGTCACAGCAGAACTTCTCAGCCATTAGTTATGATAGCTTTGACTTTTCTACCAGGCTAAATTTCAGAGCAGCATTGATTTTTATTTCTTCATGTAACTTGTGATTTGCTGAGTTATAGCTGACAGCAGCTTTTCCCTGTCCTTAAGGGGTCATTCTGCATGTGTGTGTGTGTTTGAAAACTGCAGAATCACATCTTAAAATGAAAGTCCTCTAAACATGCTTAGCTGAGTGTAATACCTTTCCCTTTGCACTTAGTTTTAAAGCCAAATGTCATGAAAACAACTTCCAGTGCTTTGATGTGGGCTCATAATTTTCTCATTGATGCTATTAATATTGCATGCCCACTTGCTCCGTGGTGGGTGTCAGCGCTCGCTAACAGCAGCCATCTGTGAGAAAGGAGCTGCTTCCTGGCGTGAGTAAAATTTAGGCCAGCTGTGGATGCTGGAACCACTTCTTAGAGACTGTCCCTCTGGGCTCTCCCTTCCCTGTGCTTTGCCTGAGACTCTGCACTGAGCAGAATTTCTGGTACCGAGGATCCCACAGCCTGTGGAGCTGCATGTCTGTATTAATGTCTGCGCCTCACACTCTGAAGGCAGAAGGTAGGACCTGAATTATTACTGCATTGGGCTTGTGCCGTTGTTGTTCCAGAAAGTTGATATCCCTCCACTCAAGGGACTCGCCCATTTCAATCCATTTAACTGTGAAGTAGTTACCAACAAATGATGCTCTTGTTCAATTTGGGCAATACTTGAAACTTGTCATCTCCCCCTGCACCCGTTCAGCACAAGTGGTGTTTTATGGGTCTACTGAAACAAGTGAAAATGCGATTGCGACTCTGGCCTGAAAGTTTGGGGAAAGCTGGTTTTCCTGTATTTTTTCCTGTGGTGTTGGAAAAATCTTATCACTCTGCCCTCTAGCTTTAATTCCTGGAAATATAAACAGGTTAGAATTGAGAGAGCAGGGGAAAACAAACCAACTCCAAGCGGCATCTCAGGTAAGTCTTACATACGGAGGATGTATGTTTTGCTACATGTTGAATTGTTTTGTGGTCAAGCTTCTGGGATCGGAATGGATTTTCAAACCTGTGTCAGAGCTCAGTGGTGAGATTACTTTCAGCAAGAAGTAATCTGTCAGTGCTGTTCTCTTAGTCTGCGTTAACTATCTCCCTAGGGGTTTCATGGCACCCCTGCTCTTCCAGAGGCCAGTTCTTATGAAAAATAGTGGCCTTTGGCCAAATCCTGCCTCCAGTTATGTGATCTGACCTCAAGTTTTCAATTCACAGAATCGAGGTTTATAAAATAGCTGTGTTTAATAACTGCATCAATTCTCATCTTGATGTGACACCTAAATAGCATTTGCAATAGGAACGTGATCTCGAGATTTCTGCTGTTTCCCAGCACGCATTCATCCTTTCTGTAGCTCCCTTTCAAAGTCCTTTCCCTCTCACAAGATTTCCTTTCTCAAGCAGAGTTCTTGGGACAGGCATTTTGTAGGTGGCTGCAGGCGTATGCCGGTCACCGAGAAAAGGGCTTCTACCGTGGGGGTGCTTCCTTACCGACTGGGAAAAGAATGGGTGGTTCTGCTGTCCAAGCGGCCTTTAGAAGAATGGAAACTTGTTTCTTTGAGGGCAAACAAACCTTCTGCGAAGACTTAGGAAGTGATTCATCTCCCTTTACACAGTCTGCAGTATCAGCTCGTCAGACTGGGATCATATGTTGCGCTTTATGATACAGTGCCCCTGAATGTGAATCGGATTGAGGCACTCTTACAGTTTGCAGCAGCCAAAGTTATATTAGTGCTGATGATAATTGCTAAAAGAGTATAATGATCTGTCTGGATAATCATGACTGAGTTCTATCAGTAACACTGAACGCTCACCTTCTGATAAAGGCCCCAGCTTTCAACTGAAGCTTTGTGAGCTGGGAACGGTACAAGCCCAGAAAACTGGCACAAGAATCTGCCTTGGTGGCCAGTCACATACTGGTCACATGTAAGTGTTGTGTGGGATCAGAAGACAGATTAGGTTAGAACTGGGATTATGCTCTTCTTCCTCAAAAGTCTCTGTTGTAGAAATCAGTGGAAGTAGGCAAAGGGGAAGAGAAACTTCCCTCTTCGGGTCACGGGTAGTTAGAGATTTGTGTTACCTGATATGAATCCTGGAATGCAGTCCCAGGTCCTTCAGCAGCTCCCATTTTTCCCATTGCAAAGACCAGAACCGCTGTTTAACCCCCACTGTGGTGATTTCTGGGGAGAGGCCAGAACCTGAATGGGCTGCAGAAGCACCAGTAGCTGTCTGAGTCATATAGGTGGGTTCTTGATATTGAAGATGTTAACTTTGGCCGGGCCCCGAAGGTAATGTGCCGGAATATGTGCTCCATAGGCCTGTGTAACTGCTGCTTGGCAGGTAAGTAGAAGTTTTTGCTCTCCACGATGGATGGTGAGACACATGGAGCCAGAGCTGGATTCTGATGGGAGCTGAGCACTGCCTTCTGCGTGTACCTGAAACCGGCATTAATTTCTCTGCTGTGTTAATGAATCCCATCATATTCTTTTAAAGGAAATGAACGAAGTTTTATTCATGGTTGGCAAGAAATTTATGGGTAAGATGTTCAACACAGGAATTTTGTTTCAAGGAGGTCCAAGGAGTCAATGCAGGAATGGTCCGGATTCAGGCGGAGGCCTTGCACGAGGAGCAAACGGGCTGCGCACTGAGGTCTGGTAGTGTTTTCTGCTGGCAGTTCTTTCTGAATGAAGATTGAGACGAGCTTTGTTTTGCTGACGAGAATGCGGAGGCGCTCTGTTTCATTGGTAGATGCTGTTTGTCTCCTTCATAAAATCCTTGACAGAAGAAAGAATTCTTCATGGCAAAAAGTGCTCATTCCGAGTAGAACAACAAGAAGTGGTGGCTTCAAATAGAGTTAAATATTTGTAGGAGCAGCACAAAATGTATTCTGTTTTCAATGTGTGCTTTAATGCCACATCTTAGATTTTCCTTGATAGCATTTCTAATCAGCAGGCCCTTATCCATTCTCTGCCAGCATTAGTTGCAGCTTAATGACATATAATTATATTGGTTCTTTATCACTCAACTCGCCAAGTCGTTTATCTCTTGGAAGGAAGGATGGAGAGGAGAATTTATTGCCTCTCTGTCTCTTGATGTTCTGCAACACAAATGCATATTTTGCCAAAGCCTTGGGGAAGGTGCATTACCTGAAATTGCAGGCGATGGCACACCTAGAAATGGAGGTGTTGCATGCTGCCTGCGCCGATAATCTACCCGAGTCCTTCTATTACCACGTTACCTATATCCACAGAGTTTGGTAAAAAGGAGAGCAGTGAGATAGCTGGATAACAAACAGTAATTTCTGATGTGTGCACATACAGCACTCACATGCACATAAATTGGTTTTTTGACAGCTGTTGCCAGCTGTCAAAGCGGGTTTTTTACTGAGGATAGATAGGTAAAGAGTAGAGGTGTGTAATTCCTGGGGCACCAGAACAACTGCAGTGTTCTCTTCCAGGGCATGAGGTGACACTGCAGCTAGAGGGGAGTACGTCTCCCCTGTACCTTCTCCATGGAAGTCGGTGGGGGCAGCCGCTCACCAGAGGCGCTTGCTGGGAGGGGGCCGCATCCTCTGCTGGAAAAGCGAACCTGGGTGCATCTTTAAGTACTGCAAGCACAGCTTTGGCTGCAGAGTAGATGCTTCATTGGTCTTCTTCTGGATCCCCTGCCAGGGGGGATGCCCCGCCAGGCTGGTGCCTGCGCTGGACCTGTGTTTCCCACTCCTGTTACCAGCCCCAAGTCCGCACTTTCTTCAGCTGCTCTCTGAGGGAACAGAAATGCTGTTCCCTCTCTTTTTCATCTAGAGACCCGTCCTTCTGATGAAGCCTTCCAGAACAGCGACATATTCCCGTGAAAAGATTCTCTTTCAAGCCACTGACATGTAACTTGCTGAAAAATTCATGACCAGCTCCAGTCGTAGACCTCGGCTCTCCCAGGAGCACGGCCTGTGCCTGTCGGATTGCGACATTCCTTTTGGGGAGGCAGAATCCTAAGTACAGGATCAGTCCCAGGTGACAGGGGATTTGTTACAGCATAATTGTAGCCACTGAGAAATGAGGGAATTGAGGCACATTGTAATTATGCGATTGGCCGGAGTCCCCGTGAGAAGTCAGTTACAGCGCTGAAGAGAACAGCGGATTCCTGGCGCTTCCCCCTGTGCTCCTGCACACGGAGGGAAAAGCCATTCTGATTTTTGTATTTGATTCAGATATTGTGTGTAGGTGACCCTGCTCTGGCAGGGGGGGTTGATCTCCAGAGGTCCCTTCCAACCCTAACCATTCTGTGATTCTGTGATATTGGAGGCTGTATTTTTAAAAGACCTTAGCTCCCCTTGAGAAGAGCAGAAATTATGGGGTTGTCAAGTAGCAGAATTAATCATTTTTTTGAAAGAATTCAGCCACTAAGTGATGTAGCCGAAGGGGATCAGAGGCTGCAAACATGCGGAGGGGATGTGGTCAGTGCATCTAGCAGAAGAGCATTCAGTAAGTGATGTGATAGCTATAGGCAAATGTCTGAATGTTAAAATATCAAAGTAAACATAGCAGAGGGTATGCACCTTTACAAGGACAGGACAACTGTGTGGCAGGTAGGACTTAGTGTTGCAAACCACCTGGGGGCTCAGGGGTAGAGGGACGATACGGCTGACTTCCCGTAGATCTTCATCTGAGCTGGGCTGTTCTGGGTGGTGGACAGCTAACAACTGCAGCAGTACGCTGGGGCAAAAGATGCTTTTGCCATCATTGTCTTCGACTGGAAGTGATTGCTGTTCGCTGGAGAAAAGGAGGTGCTGTGTACAATTTAATTCGGAATATAGGTTTGATATATCAGGTGCAGTGTGTACAGGGGCAGAACCGAGGAACTCCGGTTGTCTTTCGTGGCTGGAGAGCTTACAACTGCTAGTGGTGAATGCTGGACAGCAAGAGGAGGAGTTTGGACCCTTGGGGTGTATATCAGGGACAGGTGGTGGCATGTTTGTTAATTTATCTGATTTTTGCATCCATAGATATATTAGGGCAATTTGGAGTGCTAATTTAATCTCGGGGCATTGATTTCCTAATTTGTAAGCTCTTTGCGGACTGGTGCCTGTGTTCTGGCTAGCTCAGGTAAGCTCTGTTCAGCGTCCGGTGCCGAGGGTGAGCTTTGCCTGGCACGGGCTGCGTGGTGCGCAGGCTGCAGTGTCTGGCTTTAGCGCTTTTTCTCATTTAGGCTGAAAGGCTGAGACTCTTGGCAGTGCAAAGCCCAGGATTCTGGCCTGGCTCTGCAGACAAGTGTGTGATTTGTCTAATAAGAATTCACTGATCGCTCCAGAAGTGCTTTGAGATTATCGGAGTTAGGGTTGGGTGTTACTGAAATTTACCTATATGGTGTCGAGGGGTTTAGTTAATTTTAGCTGGGGAATGGCTTTGTAAACCTGAGATAAGTGACTCTTCAGATGCACAAAATGTTATCATTCTGTATAAATATTTTCTAGATAATGGAAGAAAAATATTTTAAACCGCAAAAAGTAATCCAGGAACAAGATGTGTAAAGCGTTGCATTTATTTAGGAACTGTTGCAGGCTGAAGTGAATCTGAAGACAATGAAATAGTAATAGACCATGATGTGATGGCCCACATTTTCCAGTGGAGGCTCATTCAAGTGTGCACACCATTCTGCATCGGCCCGAATTCGACTCGCAGGTTCCAGGATGAAATGGAGAAGCGTGCCCGCTGGTACAGCAGGAGTTTCATGTGCCTGGCACGCACAGAAAATGATACAAGGCTGCCCATTCTGCACCACGGGCCTTGCCTTCACGCTTTCTTTCTTCCCAAGGTTTGTGCATTTACTAGCTGGCATCTTGGCGTTTGTCCCCTGTGTGGCAGGCAGCCTGGTTTTTGGCACGCTGAGCCTTAGAGATGCCCTTGACTTCAGTGGGAGCAGAGGGAACTTAGTCCTTCGCAGGACTGGGCCAAGTGTGTCTGAGTCAGAGAAAGGGCAAGGAGCCAGGGCATTTCCCTCACAAAGGCAAGGAAGCTGAATTCATTGAGTTCTTAAAGGAGTGTTTAGCTCCTCAGGTTGGAAGGGCCCATAGAAACCTGATACAGCATTGCTGGAGTCTATTCCGTGACTTCAGTGGGAATTGAATAAGGCTCTAAATGTGTTAAAGTCTTTGCACTTTCAGCTGTAATGATGACGCTGATAAGCAGAATTGAATTAAAGATAATAGAGGGAAGAGCTGTCCTCCCCGCACTGTTATCTGGTTTCTCTTAATAGAAATGTCTGCATCTAGATTATTTCAGGTTTTGTTTTGTTTCCTCATGGTATCATACTCTAATAAATAATTTGTGGTTCTTTGTGACAATTTTCTTTACTCCTGAAGAGAAGAGATCCAGTTTCCTATCCCTTCTGGCTTTGAGGTGTGTAGTTGCAAACAGTTTCTACCATCTCTTTTCTTAACATTTCCTCCTGTTTACAGTTGTGCCTGCACTTTGGGAGAAGTTTACTTAATGCAAGGTAAATATTTTCTCCTCTTTAGTACACAAAGGTTTTATTGTCTTACTTTGTTTCTGATGCCAAATAAGAGCTGTTTGAGGTGCAAGAAATGATTAATTTTGCATACGAGCCTTCATCTCTTAGAAGTGGGAGGATGCTTTCATTCAGGTATAGAGACTAAACAAACAGGACAAGTGGTCACTGCCTTTTCCCAGAGGCTGCTCTTAGATTTCCCCCTGAAATTTACCACAAGGGGATAAAAACCTCCTGAATGCTTACACAAGGCGATCTTTGGCTAGTTTTCCAGCGTAGCTTTCTCCTAGCCCAGGTCTGTGCGTCTCACTGGTGGGGCGCATCTCTGAGCTGCCAAGCAGAGCTAGCGAAGACTGGGGCGTAAGCAGATGGGTTGGGTTGCTGTAACTTGTTTCCCCTGGGACGGTGACACTCTAATGAGAATGGTTGGCAATGGTGTATGTTATCAGTAGAAGTTCTGAGGACATTGCTGGCTGGTATATCACGACAGGTAGTCTTGCAAAGAGAAGGTAGGGTTTTTCTCTTGTGATCTGGCGCGTTGAGGAGCCAGTACTGCGCTACTGTCTGCAGCGCTCTGAAATCGCTTGGAGTCTCCCATTAGAGTTGGGTAATAATTTGGTATGTTAATCTGCTGTCTTCTCTTCCCCTGAGACATGCACATTGCATTCTGTAAAGTTTCCCTTTCTGAGTGTGTTTGCTGCCATTAGTGACCAACTGGGAAGCGCTGTACGCTGATGCTCTCTGAAGAACATGGGCAATTATCCCTTGGATGTACTCCACGGGGTTGTTTTTGTCATCCTTTCTCCTGCCTTGTGATCCAGACAGTGCTGGTGACTAGTAAGGTGTGGATGGAAATGACACATTCCAGGGAGCTGGTGGCTCCTTTTCTGTCTGAGCAAATGTACTTTGTGACCCGTTGGGCATCATCTGGTAAATGGGATGATGGGTCACTGGCTTTCTATCCTTGCTGTTCTTAGGTTCGCTTGAGGTGTGTTGGTGTTGCTCTGAGCTGCTGTGCAGGACCCTGGTACCTCAGGACCGGGCAGGGAAACGCAGGCGTCTGCCTGAGGCTGTAAATTAGGGAGGAGCTGACAAAATCGTGCTAGTAGCAGAGCAACTTCTTGTACACCAGCTTCTTTGAGCGGCTGAAGAGATAAGGATTGATCTAGCCTGTAGCTCAGTAGCAGGCAGCCGGGGCTGCGCTACCTGTGTTCCCAGCTCCTGGCCATGACTGCCTCCAGCCTTGCCCCGCTTAGTGGAGACAGCAAGCTGATGAGCAGCCCTTCCAGCTGGGGTGGGACTGTCTGGCCAGGCTCCCTGAGGTGACTCTGATCCCACCCTCTGCTGCTGAGGACCCTTGAGCTCTAGGATGGAGGTTCTTGGTCCCTGAGCTCTGCCTATCACCGCAGTGTGTGCTGGTGGCTGTGGATGTTCCCGGACTTCAGAGTGGTCGTGAAAAGTCTACAGAGCCTCTCCAGCTTACTGCACTGCAACTGCATCTTTTGCTCTAAGAATTTCTTTAAAGGCCTCGGGGGTAAATGCAGGGCCAGGAAGTAACTTCACCAGGAACAGGCTTACTTGGTGATGATTCTTAGATCATGGTTAGTCTTTGTGACCTGTTAGTTAGTGTGGCTTTTAAGTGGTTTAGTGTGTTCTGTGGTCTTTTTTTTCTGCTCTCGTTTTTTAATCAGAGCCTCATGTCTTCTAAGGCCTTCTAGGGACATAAGTTTTGAAGAAAATGATAATATTTCTGTATCGAATACGTTTATCATTTCACATTTGCATGGCCCTGCTGCCAAGCAGTGGATGGTTCTGTCTGTCAGCTTTTGCTAAGCTAAAGTGATAATGCGTCTGGGTTTGTGAGGGTTCTTTAATCAACAGCTTGTATTTGCCCACTGACCTCAGAATATTTTTTTTAATTATTTCTACGTTTTCAATGTTTGGTGGCATTTCTCCAGTTTAAGTCTGCCTCTTATCATTGCAGCTGGCTCTACAATCCAGCTGGAATCAAATTGGTCTTTGATTTAGTGGCACAGCAGCAAGCATAGCTGTAGAATGGCTGGCAGCTTCTTTTGCAGAGCCTGACTATCGAGAGTCTGTTCGTCTGCCGAGGTGGTGCTGCAGAGATCCTTCTTTTCACAGGGGCGTACTCAGTCACTGCATTCACTCTTGTTGTTTACTTTCTGGACAAACTGCATCATAAAGGTATTCTGTTTCCTGTATGTGTTTACTCCATCAACGCTCTCAGCTGAGCGTTTTTCTTTATGCATTTCGGTACTGTGCTCTGCACCACAGAGCATATATTTTCCGGCAGTCTGTCTGTCCGTGCTTCCTGGGCTCCTTTAACTGCATTCTTACCCGGTGCACAGGCTCTCGCTCTTTGGGCCCGTCACTCTCTTCCGCGCTCGCTGGGTAGTTCAGACGGCTGTCCTGTTTGGAGGCACTTCTCCAGAGCTAGGTCAGGAGCCTCGCAGGCTCCCCTGTAAGCCAAACAGAGCGTGTCTCAGGCTGTTACCTGTTTCACAAGGAGACCTCTAGTATCTCTCGTTACACATAGACGCGGTGACACACAGCTCTGTCACCAAAGCATTTATTCTTTTCTCTGCTTCGTGATTTTGCCTAAACAATAGTGCCTTTAGACAGGTTCATTTTTTCTGAGATCAGACAATATATCAGCTGTTTCAGGTTTGGTTTGTTGTTGTTTTTTATTTTCAGACACTGTCCTTGGCAACAATGTCTTGCTCATTTCTCGTAGTTTTCTGCCACTCAGAAAATCATTTCACCTCCATTTTTCTTGTCTTTTGCTTCTCAAGGACAGATCAGTGTACGGGCTCTGTTTTTGCTTTTGTTGACTTATTTTTTCTAGCAATCCATCATTTCCAGAGGTTTGAGATCCCCCCAGTACTCCCTGGGGTTTTTTCAGTTCCTAGGAGGTATTTTATGGGCCTCTTTCTCTCTTGACTTGCTACTCAGGTGTATTGCATGTACTGCGTGCTGGCTAACAACACGATCGCTGTCAGGTTTCTGAAGCTAAACTAGCTCTTTATTAGGTTCTTTAAAGTCTGATAGATTTGGCGAAATAGAAGCAACCTCCTATCTACATTAACAGCAGGGGAGAGAGCTGAGTTCCTCACAGAGCAAGAACAGACACACAAAGGCAGTGAGTACCTTGTCTGAGGTCATGTGTGAAGTCTGTGGCAGGTGTCCCATGCTTGTACCCTTAGCACGTGTCTCTGCCTCTCAATATCTCCTGCAAGGAAACAAAACAGCAGGCAGAGCTCTGCTCCTGTCCTCTGGTGGAGACCAGCTCCAGGCACTGGTTTGTACCAAGCCAGAGCTCAGGGTACTGTGAGCCTGGAGGCTGGCGGTGTGCTGCCAGCTCCCTCGTATCCCACCATCTTCCCATAGCTTCCACTGTTCCTCCTGGGATGGGGCCTGGGAAGGGAATACGCCTACGTTGCTCTCTGCAGACGTGGGCATCTTGTAGCCAGGCACCCATCTGAGGTGGCAGTTGCTGCTAGCTGAGCCGAGGAGCGGCAGTTTGCTGCTGTCTGTGTGCGCATGGAAATGCTCTTTACAGGTTCAAAAGTCATCCAGAGTTTGTCAGTACCTGGAGTGGGGCAGAGGCCCCGCTGAAGGCTGCCAGAAGGGAATTGCAAGGCTCTGCAGCTCTACGCAAAGCAAGCATGGAGGCGTGCCATCTTCTGTCTGCTCTCCGAGTTGCCTGGTCGTGAGCGGTCTCGATCTCAGAACTGTGTCTGTATCTGGTGCGTTTGCTCAGGTACCTGCATCTGCCTCCTCGCTGGCCACCTCCGTGCCCTCGCACAGGCTCTCCAGGCGGTGTGCCCAAGTGCCCACCTGCAGATGTGCGCCTGGGGAGAGCAGTGTCCCTCCAAACCCTTGGCCCATGTTTGTAATGACCCGAGGGTAAAGACAGGCAGAGGAGTGGTCAAGATTTTCTTGGACTGCTTGTGTCCTTGCATACTGCTTCTCGGTTGTCCTCCCCAGTTCTCATCCTGCTTTGCTTTTTATAGAGTATACGACAATGCAGCTGTCATTTTGTGCCTCAGAATCCTCAATTAATATACTTCAGTTTTCTTTTAAGGCCTGAAGTTGTTGTAAATAGAAAGTAGGGGGTGTCAAACAGTAGTAGGCTTCAGCCAGCAGCAGGGTAAATGTTGAGCTGTTTTAAGAACAAGTTTCTTTGCAAAGCTTTTGTGCCATAAATCTGATGTGTGCCTGGCACAAGGAATCTATTTTGGGTCCTGTTGTTGTCCTCTTTCTTCTTCCCGTGCTTTTTTGTTTGTTTACTTGTTTCTGTGCTTTTTGATGGTTCCCTATTTTTGGTGCTTTCTTTGACCTGATACAAAGCTGCATTAGTGTCGCCTGCTGCTCTGGGAGTTTGTACTTTCGTGGGGATTTGCATTAGGACCTCAGGCTGCTGTGGAAACACCTACTGAGCAATGGAGGCACTTCCCTTTTAAAGGAGCAAGTGCAGATGGCTCTGCGCATTCTGCACAGAGACCTTCAGAGATGGGGGTACCCTGATGTTTTGGGAACAGATATGGCTTGGCTCTTGTCTGCTTACATCCAAAGATTTGTGTCCTTTTGCATGAGTGACTTGCAAATGCCCTCCCAGGTTCTTCAGACAAGGCATCTGTGGTTGTACAGAGAAGCTAAGTGATTAGTGAAAATTTGCACGAAACGGGAACGAAACCCAGGAGTGTGAGAGACCCACCAGTTACTCTAACTAGGATTTGTAGCGTGGACACAGTGCCATTTCCAAAACTAGAATGGTCCCTGCTGGCTCAAGCGCTCTGCCTTACCGTGCCTGAGGCTGGGATGTCCTTACTCCTGGATGCCACCACATTTTGGGGGGGGGGGGGG
>NW_009649308.1:8463270-8479087 GCF_000708025.1 Charadrius vociferus
GTTTGGTGTGCTTTCTCCCTTGGTGTCCCCACATTTTGGGGGGGGGGGGGTTGTTTCGTCCTGCCCGGGCCCGGTGTTTTTAGCCATGGTGGTTGCAGACTATGCAGGAGTCTGTGGGCAAGTGCGGAGGGATTGAGAGTAGTTCCCTGAACCCCTTTATTTTTTTCTTTAGATGGCAAGAGGATGGTGAACTGTTTTCCTGTTTTAATGTGGAGTCAGGCAAGAAAGAGTAGTAGAGCACTACTCGGGAGCAGAAGATTATTTTTTGAGCAATGAGGTGTTAATTGCTAAATCCCTGTTTTAGCAGTTTAAAAATACCAGACCGTTGTGGTAGCTGAGAAAACAACAGATTTAGCGTGTGGATCTTGTTTTGCTTTCTGCATATAGGTGTCACTTTTCCCCTGACCTATTTAAGAATAGCATTTGTACGTCTGCTCTCCTGGTCTTCCCATCCTGCTGCTCTGAAGCCAGGGTCTGGCTGGCAACTGGAAATAAGTGCACACAGCAACTGCTCCATTTCCCCCTCTGACTGCTCCAGATCCATAATACCCCCAAGGTAGATATGCCATTACGCACGATAAGATCACTAACGTAGCAGGTGAATATTAGATATATGAAGCTAGTCAGCTGTAAATAAAAGGCCTGGCAAAGAATAAAAGGCAAAACGTTGCCCCTGAGGAAGTAAATGGGGATATGAATACCCTCCTGCCCTAGTGCCCTAAAGAGATGATGCAGAATCTGGAACGCATCCACCTCCTGGGTGAAAGGCATGTGGCGGCCTGGGCTTCGCCCTTTGCTTACCTGGAGGCAGGAGTTGTGTCCTTCCAAACATACCATAATGTCTTGGGAAGATCAGTACAGCAGATCTTCTCATGGGGTGTTGGTCTCTGTCTCTGCTTGCGGCGTTTGGAGGCTTTAAGTCCATCCCATGCTCTCCTGATTAGAGGTCTCTGTCTTTGGCCCCGGTGGCAGAGCTGGAGACATCCAGAGGACTCAGTGTTCTTTATTTTTCCTTCTTGGGGTGGGGTTCACCTCCCAGCTCTGCCTGGCAATCCTGGGGTGGCCTTGAGTGAAGTCTTTTAAATGTCAGATTCATCCTTCTCTGCTGTCACAGGGGTTTTTTACTACAGTTGTCACAGTATTGTTTACTACAGCAAGTTTCTCAGCTCGCAGACTAAGGATTGCAGAGGCAAAATGAGCTAAAAGGTGAGTGGAAAGTGCTAGAAAATAGCAACTGTCTGTAATTTCTAACTACTGGCATTATATTGCAGCTTCCTCATCTCTTCCACAGTTGTGTGGTAGGGGTTGGCTTGGCCTGAACGTGTCTAGTGGGGCACGGGCCAGTGCCTCAGCAGAGTGGAGTTGTAGTCAGCACAGTGTGTCCTCCCTCTTGCTGCCTTCCTGGAGAGCTGCACACACATCTCTCGAGACAAAACCAGCTCTTCGTTTGCCCGTGGGGACCATTGCAGGGGAAGGGACCGCGGCCACTTCTTTGGTGAACATTGTTAGCGTGGGTTGGAATGGTGCTAGGCTGGGGGGGGTCAGCGGGTCGTGTTTGTCATGGCACATCTGTGAGTATGTCAAGCAGAGAATAAACTGTGGAAGAGCAGAGAAAGCGCCAACACCTGCAGAGAATATGAAGAGCAGGGAAACTGGTCCTTTTGTCTCTTTCTTCTTTCAAACCTTGTTTGATTGTTCCTTTTTTTAAAATGTAAACAGAAAGAAAAACATAATAGGCAAGATGCCAAGTGGTTTATTAAAAGCAGTCTTAATGCACCAGCTGGAGTTCAGTAGGAGTTCAGGGTGCCCCAAAAATATGAACTCAAGGACTTCTTTATATATAGAATTTTTATTATGGAAGACCACGCAAGAAGAGACTTTCTCTGGTATTATGCGTGTGGTAAGAGAGAGAACAGTGATGAGAGCAAACTTACATCTGCACAGAGCATTCACCAGCCACAGGGTTTGGCAGATCGCTGGTTTTTAGCCTGGGTATAGCTGGGGATCAGAACTCTGCTTGATCTGCCAAGTTCAAGCTCCTGTGCTGGTGGTGCTGTCAGCCTTTGCCCTGCTGCAATGGAGAAGACTGCATGAAACAAACCTCGGGTCTCTGCCTCAGGGTGCTCCAAGTCCATTTTAAGAGGGTGCAAAGGGTGGGGTTGGTGGGCAAATGTGTGTTGCTCTGCTGAGAGCGTAGACACGGACCACTGCGTGATGCTGGACAGGTAAGTTGGAGACAAACCCCGCAGCCAAATGCATGTGCACTAGAGGGGCACAGGAAGTGAGGAAGGGAGGATAAAAGGCTAGAGAACATGCTGAAGAGACTCACAAGCTCTCCAAGGCCAGTGGAAGAACTGGCAGTTCAGCCTGCATGTCCTGAAGCTGTGTTGACAGAAGAAAGCAGTGTCTTCCTGCCAGTATGAAGTGATGACATTGTCCTTATGTGGTACCAGATATATCGGTGTAAGGGAGCTTTGTATCTTTTTCTGCAGAAAGGGACACACGTGATGTGTAAAATAAGAGACTTTTGCATGGGTGCAGTACCACAGCGTGATTCTTCCTGGGGTATTTCTCTGGTATAGGTGAAGCACGCATGATAGCCTGGTACCTTGCTAGGCTGGTGTAGATTCACCTTTAAGGCATCTTCACCAGAGAAGATGAGAGAAGGGATGACATTCTTGTGCTGAGTTGCAACAGTTTTGATCTTTGAATGCGACGATAGTGTGCTCCCCACCATACAAATCCGGGTATCGTTCAAACCCTGTCTCATCAATGTTTCAAGTGTCCAGGTGCTGTTGCACTCTAACCGTTGCTGTAAGGAGCAAGCGCAGCTTTGGGTTCTCTGGATTGCTTTGGGGCCTTCCCTTTCTCCAGCTGAACTAATATAATCGCAGCCCTTTGGTTAAGCCACTGCAGAGAGACTGCCATAAGGCTTCCCAGCATCAATGCTCTTTTGTACCAGAAAAAGACGATGTCTGAAGACCATAGATCCTTTTACTCTGTACTCAGGTTGACTGGCTGACTAAGTGAGCCAACTCTGAACCTGTGAAAAATCCAGCAACGTGGGGGTACAGAGCCTTACTGTGGCCGAAGGATTACTGCCTGTCAGTTGAGTCGGTGCATTTTAATTGTCAGTTAGAAAGCATTTAAATCGCTTTCAGGGTGCAAGAAGGGAAGGGCATGGGCCGGCTTTGCTGCCACGCTCGAAGAACTCGTGAAGTCGCAGCAAGTGCATTGCTTGTGACTGTCTCTCTGTATGTGGCTTGCAGTAGGTGCTGGCTTCTCATGCCTGATCTTGGACACTGCTTCAGGACTGACTTCAAGTTGCTAACTCAAATTAGAACTCAAACAATTTGTCTTGGCTATTGTAATCCAAGTTAAGGTAATGAATTTTTTATTGCTGCGGTTGCGATGTTGGTGTCTCCAATAAGTAGCTTTTCTTGGTTTATGTTTGACTCCTCCTAGAGAACAAGAGTGAACCTGAGGCTTAAGCTCTGAACTAGGAATAATGAAGTCCATATGGAGAATTATTGCAGTCTATCTACAATGGCTTAAATCCGCTCTTCATTTCCCAAAGACGATTTCATGTGTAGACGAGGGCAAGGGATGCAATCATGTGGAATGTGGGATATTTGATAGGCAAAGCTGATTTTGAGACATCCTTTTCTGCTTTGCGGAGCTCTTCAGCTGTGTAAATAAAAAGCAAAACAGGGAGTGGTAAGACTTTTGGGTGGCTCTTCCCAAGGCAGCCAGGAGGGTGGAAGCTCTCCTCTTGCTCTCTCTGGGCGACGGAAGTGTCCTAGTGACCCCGCTGGCTTTTCTGCGTCATCGGGGTATGATGCGTCCATACCTTTCTCATATGAAGTTGTCACTTTTCCTGTCAAAAACAGTTACCTAAAAATGTGTTTCTTAATGATTCAAAATCCATATACTGTCAACGTTTTTAAAATAATAGTGACCCAGAGGCTGCCTGGCATAGGGTTACCACAGGGGCTTTCCTGGCAGCCAAGCTTTGAACGTGCCCTTACTACCCCTGCTCCCGCTTCCCGCCTTTCCTGCGCTTGCTTCTGTTGTGTGACTCTCTGCGTTAGGTGGCTTTGCAGCGGCTTTGCAGGCCGTCTTCTGAGGCTGTGATGCTGCGAGGTACTCAATGTAACCTGTAGGAGTATGCTTCCTTCCCTTGCTGTGCTGTTACGAGGTTTAATTACTGAATGCGTGGACAAGGTTTCACGGGGAAAGCTATTTCTCTGCCCCACACCCTCTGTACACACACTTCTTCCCCTCCCAGGTCATGTAACCACCCCAGAGCTCGAGTGGTTTAGTGAGCGGCCAGGATCCCAGCATGAGCGCAGTTTGAACGGATTGGTTTTGTTTTGGTGTGTTTAAAAAACACCCACAAAGAAAATATGTTGGGCTATGGGTGTGCTGTAGGGCTCAGCGTGTCCCGGTGGGTGGAGAAGGATCTCTCCAGTGTTTCTTTCACAGTGTCTCGCAGCTACGCTGAAGCTTCGCTGTCCTTGTTCACGTTATCTCATATATTAGGCAGTGGTTAAGCACAGCCCTTAAATATAAACCTGACTTTAAACATTGCTGGCTTTAGTGATGCAAAAATAATCCTCTGTTTGGCTTTTTGGGACTGCAGCCTGAAGAGCTATGGCTTTGTACAGAGAGGGGAAGCGAGAGGTGCTCTGTTAAACCCTGGGCAAGTCCCAACGCTTGTTGCACTTGGAAAAGTGATGTGAGGAGCCGTGAAGCTTTTGTAGTGGGAGCGGGTACTGGGGGAGTCCGCAGAGCAGCAGTGAGTTTCCACCCTGTGGGAAGAGGCACGTAAAGCGCGGGGGCTGAAGGGTGTTGTGAGACGAAAGGCAGATGTGCTTTGTAAAGTGTTGCCTGTGGTTGCGTCGGCAGTTTGCAGAGAAAGAGGTGGAAGAGTTGCGGAAAGAAATGTAGTTAGATGGGTAGACTAGGGGTTTGAAGAGGAGAGCTCCTTGAAGGCCATTTACTGAAAAATGCTGTCAAATGTAAATTACAAAGAGGGGGAAAAAAAAAAAAAAGTATGTTTGCAGGTTACTTTCATCAGCTGTGACAAGCTCCACTGCTTCAGTGCATTCCCAGCCCTTAGCAATTGAACTGGGTGACTCTTGAGGTCCAGACAAAGGACATACTAATTTAAATTCGAAGAAATATTTAGTCAAAACCATTAAATTCACAGCTACTGTGTTCACATACCTTCTGTATTCATTTTTTGACACTATCGCTGCAAGTGCATGGTCAAGAGTGAATTCTAAACCCTTATTAATAAGTCACTTCATAAAACTCTTAATGCTGCAATTCCAAACAGAAGCTTGTTTATCCTGTCTCAGGAAACAAACAGTTGTGGCAGTCCTTGTGACCCCAGGTAGTTTTGCTTGGATACAACTTGATTTCAAAATACCCCCTGCGCACAGAGCGCTACTTCTGAACAGCAGCTTCAGGGGCCAGAAGTTGCTTGTAGCAAGTTTCAGAGGTTAACTTTGGAATACATGAATATATTGGAGGAAATCCTAAGCTGCTTACAGGGTGTTTGCAAACAGAAACAGAGAGTATATTCATCAAAGAAATAACTCAGTTTGAATAATTTGTTCAGCCCGGCACATGTTTACCTGCCTGTGAGGGGAATGGGGAGGCTTAATTGGCAAATGTTTGTATTGTGCTTTGAGACAGTTGCATGGAAGTGAAGCTTATTGTTACGGTTTCTAGGGTTAGAATTCCTTCTGCAGTTTGTGTGAATGCTGCCTTTTTTCAGGGTTGGATAAAGAGGGGACGCAATGGTGGTTTTGCAACAGGTGCCTGTGGGGGAGGTCCCGGAAAGACATCTTTCCTCCCGAAAGCACCCAGGCTCCCTGGCTGCGTCTGCCCTGCCCGCAGAGCCGGCCCCGCACACCCTCCTCCCCATCCGCAGGCACCCAGGGGACACAGACTGCCCCGGGGGCATTACGGACCCTGAGCACCCGGGTGGAGTTGGGTCTGCTTTAGCCAGTGCTGAATGTGGCCCTTTTTCTTATCAAAAAGGCATCGGTATTATATTTTAACTTAACCAAATTTTGCAGAGAGGTCAGTAAATATCTTTCATGTAAGTAGTGAAACCGTGACTGCATCCATTCTATACGACTAACCGGCTGCTCTTTCAAATGAACCTTAAGAAAACTGCAAGAAAACATGCAGATGTAGAAAAGCAGATATGGTTCTTCTGCACTGGGCTGGGAAGTACTCTATAAATACCTTCAGATGGCACTTAACAAACCGAGTGTCTCAGGACTCAATATCAAGAGAGAATCCTTCTCAGTTACATCACCATTGATTTCTGGGCAATGGATGAGTATCTCTGGGAGCAGAATTTGGCCCATATAACTAAGTAATAAAATATCTTTTTGGAGGAAGTATATTTATAAACAAAGAGCGAGCATTGCATCTTCAAGTTACGTTTGCAAAATTACTGCCTGCAAATTGGCATGGCTCCTTCCAGTCAAGGGATCTTAGAAACTGTTTTGCTACATCACAAGCTGCAATAGTATCTCTGAGGCTTTGAAAATGAACACCAGTGTCTCTGCAAACAGGATGCTCTTTGTGAGTTTTAATTGGAACCAGTCATGACTGAATGCTGCAGACTCTGAAATAACGTGACTAACCTAAGAAAGCTATTCAAGATCTACAAACAGTATTCCCCAGATACACAGGGGTGAAGAGCTTACTGGGATAAAGGCCCAGCATGAGATTCTGCTCTGAACTTGAACCAAATTGAACCAATTTTTTGTGTGTGTGTTGTTCTGAAGACATTTGGGTGCTTCAAAGACCTTCCTTCCTCTCCTCTCCCTAGCTTGGCAAGAACTACATGCAAAAATAGTGCTAAGACAGGCTTTTGCAAAGGGGGAATTGAGTCATGGAGAAGCTGAATGCTGTATATTTAAAGTCAATGTTTGTCTTTACACTTAACAAAACCGATGATTGGAAGAGGTGCAGGGGAAGGGACGGGACGTTGGATCGTGTTCTATAACCCTGTAATAGTTGTGTAGAAGCAACTGACCTGGCTGAGAATTTAATTTCAGCTTTTGCCACTTGGCTGTGAAGCCCTAGCTAACATACTTGAATATGTTTTTGTATTTTGGTAGGACAGTTTGTTTCTTTAAATGCTTCATTAAAGTCAATGGGCATTGAAAGGAGTTTTCTCTGGAAGTAGGTAATCATTGGTTATTTCTTTTAAAGGTATTACCGGCACTGCCTTGGTTGCACTAATGGGGTCTTTGAGGACTGAGGTAAGGAAAATTCTGGTGATTGTGCACTCCATCCTCTTGGCGAGCACAGGCTGGCCTCTTCCAAAAGCTGTTCCTGCTGGCAGCCTGGGTGGCTCCCGCAGCTCTGGTGCGGTACGGTGAAGAGCTCTGGTAGCAGTATCATAGCAGCACTCAGAAGCGGGGCACAGCGTTTCGCAGGTCTGCATGCGGGCTTCACCGGGATCTCGTCCCTGCTGCAGAATTATTCTGCAGTCTCAGTTCTGCTTTTTTAAAATTTCTTCTCTGGCACTCAGGGCTGCAGCAGGAGTCTAAAAAATGTGACGGGAGTGTCAGCTAATGCCGTGATGTCTCCGTGAGCTTGCGAGGGCTGTGGAATATTAGCTTAGAGACCCTGGAGCTGTTCCCTACCCTTCAGTCAGAGTCCTGTGGATGTTGCAATCCTTTGGGCGTGGAGTATGTTACTTTAGCATCGTTCTCCTAGAATTTGCAATTCTGATACAGGTGGGAATTGGAGAGGTTTTTTTTTTTTCTTGTTGAGGCGTTTGCTTTTAATAGCTTCTTTGAGAGAAGGTCTTCAGTGGATTGTGTGCTTCTTGAAGTACTGCGTAGAAACTTAGTCAGCGTGAAGTCAGTGACTTGGGAATTCATCTTGCGCCTAAGAAATGGATGTTTTGTGACCGTTTCTCTTCAGGGAAGAATGCAGCCATCACCACCTTGCACGTTGAGTTGAGACAGCCTTACAGGGAGCAGGGGTGCCTGGGAAGCTGGCAGGAGGCCCAGCAAAAACTCATGAAACCAATGTGTGTTTTGAGTGGAGGGACTTGTGTCTGCATGAACAAGAGGTATAGGAAAGGGATGAGGTAGCAGAGATTATTTCTGGGAGGCAGGAATTGGTGCTGCTGCAACACTTAAGGATTCTTAATGAGGCAGTGGTTATCATTTCTGGGCATGGATAAAAAGGTGCAAACCCCATCTTACAATCTGGAGGCTGAATGCACTACTTTGCTAGGAGTTTCCTCGGAGTGCTTCGTTGCATGCTTGCTGGTTTGTCGGATGATGAGAGCAGCGAAAGCATTTTGTTTTGAAAAGTAATCTCCAAAGAATGACATTCTCAGTGAACCTCATGTTTGTAAGAAATCAAGATAATTAACTTTTAGAGTAGAATAGACCATTTCAGTTGGAAGGGATCTGCAACAATCATCTAGTCCTACTGCCTGACCGATTCAGGACTGACCACAAGTTAAAGCATGTTATTAAGGGCATCGTCCAAATGCTTCTTAAATGCTGACAGGCCTAGTTTGACCCCCCTCTCAGTAAAGAAATGCTTCCTAATGTCCAGTCTTTTGACCTTCCCATCTTATCAACATCCTCTTATTTAAAAAAAAAAAAACCCAAACCAAAAAACGAACAAGAGAAAACCACAAAAACCAAAACTGAAAACAAAAACCCCACCCACCCACCAAAAAAACCTTAAAAAAAGAAAAAAAAAAAAAGGAAAGAAAAAGAGAGATCACCAGAATTTGACTGACTACGTGGATATGGCATAATCGTTTCCAGTAGACAGAAGGTGGTTTCAGATGGGGTCATCCTATGCAGAACAAGACTAGCAGGACCAAGGACTTGTTATTAAGACAGGAAAAACTTGCCCCAGGATAGAGTTTAACTTGGGCTGTCGTGCTGTTGACACTTCTCTGCAATGTAAACCTGAGAAGTTTCTGAGCTGAATACGTCTTGTTTGCCCTCCATTCTCTACAGGTTTTCTCTAAGTTAAGGTTGGAATGAATAAGTACAAATCACTTAAAATCTGAAGTCTCATGTGATAGTGAATGTTCTTTTGTCGTGATGCAGTGGTACATGGAAGTTCTCAAAATTAGGATGAATGGAAGAGCAGATGGGCTCTGACCAGGAAAACCATAAATTGTAAGTCTCTTGGTGTGTATTGCTTTGTGGTTTGCTTTAGTTTTCATTTAGACCAGCTTTAGAAAGTTAATATCAACCGTTAAACCTTTTAGGCTATCTTCCTCCCTCTTTTTTTTTTTCTTTTTTTTTTTCTTTCCTGGTTTAGAAGTGAATAAAAGAGCTTTGTACAGTTCTTGAAACTGAGCCTGAAACAGCTCTGAACAAAATATAGTGTTCCTTTCAAAATCTTGGAAATAATTACATCATAGGCAAATTGGGCCAGAAACCGTTAATAGTATTCTTTGTGGAACGAAATCCCATGGGAGGACCTATTTCAGCAAACTGGCATTGTTTACAAATAGATACAGTGACAGATAACAGTTGTCCCATTCTGAAGGACAGCTGAAACTGTGTGCCCTATAATGGACTTCACAGGATAACCGTCTCGCTTCTGATAACAGCCTGAAAATGTGCCTTGGTGCTTCTGTGCTCAGCCTCGCGCCAACGGTCTGCGGGAGACAAGGCTGTCTTTGGCACTGGAGAAGTATTGGTAGGTGGGTTAAGGAGAAGATAAAAGCCCCTGTTGCCGTAAGCTCCTAGTCCGTGAGCGTTGCTGGAGGGACAAGGAGCCATGTCCGGATATCCCTGTTGGGTTTCACAAGCTGGGACCTCCCTCGTGCTTCCCTGCACAGCAATACCTGGGCACCGTGCACGCTCCCTTCACCGGGATAACGCACACGGCGTGTGGAGTTCTCCCTGGTACCTTACAGAAGTTTTCATCACTGGCATGGTTTCCCCCCCACCTTCCCCCCCATTACAGGAAAACCTTCTGCATTTCAGGATAGAACTGACAAAGATTAGTAATGTTAACTGTTTGACCTAAATCTCCAAAAGCATTTAGTTCTGTAGGTAAATAGGCTAGTCCCTACTTGAAGGTTTGATCGGCACAAGCCCTAGTCTGGGCAGAATTCGAGCTTTTTCTTGGTGATACAAAGCACGTTATTGCCCACATATGTGCTTCCGTAGGAGAGTGGGCCATGTTCCACCACCACCAGAGCAGGTCTCCCAGCAGATCCCTCCCTGGACAGCTGGGCTGGGTCAGCAGAGCCCTCTGGTGGGGACCGGGGACACACCGGGGACCGCACTTTGGGCAGGACCACTTCTCTGCCTTCCCAGGTGGTGTGTTCCAAAGGACAAAACCAACATCTTTCTACCTGACAGCTGCCACCGATACATGACTTCAGTAGTTAAAAGTGCTCCATCTTTTCCGCCCTTCGAGGCCTGAAGGCAAAGCTGTAGGAACACCCCCGGCCGGTGGCTCAGTGCTACCTGTGCGGCGTACTGGTGGAGGTGAGCAGCTCCATGGTGTAGGGGAGGCCTAGCTGTTCACACAGGGCTCGCGCCTACGAGTAGACATCCTCTTTGGCTGGTGAACACCATATTGATCTACCAGCAGAGGAATTGTTTGAGCTCTCCCTAAGTTGCTGCAGGCGTAATATGCCAGAATAGCTCAGATTGCTAATTTAACACAAGCCAGTTGATGAAGTCAGCTGGGAAGGGTGCTCATACAAACCGCTCCCCTGATGGAGGTGGGCAGCTGGGGTCAGTAATGTCTTTAAGTGCATGTTTGTGAATCAAGATCTCTAGGATCCCCGCGTCGTGCTGTGTGTATCAGAGAGAGGGCTGGGACCAGCTGTTGGTAGGGTTTTTGTTCTTGTCACTGGGCAAATGTTTTGAGTCTCAAATCTGGCATTTTGGGATCTCATTTCGATGAAATTAAAGATGTAAGTCAAGTAATCAAAAAAGAAGTGCTTGGTTTATGTGTGGTAATTGAAAACAGTAACAAAGGCTAAAATGGCCGTGTCATGAAAAATGGTCTAGAGTGAACATCTCTAAATGTTTCAGTTGGTCATTTAGTTTTTGTGTGGAAGGTATTGTCAGTTAAGGCAATGTGGATTTGATTATCCCCTATTAATATATCAACTGGAAATTCCAGCTATGTCAAAATAAATGCAATTGTTGAAAATGTTAGCCTTGGGTCTTAAAAACAAAAAAAACCTGACCCAACCAAACGTCCCTGAAACCCCTCAACTGTGTCCGCTTTACGGGATCAAAGTGAGAGCAGCAGCGCTGTTACTGGGTGAGCTTTGGGGCCTCTTTGTGTAAGTGACAGTCACTGTGTTTGGCTGATACTTCTGAAAAAAAACCTGTGACTGCCACAGCTGAAAAACATAAGTTGCTTCATTTTAAATTTAAGAGAGTAGCTGATGACTGCAATAACTTGTGTTATCTGTGAATCAGCACAGGGAGAGATCCGTAACACATCACAGTGGTCGGCACGTGCCTTCCATAAAGGGAGCCACGTTGATCGCAGAGGGGTTGGAAGGCAAGGGGCCTGCAGAATTGTAACCTTTAAAAATATGCAGTATAGCCCACATCGCATCTGATCTGTCTGAAATCATACTCTATTTTCAGGTCTTAAAACAATCCATTTTACCAAGTGTTGCTTGTTTGTTAAACCAGCTGCTTAATCTAGACTTGAATTTTAATATTTAAGATACACTAGAAGGATTAGGAATTTGAAAAGTCTTACCTGCCCTGTGGTTTCCCAACTTACAAAAGTTTTGTAACAACTTCTGGGTATTTTTTTCCTTAGCTCCGTACCCCTGTTGTGTTTCCACTCCGTGCTGATGTACCGTACTCGGGACTTTGTGGTGCTGTTACTCAAAGCTGTGCCACAAACCACCCCGCGGTAACAGACCTGTGTGATAGCAGGACAGAAAGAGGAAGACTTGAATTTGTTTTAGGATATGATTGTTTTCCTGCTTAGGTTTTGATTGATTTTTTTTTTTTTTTTTTTAAAGCAAATGTATTGCTCATTTTTATGTGCAAGAAAATTTTTAATTGGTACTTCTGAATGAATTTCCTTTGGGAAGATCATTCCTTTTGAAGCCCCACACTCCCAGGACTAAACCCTCTCCAAACACAGAGCAGGGAGGGAACAGAGGTCTTAACGCTTGCTGTCCACACCCCCCAACACGCACCTTGTTTCTTACATCATAAGAATGGTTCACTATGATACCAGGTAGTTTCAGTAAATCATTTAAAGTTTGATTTGAAAGTCTGGTTTTAGAAGAAAATTTGGATTGTAAACAACTACAGGAAAGAAGTTTGAAATAAAAGTTTCAATGGCCTTTAGCAGGGATAAAAGAAGCTTTATTTTAATGGTAATAAAGTGATTTTTAGGAATTGGGCACTGCATTTATTTATAGCAACCAGCAGTAACCTTATTCAGAGCAAACTTCTAATAGAGGGGCTTCCTTATTCCACTAGAAGGCTTTTCTTGCCCTCTTTCCTCCCCAGGACACCAGGCTTGACATCCTTACTTGACAGGCATGCTTTCTGTTCTGCTTTTTTGCAGGAGGCTGTGAGGGCTGCTGAAGATGTCCGATAGTCTGGATGTTGAAGAGAAACCTCCAGCCCCACCGTTGAGAATGAACAGCAACAATCGCGATTCTTCAGCTCTAAACCACACTTCAAAACCGCTCCCCATGGCCCCTGAGGAGAAGAACAAGAAAGCCAGGCTTCGCTCCATCTTCCCAGGAGGAGGGGATAAAAGTAAAGTATCAGCAGTGCGAATGGGTGGCTACATCTCTGTTTGCTTTCTCTTGGCTGTTGGTTGCCGTGTTTACTTTCTGCCACTGTTTTCTTTCTATTCCAGTTGCGGAACATGGTAAAGTCCTTCCAAAGCCTTCTGTTCCAATTACTCTAGTAACATGTTTCAAAAGAGGAGGAGGTGTTCAGTCAGTTCCTTTCTTGTCTTTGAAAAGCCAGTAAGACGTGCACGCATTGTGCCACTTGCCTTTTAAAAACAACTTTATAGTTAAGCTGGGGAATCCTTTCCTTTGGATTTTGCTTTGCATTTGCAGTAAAAACAGGGATGAGGTGGTGTACTTTTGAAAATACATTTGCAGAAGTGAGAAGGCAATATGCCTGACACTTTTGGTGGTTTTTTTAAAATGCAGTTACATTCCAGGAACAGAAGCAAGGCTCTTCTTGCTTGTTACTTTTGCAGTGAGAGTGGACGCAGAATGGCTTGGTTTAAAACCTGCTAGGTGTGGTTACAGCAGAAGGCTTTTAAACATGTAGGAAACAGCATTTCAGTGGCATTCTTTGAAATGCATTTGCAGAAAGGAGTCAGTTTTGAGTTAGTGTATTTATAGAATTAAGGGAAGGAATCTTTTTTTTTTTTTTTTTGTAATGCCATGAGAACTGATGGGCTGCACCGACAAGTGCTGAGGGCTGATGTCACTGCAAGGCCACTTCTCATTACCTTTGAAAGGTTGTGATGACTGGTGGATGTTCCTGATGACTGGGGAAAAAAAGCAAACATCACTTCTGTCTTTAAGAAGGAAGATCTGGGGAACTACAGGCCAGTCAGGCTCTCCTTGGTCCCTGGGAAGCTAGTGGAGCAAATCCTCCTGGAAGCCATTTTCACACAAATGAAGGATAAGAATGTGATCAGGAGTAAGTAGTCAGCACAGATTTACAAAGGGGAATTCACACTGAACCATACTGACAGCCTTCTACTATGAGATGAGAGGCTTGGTGGTGAAGGGAGAGCAGTGGGTGTTATTTCTGCGTTAGTAAGGTGCTCAACGCAGCCTCCCGTGGTATCCTCACAGACAAAGGGAAAGTACAGTCTAAAGCGGACGGTAAGGTGGACTGAAAACTGGCTGAAATGCTGGGCTGAAAGGGTTGTGATCAGCAGCACAAAACCTAGCTGGATTTCCAGAGGGATCCCGCCTTCCATGTGCATCACTGTTCCTCCAAGGAGAGCTCAGAACTATGGAACTGTGGTCGCTCCCTCAGAGCTCCAGCTGACCTGCGCTGCTCGGCTGCCCCGTTCACGACGCCTTTCCACAGGTCACGTGGAGCAGTTGGAGGCAGTCTGGCATCCAGAACTCCTCACAGGCAGCAGAAGGCACAATTTCAGCCCCATTCCTCCCCTCTGTCAGTGGCAGTCCTGATGGCTCTTCTCGTGTGAGGGCTGTGACTGCATGGGCCCGCGCTTCAGGCAGACCTGGCCAGTTCACTCTGCAGGGTGCTTCCCAAAGTGTCCCTTTCTGGGAATAAAATTAATTTTCAATTGATTCTTTTTAAAGCCCCAAATTAAAATATCCCCCAGCTTGTTTCACTCCTAGAAGGACTTGGGTCACTTCTTCCCCTGACTGCCAGCAGGATATTATCCCTGTCCGAGGGCACATTTCTTAAGCAGGAGGTGCTGAAAATGGGGAGATCGAGAAACAACCCCTCCTGGAAATGATCAATGACATTAAAAATAGATGTAATTAACTACCAGTCAGAGCAGTCTTAGGAAACATAAAAGTGTCGTGATTTTATATCTGACTGTGAGGGGAAAGTAAGCTAAGATTCATAGCTTAATTTTGTTGGGTGAAATAATAAATGGAGGAAGTTTAGCTTGGCTGGCCGGGCCCCTTGAGGTGGTTTCATCTCAGGGTTGGCTGGTGGGTCAGGGTATCAGCTGGCCTGTGCATGCTTCACAGACTCGGCGTGACATATTTTTGAGAGTCCTGCTTATAAAACAGAAGGTGATTAATACGCCTGCTCTCATCTAGTGCAGTGCTTTGCAGCATCACAAATTTATAATAATAGTCCACCGCTGGTGCTAGTAAACAGAACGTGAAGAATACACCATGGCAGGGTGTTTCTGCCTGACCCTGTAGGAACTTTGTTGTCTTTCATGTGCTCATCAGACAGGAGGGATGTGATGAGGGATGTGCTATGGTGTGTTCTCTCCAAGGCAGTGGTGTGTGCTGGGACTGCTGTGCTCGGGGACCAGGAGCCTTTCACAGTCACTCTCCCATTGGAGTGTAGGGCTTTCAGTCAGGGTTTGAGCACTTGTGAGTTCAAAGCCTTGTTTTGGCAAGACACTGATGACTCTGTGGGGTCCCTCTGTCCTTCTGCAGTTGAAACAAGCCACATAAGCTTTAGTGTCCTTCCGATAGCACCTGACCTCCTTATGTGCCTCGGTATAGCTCCTCTCACCCCGGTCTCTGGTGTAAGGGTACCCCATTGCCTGGGGTGGGAAGCCAAGGCAGACAACTGAAATGCGTTTCCCGTGTGGTGTGTGGAACACATAGTCTGTGTGGAACGAGGAGCTGAACCCTTTTCCCCATAGCCTGTGCTGAAGCTGTGAAATTGGCCTGCCTTCCTCGGAGGTAACGATGGTGATGGGAGCCACAGTGGAGTTCATAGCGTTAGTGTTTCCTTTCAGCAGAGTGCTGTTACCTCAGGAGGGAAGAAGGAAATTACTTGCGTTCTTCTGGTTGTTTGATACAACCTTGTTCTTCTTTCATTAAACCACCTGTAATTGCTATGATAGGAAATAAATTAATACTGTGTGTGAACTGGTGGCTCCATGAAGGCTCTGTAGAGCATTCAACCTAAAGAAATGAGAGGGGAGCGGGCCCACCACAGCTCAGATGCCCCTTTCATTTCAGCTGAAGAGGCACATCTGTGTTAAGATTACTGGGTGAATAATATCACTTCCATCGAAGCTGCTTTAGACTTCGCTGCGGATTGGAGCAGAGTCTGACCTTTAGTCATCTGGTTGCCTCCTGTAC
>NW_009649308.1:8479151-8501010 GCF_000708025.1 Charadrius vociferus
AAAAGGCCAAGGCTGCTGGGGTAGGACAGGAGGAGAAGAGCAGGAAGGAGGATGGCAGGACAGTGTGAATGACAGCGGAAGGGAGAGGGGATGGAGGAAAGAACAGAATGAGATGACGAGGAGGTGAGCGAACAGGAGGAGCGTAAGCATGAGGTCAAACCCTTCCTCCTTCTACAGAGAAAAGCTGCCACTTAGCTGAGTCACATTTTTCTGCCAAACAACTGCTCTTTTACCATAATAATAATGATGATGAGGATGAAGATTCTCTTTTAATCTGTACTAGTAGCTGAGGTAGCGTGGGCGGCCCTCACGGCTGACTGCTGTGCAGCAGGAGTGTATTGTGGGGGGCATTTATAAGAAAATCAAATAGGAACGTCCAGTACAAACCCCTTGAATCCAATCAGTCATTGATTCAAACAAGTCATGCCTTTTCATATCATTTTGCCAGCTTACGTAAACCAGAAGTGATTTGAGGGTACACAACAAAGTTTCTAGGCTGGGATGGGGTGAGGGTGTTGCAAGGAGATGTTTAATTTGGTATTCAGTTTATAGTTTATCAGCATTTGGACCATAGGCGTTATGTGTACAGTCTGGTAGGCAGAAGTCCGTGAAGCACACGAGCCAAATCTTGGGGAGTGAGCTGGAACGCTTGCCCCCCGGCAGGAGAGGCCTAGAATGGACAAGGGCTGCTTTTGATAGAGTGGTTTCTGTAATGCCTTATTTCACTTCTAGATTTCACTGCTGCTTTGAACTGAATTTGATGATCCTTTAAACCTCATTTTCACTGCATTTGCTTGCAAATGATGAGGTAGGAGATGCCAGGTTTTTTATCTACAATAAGAAGTTATATATGCTGAATGGAGATGACATCTTGTAACTGGCAACATCTATCCTGAAAATTAAACAACATCATCTTAGAGATAAAAGAAGGGGAAAAGCCTTTGCATTTGTATTTGGTATATTGCTGCCATCTTTACTGAATGCTAAATTAAAATAATTCATCAGTTAACATTGTGTAGGGGTGTGCAGTACAGACAAAAGGTGACAATTATTTAATAAGGATAAATGCAACAATGCAGAGAAAGGATTAGAAACAGCCAAAATACTCTAGACTATAATTATGAAGAGCAGAGCATCTTCCAACGAGAGGAGGCTCTAAGGTAGAATAAGAAAGATATGCAAAGAGGGGGTTTGTGGAGCTTTAGTCTGTGAGCAAAGACAGCGGCGGGTTGGGACGTGTGCTGGTACATAGTGCTGGTACACAGGGAGTTCAGACTTTGGATGAGACCTTTAGGTAAACTTATGCAGCTGGCAAACATCGTACTCAAACACTGAAGGAAAATGTTAATTAAAAGTCCACGAGCATAGTAGTGCTGTGTGTTAGAAGGCTCACGTGCCAGAAAATAGATTTTGCAAAGCTCCATCCTGGTTGATACTGGTAGGTGGGGACGCTTGCTTTTGAAATAAGACACACAAAATTGTTGTCATCCACCTGTTTTTGGTGTGTGTAGCATGGCCTTCACTTGGCACTGCACTGAGGGAATATGGAAGGCAAAGACAGGACCTGAACAACTGCTCCTTTCTCTTCTGCTGATGTGTGACTGTGGCATGTGTATTTGTTTGCATATTATCGTTAATAAATGTTGATGCACTGGCCTTCAGAGATCCTGGTAGACTCCCATTGTGATAGGCACAGTGTAAACCTCCTGTATGTCGCTGGGTTTCTCACAACTGTTAGTGTGAGGTCATGTCACATCAGATCTATAGAGCGAATCTGCTCAGGTCCACGATGAGGCTATGTAAACCAGACACGTGTTAAACTGGTAGGAAGGGCAGCAGAGAGGTGGGATCCTGGGGTGAAGAGTGTGTTCTTTAAAGACGTGAGATGATGTGACTTTTTTTGTATTCTACGTGTATGTCTTATTTCCTGAGTTTGTGTTAATAACTCTCGCATACTGCAAGTGGGAACTGTAATATTTGTTCTGTTCCAATCGTTAGCATGGAATTTTTCCACTGAAATGACAAATGTTCTTGGCAGAATGGCAGTTCCCCTCTCGGCTGTTACAGATACACCAGTGGCGCTAGAGAAGGTCCTACAGGTAGCTCTGTACTGTATTATTCAACCATGTGGTAGTTAGTCTTGGAGCACACTGGTTCTCCAGGGAAGCCAAATATTTCAGGTACTTGCCAGCGGGATAGATGTTTGAACGTGGGTTTATGCTATGTTTATCTGGGTGTTTGGGAGTCATCCAGAACTGGCATTATTGTCACCATTTTTCAGAGAAATTTCTGTTGAACATGGATTCTTGATGCATCAGTGTGAAGGCAGCTTCTCTCAGTCTTTATTCCACTCATTCTTTATCAGGGTCAATAAAACCGGGCTGAAGTGAGATTTGTCAAGAGTGAAAAGCACAGGAGATGGATGACCACAGAGGATGTTACTTTCAAAAGGTGTTAAAATAGAAGGGAGATGGGAAACATGCAGATTGATTGACTTCTAAGTCTGTCTCCTTCAATAAGATACTCCACACTCTGTGAATACCGATGGAGTGATTTGAAAACAAGGAATTCCTGGAGACTAATAAAGCCTGGGGTTTATGGTTATATGTCTTAGTTAATTGAGAGCTCAAATGAAACTCTTCCAATGGCATTTATGAGATCTTGTTGCTGTGCAGATTCTGTGGTTTCTAATACAGAGCTGCTGCTTCAGCCTTTTCCTCAGAGAGGAGGCAGGAGTAGGGTCTTTGTCTTCTCCTGAGCTGCATGTTTTCACAGAACTTGTAGGAAAGGGGACCTACAGGAGACCTGGGGAAGGACTTTTTACAAGGGCATATAGTGATAGGGGAGGAGGAATGGCTTTAAACCGGACAGGAGAGATTTAGATTAAATACTAGGAAGAAATTTTTCACTGTGCGGGTGGTGAGCCCCTGGGGCAGGTTGCCCCAAGAAGCTGTGGCTGCCCCATCCCTGGAGGTGTTCAAGGCCAGGTTGGACGGGGCTTGGAGCAACCTGGGCTGGTGGGAGGTGTCCCTGCCCAGGGCAGGGGGGTGGAACTTGATGATCTTCAAGGTCCTTTCCAACCTAAACCATTCTGTGATTCTATGATGATTCTATGACCCTGGTTATCTTAAAAAAAAAAAAACAAAAAAAAAACCAAAAAACAAAAACAAAAAAAAACACCAAAAAAACCAACACCCCAACCTTCTCCTCTCTGATTTGGCTGAGTTTGACAGCGGGTTCAAAGCATGTTGGAGAAAAGACACACATGCAAACAGGCACGGACTCGTGTGTCCTGGGTGCTTTACTTCTGTTTGACTTTGCTCTGTGGGTTCCTGCAGGAGTTAGTTGCTAGATATGAAAACTTGATGAAAAGTAACTGATAACAGAAATCATACTGGTTAGAGATAGCCTAAGAAGACTACTTCATGAACAGCTTGCTGTGGCAGCTGTGACGCTGGTTGGAAGAAAACCAAAATGAAATAACACCTTCTAGACCTTCCCAAACAGGGGCTGACAGTTAAGGTGGTCTGTTAGCTTGGGTCTAGTTGTCAAGTAAGATGGATGTTAATTGATTTGTTTTCCACATTTAAGATACTATTTTGAGCACACTTGATGGTGAAAATTTTTGAATGAAAAGCTGTGCAGAAAATAAGTGTGTGTTAATGTTTTGCCTCTAGCCAACAAGAAGAAAGAGAAAGAACGTCCTGAGATCTCTCTTCCTTCCGACTTTGAACATACCATTCATGTGGGATTTGATGCCGTCACTGGAGAATTCACAGTAAGTAACCACTGTATTGCGTGCTTACCAGAACTTCTAGTTACTTGATGGTAAAATAATCTCCTGTTGCCAGAAACGTCAGATGACAGCAGCTAGGCTGTGAAGAAAGAGACTTTTATTTGTTGGGCTTAGGATTTGGAGTGTTCTACTTCTGATTCAGGCTGCTTTTTTTTTTCTCCAAGGATTGTCAGCAGAGTGTCTGTGGAAAATGAAAACTAGGAAGACCGTAGGTGTATGCTTTTATCAGTCCCACAAGCTGCTACTGGGGTTGGTTATTTAGTGTCTTTGGAAAAGTATAAAAAAACCCCACACATGTGCATAGTGTATGTCTTGCTGTAGACAATCAGCCCCAAAGTGCAAAATCCAGCTGCTCTGCAGACAGCCCTTGGAGATGCCCAGAAAGTGGCAACGTTGTGGAAGTCCATTCATTTTAATTTAATATCCTTCAAAATATGTCCATAGACTAGGGGATCAGACACGTTTCCAGCCTTTATGTATTAATAAAATAGCAGTCAGCTTTTTCTGCTTGTATCACGACGAAGTGTATGAAGAGTTGGGAAAAATGAGTCTGATAGAAGCTCCTTGAAGTCTGCAGGGGGCTTCAAAGCATTTTCTCTCAGACTACTGGTTAAGTGCTGAAACCATTAATCCTCAAAGCTAAGATGGCAATAAGCGTACATTTGGTTGAACTGTGGAGGTGAGAGGAAACATTAGCAAATTTCCGTACCATCAGTAGTGCCCTGTGAGCTAAGCGGTCAGACTGTGTTATCACTGTGCGTCAAATGTTAAAGTGCGCTAGTGCTGACTGGCTGCATACACCAAACGGGATGGGACAAATCATTTGCCTCGACAAAGGGTGGTTAGTTTTCAGAATTTGAGCCCTAAATGTGATTTCTTCATCATTTTTTACTTTGCTACTTTTGTTTCTCAAAAACATTTCAGAAAGCTGGAAACTTTCTGAATGTACAGTAGCAATAGTAATAATAACAATAACAATAGAATTTTAAAAACTCACATTAATGACAGCAAGTCTTCAAAGGAGTAGTGAAATTGAATTACCCTCAGTAATTAGGAAATACAGCTATATTTAAAATACGTGGACTAGTTAATTAGCCTTTTTGAAATACATGTCACTTATAAAATCTTTCTTCAAAATTTATTCTGTGCCAAACCCTAGGGCCTGATTAAATGCTCATTTAAAAAGCCCAGATGTGGTCATTTTTTGTTAGAAACTTAGCATAAAGCTTTTAAAATTGTGTTTTCCCTGCTATCTATCCTGGTTTTCCTCTTATTTTTTTTTTCTCCCCCTCTCTGTCTCGCCCTGTAGCCACTTTGTTGTTCAGCTTAATCTTCAGTGCCATTTTCTTTATCTTTGTATCATGTTATACATTTTGTTACCTTCTGCTTTTGTTTTCTTCCTTTTATGTTTGCATCCATTCTTCCTGTCTGTCTTTTCTTTCCTTCCTTCCTTGCTTCACTGCTGTCCCTGCTGAATGTCCAGCTGTTCTTACTCTACATATGTTCTTCGTTTCAGCCTTCTGCCTTAATTTCTGCCCTGTGCTTCAGACTTTTTCCTTCTGGCTCTATGCAAACGCGATGGGTCACAATCGTGTTCTCTCATAGACTGTCTGGTGGTGAGGATCCCAGTTAGTTTCTTGTCCCTGCCAGCTGGAACAAAAAGGAGGGATGTCGAGGTTAACACACTTCAGTTCTAAGCACAAGCACTCTCTAGCAGTACTTCAGAGATTATGGTTTGGATCAGTTTAAATGTTGTTGTTATCATCCAGTGTGTCAAAACAGTCCAGCATCAGGGATTTTTAATTTTTTTTTTGTATGTCAGATGCCACCGGCACAGGTCCTGGCCTTTTATAGAACAAAGCAATTGTACGTGGCTAAATATGTCCAGCTTTATTGCTGTAGTACAATTTCTTTTTAATACCTTTTAACCTTTGAAAACAGCAGACATTGGATGGCTGCTGTTTTACAATTACACAGTATTTTTACAATAATAGTCGTTCCTAAAGCATGGAGGTGCAGTGCTGCAGTTTGAGAAGGCTCTAACCTATTCTAAACAATCCAGAGGAAGACGTGACTTCCCCCGTGCAGCTTGCCGGCGCAGGGCTTAACGCTGCGGTCCTTACTGGAGTAGAATGTCAGTCAAAGCAAGGGGATTTTTGCACCATCAAGAACGAGCTATCAGCTCCCAACTAATCCCAGGTTGCAAGCATTTCGTTACACGTTCTATGAGGCATGTTTGATTTGTCCCAACCTGCATACAGCCCGTGTATCAGCTGGGTAGTCCTGTGGTAAGTATGTCCTGCTGAAGGGACTGCCACTAGCCATATCGTGTACAAATATTCCCGCTGTCTAGTGATCACACTGTCTGTCCCTTTCAAAAGTTTGGAAGTGCCATGGGAATGTCCAATAAGCGTGCAAATATACGGGGCGGGGGGGAGGTTGTTTGGAATTATTAGAGTTGTCATGCCAATAGCATCTGCTCTACTGGTTATGTGCAATGCATTGGGCCATCTTCTGCCACCTAACCGTCACCCCCAGCTGCGTTACCTGATTGCTGTTAGTTGCATCTCAAATCAAAGTTGCATGGGCTCCTGAGTTTTGGCTTTCGGGCTTGAGCACCAAGCTGTGTTGTTGCTCATGAACGTATGTTGTATCTCCATTTCACTGTGCTTGGAGCAACCACATTTGCTACGAAGTAGGGCTTTTAAAGCTCAGAATAAAATTGGATGGAAAGGGTTGGGCGGGAGCATGCTGCTAGAGTTTTATGGTGATTTATTTTGAAGAAAGAGTTGCATTTGCTGAATGGAGGAAGAAGTGTGGTTTGCAGGGCTTTGGGGAGTGCGTTTTGTAAGGCATGCATTTTTGAAACAGTTTCCTGATCCCCAATCTAGAATAAAATGTGGTCACCCACCAAACTTTTAAAGTTTCCAAGTTATGACTTTAGCAAGTGGAGAAAGTTGTGGCTATAGATCCAAAGAAGTTGCACGTTATTAATCTAATCGAGCTTTTGTTTAGAATTGTCCTGATTTTCAGTCTGACATGCATAGATCATTTGCAATACCCAGCCTCCCAGTGTGAAATCGAAGTTTGACCAGCTGCTCTCTCCACCGCACTTTGTTGACTTGTGCACTGGCCAATTGTGATCTTGGAGCTGGAGAACCACTGGAAAAAACTTGTGTAGAGCCATTAAAAAATGCTAACCTGGCTTTCAAAAAACTAGGCAAACAGCAAAAGCCCAGATCTTTCTCTATTATTTTTATTTTTTAACTAAAAAAGAATCTAATCTAAATTTAATTAAAAAAGAAATCACAGGTAATTTTTCCAGTCACTTGCTGTTAGTCCTCAGTAATGTATTTTTTATGAGGGAGAGAAAAACTGGTTTAAAAAAGAGAGGAGGGGGAATGATGCTTCCAAACTTTGGAACAGTTGTGATTTTTCTGTATTCCTAAGCCTGCCTTCCTGTAGCCTGTCCACCACCTAATCTATTCGGTATCTACCTCGTAACTCCCATTTTAGATGGGACTTCCCCATTTTGGTCCATTGGTTTCCTCCTACCACCTTCTAAGTTGTCCCACATTCTGTTTTAACTTTCTTTTCTTTCTTTATTTACGTCCATTACAGCCAGATCTCTATGGCTCACAGATGTGCACAGGGAAGCTCCCAGAGGTGCGTCACAGGCCCAAAAGAATCTTGCATCAAAATGCTTCTTTGAGATGTCATAGCACTGCAGCAGCAGGTTGATGTGTTTGCAGTAGATTTGTTGCTTGGCTTATCCCACTTTTTTTTTCATTAATCCTAAACTGTGGAGGCCCATGTCACACATTGTTTTGTGGAGAACTTCTTAGGAAGAAGCTATATTAAAGTGTTTACCTAGATTGGGGTGGCACCGAGGCAAAGTTAAACGTACTTCAGGTGTAGTTTTTCATCAGTAAGCCTTACAATTCGCTGGGAGATGTTGGTTGTGCAGTAAATGGGGAAAATTACAGGCTTTCAAATTTAGGAAATTATACTGGATATTTAAAGCAATTTTTCATCAATATAATTGCAATGCAGGGCTGCGGCTTTCAGCGATTGGATCAATTTTCAAATGCCACCCTCACTTGTAAGATATCCGAGAATTCATGCAAGGCTTTGGCACTCTCAGCCTGTTTTCCGAGTCCCTGGTTTCTGTATGTTGACATTAGAGAACCTACAGACTACAGGAGCTCGACAAAGAGACATCCATAGCAGCAGGGGTACAGTAACTCAGTGTTACGATTTTGAGAATTTAAATGTAGATTCTTAACCCCGCAGTGTTCCCTGGTATGCTGAAAATTAACTGTATCAGAGTGGGGTTTACCTTTTAATCAGACAGCAGTGATCATTTCAGCAAAATGTGTTTGCATTATTAAGCATTAAAAATCCAGTGTAAAGCTCCTAAAATACACTGTGTTGTCCACAAATACAGAACAGTCTTGTTATGTCTGCACTGAATCACCAGGAAAACAAGCTAAGCCTTAAATCATTATTCCATGGAAGAGCAGAGTTGATTTAAAGATGAGTTTCATGCACTTTTTTTCCTATCACAGTCATAACTTTCTTTTCTTTTTGAAGTTGGATCCTGGTTTTGGCTCTATATTTTGATAGAGAAGAAAATGATTGCATCTAATGTATAAGCTACTAATTTTAATTGTAAAGTGTCAATCAAAATTTCTGAAAGTAATCTTACAGGTAGCATGGGATCTTGGTAAAGATCTGTGAGGCTGCGGCTGTTAAATATTCTAAATCCGCATTCTTTCCACTTGACATCTACAGGGCATTCCAGAGCAGTGGGCCAGGCTACTACAGACCTCCAACATAACAAAACTGGAGCAGAAGAAGAACCCACAAGCTGTTCTAGATGTTCTCAAATTTTATGATTCCAAAGAAACAGTTAACAACCAGAAATACATGAGCTTTACGTCAGGAGGTAAGTTGACATCTCACTGTGAAAAAGGGAGTGTCAGGCCCCAACGTGAGTTGGGCTGAAGTTCAACATTCAAGTGGTCAAGAAGTAACCTTAAACAATTCCACTTTGTGGAATACTCCTGAAATAAATTGTATTTCTCCTTTTGTCCCCTAAATATCATTGAAACTGTGACTTTTCTTTGTTGCTTGTTTTTAGAACTAAATAAGATACTAGATGGAACAATCATTACCTTTTTTAGTCAGAAGCTTTATGGCCAAAGGTCACATGTACTTTTGTTTCTTCACATTCTTGTTCTTTCACAGTGTTCAGGTCGGGGTACGGGGTATACTTGTTCCCTTCATTTTATGAGTTACTTTTGGATCCTCTGAGCAATAGGTTAGGGACTATGAGGATATCTTGTGATAGAGGAGAATTTTCAAGGATTTTTTTGTGTTAGCTGTAGAGGAGATTAGGTCGGTAGGCATAAATTCACGAACAAACCTGCAACGGCTGCTATTGTGATGGAAGCAGAATGTTGCCACAGAGGATGGGAAGGAAGGGGTCAGTGTCCAGAGCAACCTCCGTTGCATGCTCATGCCAGGAAGATACTCGAGATTTAGGCAATACCGTCCGGAAGCTTGCAAATGTGATGGGAGGGTCATTTTTTCCCTTGGTTGTGTACAGTCTGCAAAACTGTAGTGTAGCCTTCCAAAAACGAGAGAGCAAGTCTGTGCTGCAGTTGGCGGTTTTTTTTCTTTGGCCCATTCTTTCTTTTTGCCAGACACTCTGGCTGGGGACACATCTAGCACATAAGCAGAAGTTTTTACTAGGTGCAGCGTATCTGGCTTTTGTATCGATGTGTTCTTTTGCTATTCCTTGATAACTGAGTTGATTTTTAAACAGAAATACCATTAAGATACTATTAGTTTGGTAAAGCTCAACAGCTTTCAGCTTAGAAGGGGGTGTCTATCCGACAGGGTGTGGACAGCATTTATAATGTAACCTGCAGTCATTCAGTTCCCTGCGCATGATAGTCTGTGGCAGTGGAGTGTAATTTCCTCAATTTGCTGGTTCAACCAGTACAACTTCCAAAATGCAGACTGGGAAAGCTTCTCAGAAGTCCTTCTAAAAACTGTGCAGTTATCCCCAGAATTGACTAACATTTCTCTTCTTTTGAGGGAAAGCATCTTTTTTTCTAAATTCCATAATTAAAAGATTCGACTATCTAACTTGATACTTAATGTTTGCTAAAATGGCAATTACTTTTGTGATGAAATGCAAAATTCAAACAGTTAGTGTACGCTCCTGAACTCAGGAGCTGTTACTGTGCTCTGTCAGAATAGAACTGTCATGGCTAAGGGGGATTTTGCAGAAGGTGTAACAGGGAAACATTTTCAGCAAACTAAAGAGAATCAATGCATGCAATTTATTTTATTTAAAAAAAAAAAAAAGTTGCATTAGCTCTTGGGCGGAACAGAAGCATTGACTGGTAAAGAACGATTTGGATTTTCTTGACCAAGTTTCTATTTATTTTATTTACTGGCAAAAGAGGGCAAAACCAGACACAAGAAACTAGAAAAAGAATAACCTAGTATATTGTCCTGTTATCTTGCTTGCTGTGTAAAATAACTGTTGCTACTGGAGGGGTGTTGTGAAAGAAAAATACTATTTGGATTCACTTGTTCTGTGGGATTCCCCACAAGAGGCAGTTTTATAACAGTACCTGGTTAATTTTCGCCTTGCACCTTGCAGATAAAAGCGCCCATGGATACATAGAAGCCCATCCTTCGGTGAGTGTGAAAGTAACCTTTTACTCTCATAGTGTTTAAGAATTGTTGTTGTGATGCAGTGCCAGCCTTGTAGGCTGAAAGTAAGTACATCTTAGCGTCCTCGCAGCAGCAGAAAAGGGATCACTGTCTGTTTTCTAATTTTCCATTTAAGAACTTAAACAGATGAAAGTCTAGTTTTGCAGACAGAAGATCGCTTGCTGTTCTTAGCCATGGAGGAATATATAATTCGTAACAATATGCAGTACTGTCTAATTAGCCCATTTTAATTTAGTGTTAACAACTTAGAATTCATTTCTATTAAATTTTATGATTTATCCTTAGTACAACTGGATATGTAGCTGAATATAAATAAGGTTATAATTGATACGCAACTCACTGGAACCATTGAAAGAAAGTTTTAAATAATCATCCACTCTAATTAATACTGGATTGCCATAGCAATCCCAGAGATGTAGTCATGACATCCACATTAATATTGACCAGATTTATTAGTGTTAATGTTAGTGCATTAAATAGCAAATGACTGAATGGGGATTTGGCCTTTGTTTTCAAGTGTTCAGCAACTTAATTTTAGGTTTGTGATTACACAGCGGAGTGTGTATAATTAAATGAAAATCATCTTTCAATACTCACACTTCAGATTTTCAATTGATGCCGCTTTCTTTATCTTTAATAAAACACACTTTTTTAAAAGGAAGTTTGGGGTTCACCAGAGCACAGTAACCCTTCCAGTGGGAAGGTTTTCTAGTGGGTATGGACACACTGGCAGGTGCTGTGGTATTTTATTCTAGCAGATGCAGCGGTGAGTCAGTCAAGATGTCAGCTTTCAAAAGTTACCGACTTCGGGAATCCTGGTTGAGTGTTACAGTACAGGGAAAACAACTCTCTGACAGGATCGAGCAGTCATTGGAATGACTGTAATTTCATTTCACTCCTTAATGGGAGTCTGGCACTAAATAATATGACATTGTGTATGTTCTAGCTGCACAATTTAGTGCTGTCAGACCAAGCATGGAGCCCAGTGGAAAAAATAGTTGTAAGAATTTGACATAACAGAAATGTGATTATTCCTTTCTTTTTTTTTTTTTTCCCCCGATTCATCTTTTATCCCCCCTATAAGCAAAGTGCTAGTGTGGCATGGAAAGCTGTACACTGACCTAATGTATGACAGAGTAACATTCACCTTCCCATTAGGGCACCCCGTGCTTGATGGAGTTGGCCCTTATACATCAGATACTCTAAACCCCGGTTTCATTCCCTACTTTCACCAGTTTAATAGCCTGTTTCACCATTTACCTTTAAAAGTTGGGTAACGGAACTGAGTCTCACAGAAAATACAGTACTCTGTGTGTGTGTATCTATATGGCAGTGTGTTCAAGTACAGGTGACTTAAGGCAATGATATAGTCATCTACTCAGTAAAACATGAAGATTAGGTCTCCCTGTTCCCCGTGTGCTGTCCCTTACTGGTATTTATACTGGACCAAATTGATGCCATTTTAAAGATAAGGCAAATGACATGTGAATATTGAAAATAGTGCCTTTGATTTGCTTTGGTTCTCTGAGTGGCGTGTTGTAGCCAGCTTTAAAGCAGTTGGTAAGTACTTAACAAGGCACCTTTTCAGTTTTTTGTTTCGCCAGCAAATTTGTGACACTGTCATGTAACCCTCTGCCTCTGAGTAGCAGCTGGGACTGGGGGGTGGGTGGTCCAACTCGCCTAACTTTAAATATCTGCACCGTAGACTTCAGTTTACATGTAGACAAGTGCTCAGCCAGGCTTCCCTTGCCTGCCCCGTATTTGGAGTCTGCCTGAAGGTGGACTGCACCCTGGCAGTGGCTTTCCTTCTCTGCTGCCTGTGACGGGAGCCTGGGGGAGCAGTGGGGACGCTCGGCCGGTGGCCCCGGGCAGGTCGGCAGGATGCACCTTGCTGCGGGAAGGGCTGCATCTACTCTGGGTCACTGTCGCGGTTAGAAACAAAGGCGAACAGTGGAAAGACCGCTGTGTTAACTTTAATCGGGTAAAATGGAGGATGGTGCTGAAAAAGGAGCCACTAAACAGGGAAATTCAGCGCTGTGGAAATGGCAGTATGATTACCCCATGGGTAAAATAGTAAAGAAACAAATAGCCTTTCTCTCAAAAACCAAATTCCCATCAAGACAACGAAGGAGGCTTTGCACTCTGATGAAGTGTGTTAATTAACCTAGCAGTAGACACCTGTTAGCTTCATTAACTCTTACCATTTCTGTAGACACAATGCCAAAGCAATTAACCAGCAACTAGACGTGATTTCTAGTGATGTATTTGAGCGTTACATTTTGTGAAATTAGACTTTGCCTAAGCATGGAAATGATTTAGTTGTTTTTAGCAAAAATGAAAAACACCCAGACAAATTAAGAAAACAGCACGGTAATTTGTAAACTTTACATTGTGTTGTGCCATGTCTAACTTAGAACTGAGGCCTGTAGGACTATAGGCATGTCTAAATGGGTTTCTAAGCAGACTAAAGTTGTGTGTAATTATCAAACCTCCCAAGTGCCAAAATGGTGACTGTCACTCATGCTACTGTCTGTCCACAGAGCACAAAAACAGCATCGGAACCCCCGCTAGCTCCCTCTGTTTCTGAAGAAGAGGATGAAGATGATGAAGAAGAGGAAGATGACAATGAACCTCCACCTGTTATTGCACCACGGCCTGAACATACAAAATCAGTAAGTCCCAGCTTTGGTTAGCACTGTGTTTGGTGTAATTCAGAGCTGGATGTTTCTGATCAGACGGCGCTTGCAGATGAAGACTCTGAGGCCCGGAGTCCTACCGTGACATAGTGCTTCACCCAAGCTACTGACACCAGGAAGATCTGTTTTGCACTTTCACATTTAGTCATGAGTTTCCTGTGATTCTGACAGGGTCTGTGAATTTATCATAGTGTCAAGTAAGAGGTAGCATTGTGTCTTTTAATGCTACTGGTGTAAAAGTGAGCAACTGTCCAAAGTATCTGTGTGTAGGCACTCTGTCATCAGTGGAGGGAGCACTCACCAGACGCAGCTCACACCCTTGCAGGTTACATAGGAGAACCTGTCCCCTGGAGGTACTCTCCACGGGCTATCGAAGTAGCTAAATGAACAGCTTAGACTACACCCTTAACTTTTACATGACTGAAGTTTGGTGAGAAGAATGCTACACAGCTATGCGTTGTAAAGAGAAGGTCAGTCTCTGAAGGACTGGGACGCAGTTCCTAATGGCCACTCCCTAAACCTTGAAATACTGATGAGAAGTCAGTTCAACTGACTTGATCAGAAAAGGGAAATGCTCCCTGCTTCTATTCAGACACGTACCAATAAAGACTCATTTTGTTACCCATGAAAACACAGGAGTGTCAGGGAACAAGGCTCTGGGGGCCTAGACAGATCTATTTCTGTATCCTTACAGAAAGTGAATTCATTGTTTCAGTTGACTTTCAGAAAATCAATGAAAATTGAAACTGGAACTGGCTGTGAACTTGAGTAAAACTAGCCTTTCATTTTTGCCCATTCAGTTTGAGAAGTGGACAGTAAAACCAAACATTTTAAGAGTCTGGGATGTGGCAGACAGCATCTTCCTAACAGTTTGCATTTGAAATACGATCTCGGGGGCACCTCTGCCAGCCACCTTTCTGACACAAAATAATTTCTTGTCACAGATTTACACACGCTCTGTAATTGAACCTGCCGCTGCACCAGCACCAGCTAAAGAAGCCACCACTCCCCAGCCTGAAAATTCAAACACAAACACTTTGTACAGAAACACAGACCGGCAGCGAAAAAAATCCAAGATGACAGATGAGGAGATCCTAGAGAAACTGAGTATGTATTCTGTATTTCTTGTCTGATAAAGCAGTGTACTGTATGCACGTCTTAGGATTTTACGTACCAAATGTTCATCCTCAGTTTAGTGTCACAGAGTCGCTTACGACTCCCTACAGAAACTGTTACTGTGCTTAGAGAAAGCAAGAGAGCACTCTGGGTATTCCTTCTGTCTCTGAGGGCAGCCGTGGCTGGGCTGGATTTGCCTGAGCTCCCTTCTACGCTAAAGGCAAAAGCAGAGATTGTTTCTGGTTGAGCAGAAGGCTGTGAGCTAGTGAATGACCTAGTGAACTCCTGTGTGCTGATGGCCCAATTGAACAGAATATTTGGGTTCCTAAATTCTCTTTAGACTCCTGCATTCTCACCAGTCATTGCAGCCAAAATACTTTGCAGAAATCAGCTGGGGTTTTGTTGGTGTGGGGTGGTTTTTTGGTGGTGTTTGTTTTTTGTGGGGTTTTTTTTGTTTGTTTGTTTTTTTTAACCAGGAGACAACTACAGCACTTATCTGATTCCTTCAGCCTCAAGGAGCTCTCACCCCAGAATGTCTTTTGGTGTCATTTTTATGATTGTTGTTACTACTACTTCTACTAATATATCAGAGTTTGTTTTTATAAGAATTCTATGTTTTTGTCAGAGAGAACTCCTTTGAAAGAACATCAGTTAACACCATGGATAGAGAGGAAGAGGTGTTTTCAATGTGGCCCAAAAGAAGAAAAAATACTTTTATAACAATCCTTATTTTACTTCTTAGCTTTATGCTTATAAAGATGTATCGGAGAGACACATCTACGTGGCATGATCAGGTAAAACTGCACTGCAGGCAGTTCTCAGGAGCCAACCTCCAGCACGTCCAGTGTATATTCCTCAGATATGTGGCACTTTGTCATAGCTAATTCCCACCCAGTTAATACTATTAGAATCCGAACCATTGGCCCCAAACCGCTGCACAGATCATATTCTCAAGCCCTTCATGATTCTGCAGTACAACCAATTTAATCTGCTTCTTGCACGTAATAGCTGCCAGTGCTGTGTTCTCAGATAATAAATTGTCGGGTTCATAACATAGCCCAGTTTACCCTGTGTCTACCATTAACCGTTAGGAGAAAAAGTGGATTGATCTGCACCTCCTGTTTGATCTCAAAGCTGTTAATGTTCTGTCTTTAATGGGGGCAACTGCTTGTCAAGGGGTGCAGTCTGGCTGTGGCTTCTTCACAGTGGATGTCAATGCTCGTTCTTGTGCTGTACCAACCTTTGTATCACCTGCCACTGACGGCGGTGTGACTGGGGAGGCCGAAGCCTTCCTTAGCTGTGCGATTGCAGCTCCTTGTGTAGAGTTTTCTGCACCCGTAGCAGGTTGACAAGACTAAAAAGAACGGAATCTCAGTGCTATTAGGGAGTATCCAAGGGATAAGTTCGGTAGCTTTAGCTGAGGGCACAATGGAATAAATTCCAGAGCAGATGGTTACGTGCAGGTATGTCGGCTTATAAAGGGGAGGAATTACAGCTTCTTCAGCTGCGGCTAAATGTTTGAGGCAGACGTCCACCATGAGATGTGCAGGTACCCTGCATACAGGAACGTAAGTATGTGTGTCATTTATTCAAGCATCTGTGTATGCCACAGTAGGACTGAGCCCTTGAGTTATTGTGGGTTATATCTTTGAAATATTACATGCTTTCATGCTTTTTCTTTCTTAAGAATTTGATACCAAGTGAGCAAGGTCGGAAGGTCTGCCTTGGGCAAATTGTGATGCGGACAATGAAAATCATTTTGTGCTTTCATGAAGCTATTTGAAAATGGGGGTGATGCTTTTTTGTTGTAGTGCTGGGCTACTTGTATTTAAGCATGTGTGGTGGTTGGTTTTTCTGTTTTGTTTTGTTCTGTTTTAACTCGTATGACTTCTCCACCTTGCCTGCTTCCCCCACAATTGATTTTATGCTACTTTTAGGAGATGTTCCCAGCCCTCTTTTATCTTAAATTGCTTTCATAATTCTTTTCTCCTTGAAATAACTTGGGGTTTTTTAGAGCCACTTCCATTACAAGTTTTACTAGGGAGTAAAGCCTGTAATATTGAGATAAGATCAAACAAAATTCCGTCTGTATTGAAATCATGAATATGTTCCACTGTAATTAAAAAAACAAAAGTGGCCCAATTCTGCTTTCTTATCCACTTAATTTAGGACCAAGGAAAATGCTTAAAGACCTCAAAATAGCTGATATATTTATGGTTTCTCCAGAGTAGGGAGTGCTTCTGTGGACTGGAGCCCCGTATCAGTCACTTTGTTGACTTTAGTGCTGTCATATTTGATGAGCATTGGCTTAAGCACAGGAAACCAGCCACAAACAACTAACTTGTGAAAGCAGCTACTCAAGTTTTGAGGAAAAACTCCACAAATCTGAACTGCAAAATGAGTGGCAAATTTGGAAATTTCTTTTTCAAAATACTTGTTCTGCAGTATTTTTCTTTATTCTTTTCTAACGTGGACTTCCATGAACTTCTGATATCTGTTAGACATCTGATAGATACACAGTTCCATTAACTAGCTGAAAATAGCACCTGGCCAGACACCGACAGCGCAGTGTTCTCCTGCTGTCCAGTCCAGCAGAGGATGAGGGCAGTGTTTGGTTCGCCCCGCAGAGTCTCATGGGGATCTCAGCCTGGGGGATGCTTAAGGTCAGCAGTGTGAATGGGAGGGTGTGCTTTCTCATCTCACGTCCCTTCTTCCAATCAGTTAAAGGGGGCTCCCAGAGTCCTCTGGTCACACTCTTCTTGACTGAAGGGGTTATTTTGTAGTGGAGACCCACTATAGAGAAGCAGAATGAGAGCTTCATCTTATGTTATACATTTCAGTGGGATGAAACTGTGAAAAGTTAACCAGGTCCTGAAAGCGTTATGTCCTTGGCTCGGACTCCAGACAATCCAGTTACTCTGACTTTCGCAGGCTGGCACAGCAGGACAGGAGCACCTCGGGCGACTTGAGACCGTGTCGGTACCCTCCGCCAGCCGGCAGGCGCTTGCGAGGCCATCAGCGCTGGCTGCCGTTCCTGCAGTGCCGGGTGAGGGGAGCGAGTACGGCTGGGCAAAGGAAACCTCTTCTCCTGCAGCTCCCATTAGCAATCTTGCCAAGGCCAGCAAAATCGTTTTCGCAGGGAGTGCAGCAGATGGTGTTGATGCCCCGTCGTCTCGCTGTGCTGGCAGGCAGGATTCCTGGCCAAGCGTCCGGTCAGGTGCCCGTTGGGATGCTAAAGCCCTCTGCTCCAGAGAAACAGCCTCGACAGGGGAGAGGGTGTTTGTCACTACTTCCAGCCAATGGCGCATTGCCTAGTTTTGTTTTGGATGTGCAGGTGAACAAATAAGTATGTGTTTGTATTTGTGATAGAGGAATATTGCCAGATCAGTCAAACAAAATATGCTGCAAGACATTGGAAGTCTTTCCTCCTGAACTAATCTTCTTAAAGTATTTAAGTGATGTACATTCCAAGTTAAATCTTTAGAAGTAATTTGCATTGAGCCATCACCTTAGGCTTCATTGTTTGTATTTGTCTGGGAAACTACCGAACCAGAAAAACCAACATTTTTTTTTTTAATTATTCCTTTAGATTTGTTTGAGTTTCTCAGATTTTGGCTGTTTCATTTGACACAAACACAGTGTCGTAATTACTGCTTTCTTTCCTTCCCGTTCAGACTGCCTACACCTCCCAGTGGGCAAGAAGCCATCAGGCAGCGCATGCTTTAATGTTAGCTTTCAGTGGCATGTGAGGTCCCCGATGGCTGACGGAGCCGGACAGTCCCAGCTCAGCCCAGTGCCGGCCGGGCCAGCCCTGCCTTCCCGCAGCGGCAGCGCAGAGCTGCCGGGAGGCGGCAGCACCCCATCTGGCCTGAGCCCGGCTTCCGAACCGCATCGCCTCAGCTCGTGAAATTATCAGCATCTCATTTGTGCAGCTGTCTGTGTAACACCAGCGCCTGGAGGAATATTGCTGGTCTTGTTATCCATCACGGCGGTGCTTATTTGTGAAGATCGGCGTGTGTGCAGCGTTGAGGCTGCGAGTCAAACGCTGGTTACTGATCTGAGTCGGGTTGAAGACAGGCAGTGGGGTTCTTAACATGGCACAAGCCAAGTCTTCTTCAGAACTTAGTCTAGCAATAAACTGTGAGGATCATAGTTCTTAAAGCCCCATAAGTATTGATTATAACATGAGATGCTGTTCTTTAAAAAAATCGAGGTATTCTTTTGGCAAACTGCTGAAAGGTTGAGCAGATCCCCTCCTGGAAACACTTTGCAATATTCTTCCTGTTCTGAAAATGGCACCTGTTTATAAAAATTGATTCCAGAGTCGAAGGTACATTTAATCTTTGGAAGTATTACGCCTTCTCTTGAATCACACAGAGTATTTATTCCTAAGAAAATAAAGCCTCTGTTGTTCCAGCTCTCATTAATGTTTATAGACCACAAACGCTTGTGTTGGTGGTGCTTCTTTTCTGATATCTGTCTCCTGTGAATGTTTCTCCATGTTCTTAGTTTCCTGTCAAGATAACTCTCCAAAGGGCTGTAGAAAATCGGTCTTCGTGGAGACCATCTGTGCTGTGGAGCCGCCTGTAGTGTTGTTGTTGTTATCCAACTACTGCAAACGGCTCACAACCCCAGACAGTGGGGCTTCATTTCTGATCTGCTGGAAGATGCTATCTCCATTTTTAAGTGAGCATCTTTAATTTTGTTTCTTTCAGGGAGCATTGTGAGCGTGGGAGATCCTAAGAAGAAATACACTCGATTTGAAAAAATTGGCCAAGGGTAAGTCCAATCACAGTTGCTTATACAAAAACATAGGCCGGGTGTTTGGCTGGTGTAATATCAAGTGTGAAGTTGGGCAAGCTCCATATGTGTTCAGACACTGGGTTTTTCTCCTTCGGTCAATCAGTACTGATCAGAATTTATAACTGGGATCAGAAGGCATCATCAAAGACAACTTGCTGCTGGCAATGCCTTGTCTGCAGCAAGGAGCAGGACCTGGAAGATCTGCTGTCCCTAAAGCGTGTGGCAACTGTCTGCTTCTGTTCTTAGGAGAAATCATTTTTGTATGTGTCAAAATAACATGGCCACACTAAAGAAAGGAGAAGAAACTTTATTGCCTAAAAGAGCAACTTAGCACCTGATAGTTGTCAGATAAATAACGATTCTCAGTAACATTTATTTTGAATATTTTGCTTAAAAAAAAATATTCAGTGGTCAGGATTATAGCCACATAGTTTAGAAGCTGAAACCAGAGATTAAACAATAAGTTCTGTTTTCTAGCAGAGGTGGTAAAAAAGCCAAACAGTAATAAACAGTGTCAAGGCATAAGGTACATGATGAGAAACGCATCACCTGCCTGATGGCAGACCACTTGAGGATCCTGCAGGTTTTAGGATTTTACTGAAAATAGTCAGCCAAGCTGTTCCCTTTTGAAACTCAACTTTGCTTGCTGTAAATAGGATTGATTTGAAATATTTCCTATGTGAGGAGGCAAGAACAAATGAAATTACATGAAAATTAGGCATCTGACTGGCATTTTAAATATGGACAGACTCCCTGCTCAGTCAAAGGTTGCTTGGCTGTGTTGTGGTCCCGGCAGGGCTGGCACCGTTTGTGTAACACCAGGATCACGCTGCTGTCGGTGTTTGACAGGAGCTGTTCACTGACATCAGGAGATATTTTTCTGCCGTAACTGCTTATGAGGTTTGAACTCAGGGTAGCATGTTGCTGACCTAGAACTGCTATATACTGGAGAAAGCCAGACACACTCATGCTTTTTCTCTGGCAGGCTTTATCGTAGATATAGCTTGTTTGGTAGGGCACTTGTGGGAAGGTGTTTCTGCTCCATTCATTGAATAAAACCCCTTTCTCAGATTGCAGCTTGCTTTCTCCCCAGAGCTTTGGTTCTTATTGTCATTTGTAAAATGTCAGTGGACACTTACAGCTGTATCAGTCTCTCAAAAGATGTGTCTACTGAAGAAGTGAGAGTCAGAATAAACATGCGTGTGAAGCAGATTATTGCTGTCACCGTGAGAATGTGACCATCACCCTCACAGTCTTTTATTTTGACAGTCCTAGGAGTGAGCTTGTACAAAGGTGTCTCGACAACTGGTGGAAAGACAAGTGGCTAATATGTGGCCTAAAAGGGTATCTAAATTGATTTCCTTCAGCTTTTAGTACAGCCTGAAGTTTGCATGCCCTTCTTACAGAGCAGGGAGTGTGCTGCTGTAACCAGCTCGTGACTGTAATGCCGCAGGTCAATTAACAGTGATGGGGAAAGAAAAAAATCATCACAAAGGTAATCAAAGAGGATGACCAGGAAGAACCGGATTGCTGCATGGCTGGGGTTAGTGTGTCTGTCTGCAGCAGGGCTGGGCTGAGACACACTGCCTCGGATGGGGATGATGTGCTCCGTTCCCGAGCTGCCCGCCTTTGCAGTGAGTTGGGTACAGTTATGCCAAAGGCACTAGTGGTGTTGGAAGTGAGTAGTTTTTTAGTAGCTGCTAATGAGAACGCCGCGAGGCAGCAAGAGACGTGGCTGCTCAGAGAACGGCAGGTAGAGAGCAACTCCTTATGTAAGGAAAAGCAGCTTGACCGGCACGTAGCACTTTATGGCTTCGTACAGCTGGTAAGTTAATAAACAGTGCGACCGTTTTACAGCCACTTTGCAGTGAACGGTAGTCGGCAGGCCTGTGCCGAAGAACAGGTCAGCTTCAGTGCTGAGTCTCTGGTTGTCATCTGTCTCCCGTTGAGGACTGTAAATGCTGCTGACACTGGAGGAAACTTAGTTAACTAGTGCTTGATGAAGAGGCTGTGTTTGCTCAGGCAGCGTTAGCTCTTGCTAGAAAGACAAATCAGTATGGAGCCATGAGCAGCCTGGGTTCAGGTTGGGGTTTTTTCAACTTGTACTGCACTGCATCACAGTGACACAGATCTAATTGTGAGCCCTGGTACTTGCCTAACTGCATTAAAACTAAGATACTACAGAAGCATTTAAAAGTTAGATACAGATCAGACGTTATAGTTGCTTAGAAGTAAAAGTTCGTAATGCAGAATTGCAAAGCCCTTGCAATTAATTCACAGCTTTACTTAAATTACTCACCTTTATCTAAACTCCTCACAGATGGCCTGGAGCATACCAAAAGCATCCTAATTTAAATAGCTGCTTTTAAATAAACCCTGGCAGGATTTTGCTCAGGAGGTACAGCACAGCGTTAGCAAGTCTGAATAAATGGTGTTGGCTTTTTATGAAAACAAATTGGATTAATCTTGACAATTAGTCATAGGAAAATGCATTTGCATTTATATTAAAAGAATACATAGCGTGCCCAATGAGAACATTGTTCTCAACACAGACGTACAGTCTCTGGTGCCTGTTGAATTAAAAATGCTTCAGAAATATTTCAGCCTGCAGGTAAACAAGCCGGGGGATCATGTAAAAACGAGCAAACTGATTTTGGCATTCTCAGTCAGTGGGGCACTTGCCGGCTGCACGTTC
>NW_009649308.1:8501293-8505937 GCF_000708025.1 Charadrius vociferus
CCGGCTCTCCCTGGCCTCGCTGCCCGTGCAGACGTGGGCTTCTTAAACGATGGCAGTGTAAAGCTGTGGTTTAGCTCAGAAGGGAGCCCCATTAGGGTTTACGAGCCCACAGTTGCTTTTAAACCCAAAGGGATTTCCTCTTGATCGTGGCCTTTCTGGCCCTTCAGATCTTTATGGGGGAAGAATCTCTTTTAACAAGAGACAGATAGCAAACAAAACCCCGCGCCATCTAATCTGCAGGTGAGCACACCAGTTATTTCTGGTGGCTCTGCAGCACAACCTGTGCCTGCCGCAGAAGCAAAACACAGACACTATGAAGAGTCCTTCATGTGTATGGTGCACCTAACAGGAGCAGCTGCTGACGGCTCTTGGCACACAGAGAAGCTGTCTGAGGATCCTCTGTTTTGAGTAGTTCTCCATTTGTGTGTGAAACTACAGATGCCTTAACCTGCTCTAGCTGTGACCTTGCAGGATGGCTGGAGAATAGTTTCCTTGCATGCTGGAGAAAGCTGCGGCTAGATCCTTTCCTCAGATGGCTGTCACATCTGTTCAGGGTTCTCAGAATGACTGCATGGTGTTGCCTGAATTTTTGCAGATAGATCCAAATAAGAGGTCTGAGAAGGCACAACCAGACTGTATGTTACATTCACTGGAAAAAAAACCCAACACACAAAAAAGGGGGAAGGAAAAAATAAAAAAGGAAAACTGGAGAATATAGAGAAAGAATTAAATATATTGTTTTCCAGTTTTTGTAGACACCCCCTCCTAAAGTTTTGAACTTAGTTAATTTAGTATGTGCATTTGAGATTTGCACCAGCCCTTTTAATTCGTGTTGGACATAAGTTTTCTCTCGGATACCCTGCGTGGCAGAGGGTTGGTGGGCTGCTGCGCTCTGCGCTGCTGGCTGAAGAAATGGATGAACAAAGGTGTTTTATAAACACTACAGGCAGCAGAGATCTATCTGGGCTTGCTTTCACTCATAGGGACTAAACCACTTCTCATTTCTTGGCTGCTGTTTTGTTTCTAGGGCGTCAGGAACTGTTTATACAGCAATCGACATTGCCACAGGACAAGAGGTAAGTGTCAACAGTCTCAGCAGATTTTGCAGGTATTCAGCGCTTTCCCCTCTGGTACAAAATGTGGATGGGGCTTTCGGGTCACCGGTAGATCTTTACTGCAAAGGCTGTTCCTCTGAAGCACAGACTAGTGTCAGCCTGCAAAACATCTCCTGCTAAGGCTGTTCCTCCTAAGCCTGGACTGGTGTCAGCTGGCAAAATATATCATCTGCCGTCTGCAGCCTGTCAGGGAAAGCTCTTCAAGGGCAATGTGGTTCTGTACCTCAGTACCTGAACACTTCCTGTGGCCATCCACTATCCAGCAATTATTCCACTGAGGTGTTGATTAACGCCTGAAAAGGTGCCTGCGAATTCCTGGGGGGAGGTCCTGGTCCCCCTGGGATCGGTAAGAGCCTTGGTGCTCTCTGCGCTTGGGCTGATGCTTCAACTGTAGCTTTTAAGGCCAATTGGAAGAGAATTATTCTTTTACTTACTCTGTCTTCAGAATAGGTCAGCGCTCTCCACAGTATCGTTGGTCCCAGCCTGGTGCTGCGTTACATCATCCCTGAATGGGTATTTTAGTGGAGAGAAATCTGTAAAGAAATCCCAGCAAGCTTTTGGGCCTGATTAAAAACTACATAATTTTTATTACCACTGTAAAGGTATTGGTCTAGAAATTGTTACATCTCTGTTCCCTGGTGTGCGTGAAGTTGCGCTATTACAGAGAATGTTGGTCTATATATACCATTTAACTCTGTTCATTTACAGCATAAAACTTGCCTGTGGACCTGGCCACAGATCAGTTAGCAATACAAATTGTAAAATCTAAAAATCTGCCATAATGAGAGGTCTCAGGAGAACACTAGGGGTGCTCACAGATTCCCCTATTGCTGTGGGGCATAAATAGCTTCATTACCTTGCTTAATTTCAGACAGACTTTGTCCTTATTAACTGCCAGAAAGAATGCAAGGAGGGAAGCAGTAGCTTTCCGAGAAGGACATGCTAGCTCTGTCTTAATTACTAAATATATTAATGCGTCAACTTGCCGATGGAGGCTGCCGTCGTTCAGTCCCAGTTTGTCTTAATCACAGGTTCAGACAGTAATACTATTTAGCGTTTTTTCCATTGTGTGTTTCATCTTCAAAGTATAATGCAAGACCTAATTAAGGAGAGATCATGTTTAGGATGCAATTTTCTGTTTTAGTCATACTGAAGCTGGTTGACACACACACTGACAAATGAGAAGACGTATGTCAAGAGCAAAGATCGCTCCTAAACAATACAGTCGTGTTTAGGTCTGGTGTCAGTGACAGCCCATTACAGCTTGTGAACTGGTTGCAGGGAAGCGAGGGCCAGGGGAGTGGGAGACAAACCTTGAAGGAAAGCACTGTTAATGCTGATGGTCCTTGTAGTGGCCAGTGTAAAGATTCCTTTTCTAAGTGAGAGTTTTTGAACATATACAAACCCTGCCTGGAAATCTGGCTAGGAAAGCAGGAAGAAGAGCGGAGGGGCGGTCTCTTTTGTGCCAAGTCAAGAGCAGGACTAGATAGAGGGGGAGGCTGGCCAAATTGCATACAGAGGGAACAAAAGGCAGACTTTAAATAGCCACAGGGCCACGTCTCCCCACAAGGTGCGTGTCGGGTAGGAGGGCTCTTCTGGGACGGCAGGGAAAGATGCATTTGTAGGAGTCCTTGGCCGGAGTGGAGCTGGATGGCAGGGAGGGAAGTAGGGCTGAGCCCGGGACGAAAAGCTCAAGTGGAGACCGTGGCTGCCTGGGGGAAGATGGGGCTGGGTGGAGGAGCAGGATGAGGCAGAGGCAGGATGGCTACAGTGGTTCAGAGCAAAAGTGATCACATTAGTAATAAACGGACACATTAGTAATAAACGGACACATTAGTAATAAACCGTAATAAACCACTCTGTGCTTCATCATTTAAAGACCGTTTTTACAGATGTTACAAGGCAAAATATATATGGCCATGTGTCCTGTAACTAGTACCCGCACTAGCAGTGAAAGAGGGTGTTGTAAGTTACTGAGCTCTTACGTCTAATAACGAGACAGTTTGGCACAGCTCTGCTACGTCGTTCCAGAAACACTCGCTCCGTGTTCATTCTGATCTCGTGCAGCAGACTACTCAAGTTAATGGCTTTCAATGTCATTTTAGGTGGCCATAAAGCAAATGAATCTCCAACAACAGCCCAAAAAGGAACTAATTATTAATGAAATCCTGGTCATGAGGGAAAATAAGAACCCCAATATTGTTAACTATTTAGACAGGTAAGTAGTTTTGGTATTATAACGTGGATGTTCATTTACGTACTGCAAGCCAAAGATTAAAAAAACCCTTTGGTCGCGGGGAGAAAAATAACCTCGTTATTATTTATCTACTCATATACAATGTGTGGGAGGAGGTTGCATTTTGTCTGCGTTCATCTTTTCTGGCATGTATAGTTTGAAGACTGTTTTCAAAAACCTGGATCAGCCATATCTTACTAAAACAACAGCCTGTAAGTTCACTACCTCCTAGTTGTTTTGTTGTTGGTTTTGTTTTGTTTTGGTTTGGTTTTAGTTGATCATATTTTCCTGTGTCTTATCATAAGTGCTGATAAATCATCATAGAAATTATTTCCCTTGGGCTGTTCCCACTATTTTTGCATGGCCGTGGGTGCCAGAAAGACTAGGTTCTTGTTTCCAGAAACATGTCATTTGCCAGTTTTTAAATTGTTTTTCCTGTTTCTGAACGCGTTTTATGTAAGGTTTTCCAAACTGTTGACCAATTTCTGTCCTCAGTGGTACACACCCTCCTACCATGGACAACTATGAAAGCTGTGTTGCCTTGTTCCCGGAGTTAATCATGGAATTTATGCATTAAGATGACGAAGCAGATGATGTGCTGTGTCCTGGTTCAAGATGTATCTTTGCCATTACTAAACTGCATTTTTCACTTGCTTGCCAGCTAAGATGTCTAATTTATCACTTATGTGCCTTTCTCATTTAGACTGAAGAGATTCTAAGTACTGTCCATACAGCCTAGAAGGAACGTCTGTTCATTTTATTCTGTCTTCATTTAAAAATGACCTGGAAACAAAAATCAATTGCAGTCTTTTTCATAAGGTCCTTTAGCTATGCACATTCATCTGAATCCCATTGTTTTCTTCTTTCAGCTACCTAGTCGGTGATGAACTCTGGGTAGTTATGGAATACTTGGCTGGAGGCTCTTTAACCGATGTGGTTACAGAGACGTGTATGGATGAAGGACAGATAGCAGCTGTCTGTAGGGAGGTAAGGGGTCCCGCATGGGCTTCCGATTACTTGGACTGGACGGTACTTCTAAACAGGTGGTAAGAACATGAGTGATTTCACTTTCACAGCTTTGTTTCTGTGGTGCTTTTCTAATATGGAGAAGAAAGAGCATCTTAAGTGAACTGCCTGCCAGTATCACTGCACTTGTTATACTCTGTTACTATGCTCTTATATACTGTTATTGTACTATCTCTTTTTTTTAATTTTTAATTTTTTTTTTTAGTTTTACTATTCTCAACTTTCCCTCTTTAAACATTTGCCTGGAGCATGTCTGTACGGCATTCC
>NW_009649308.1:8505950-8520454 GCF_000708025.1 Charadrius vociferus
ATTTTAAAATAACAGCAAAGAAAAATTAGAGACTCAGTTATCTCTGTCCTCAGCTTAAAAGGACAGCATTCCACCCAAAATGGTCTTTGCTTCTGAAAAATGACTAACGTGCTACTTCCAAATCCTTAGGCTGTAGAGCCTAACAATAAAATCCTTGTCACGCAACCTCCCACCTGGAAGTGATCCACTTCATACCGAAGGAAGGGACTTTTTCTTTTTTGGCAAACAATAGTTTGTCGTATGGATGGAGATTGCGCATTCATTGCAGCAGCAGTCATTCTGTGCTTTCAGGGGATAGTCTGTAACAATAATTGACATTTCTCTTTCAAAAGCTAATATGCCTTCATTTAGAAAGTTATTACTCTAATAGTGTTGAAGCAGCAAGCTATTCCTCTTGACAGCAGAATATTCTGCTCTTACTCACAATTCATCTAGAAATTAAATCTTTTAGAGCCATTTCCTTTCTTGTGTGATGAAATCAGGTCATTAATTTTTACCCTTGTGTTTCTTTTTTATCTATCAGTGCCTGCAAGCACTGGATTTCCTTCATTCAAACCAAGTGATTCACAGAGACATCAAAAGCGACAATATTCTTCTCGGAATGGACGGATCTGTCAAATTGAGTAGGTATTCTTGGGCAGGAGCAGCGTTCCCAGGATGTGGTGTGGGGTTGCTTTTGACTGACTGCCAGTTACCCAAAAGTGATGCCTGTGGTGTAGTGCACCGACCACTGCTGCAAGCTCAGAGCACAATGCCAACGTGCAGAGAGGCAGAGAGAGGAAAAAGGTGTAAAGAGTGGCTTTGGTTTGTGTATGTCCCTCCCAGAGGGAGGGAGTTACAACCTAAAGCTTCAAGTGAATAAAAGCCACTGCATGAAACTTGAGGGGTTTTTTAAGTGGCCAAGTCAGTATTTCCTTGGTTACAGCACTGAGTAAAGAGCACGGCCGCTTTTCCAGATACATCCAACAGCACATTCTCAGGTATATAGTGGGGATTTTTTTTGCTTGGTTTCATGATTCAAGCTGGCTTTAACAATACTCGTTTTTCTCCTCAGCTGATTTCGGCTTCTGTGCTCAGATCACCCCTGAGCAGAGTAAACGGAGCACAATGGTCGGGACTCCTTATTGGATGGCACCAGAAGTGGTGACGAGAAAAGCATACGGTCCCAAAGTGGACATCTGGTCGCTTGGGATCATGGCAATAGAAATGGTGGAAGGAGAACCTCCTTACCTTAATGAAAATCCTCTCAGGGTAAGGTGCAAATGAAACCAGATACCACTGTCCCATGTTTTGTCTCCCATGAGACAAAATCCCAGTCATGTCAGCGTGAACTAGCCCCACCAAGGCCCACTTCTAAAAATGTTGCTGGAGCATATCAGCATATACCGTAGCTTTGGTTACATCAGTGGGAGAACCTCAAAAGAGAAGTGACATGTAGCCAGTTGAGACGTATGCCATTTTTGTCTTCAACGATGCTTGGTTTTGAACTTTCTTTGAGCTGTATCTCTGAGCGACAAGAATTTTTTCAGTGGCAAGTTTCTCCAGTTGGGGCGTTTTTCTGACAAGCACTTCAACTGTATCTGCAGGCAGAGGAGTCTTTCCAAACTCAGATCAGTGCTGATTGCCTTCCTGAGCCTTTCAGGAAGTGTCACTGGTTATAGTAATGTCATAATTACTTATTACCAAATACATTTCTAAAAGTATGTTTTAGCACAGGTACGAGTTGTAAACTAATGCATTTTTAATGTTTTGAAGTTTCCAGTTTTATTCTAATCCCTTAAAATGAAATGACCGGTTCTCATACCGAATGAGCGTGTAACAGTGGAGGAATGTATACAGATAAAACCTCATGACTGACAGCTGAAACAACATTAAATGCTGCATTGGTGATTCCTAATAGGATGCAGGAATTTGAGGAAATTAATTTTGACCTATGTGTATACATTCATAATTTTTGTTAAGGTTAGAATTAAAATAGAGCGTGACCGTGAGCTTTTCTCATAGCAGTAAGGTTGTGCTGTCTCTGGTCTGTGGCACCCAGACTGTGTACTGCGGACTGAAAGAGGAAACAGAATGGTGAGGAAACGGCCGCAGCCGTGCTGCCTAAGAAAAGAGTACAACAATTACACACATTTCAGTCTTCTACTCTTCTTGAAAAAAGGTTGCTGAGTTTTCTTGGAAGACTTCCTTTGGTTTGGTAGGTGCCCTGGTGTTTTTGGTTCCAGTGCACACATGTGGAGCGCTGTGTGCTGTGCCACCTTGTGAGGAGGGAGAAGAAAGAAAGGGGTTTGGATTCAGACCGATGCTGAATAAGCAGAGTGCACCGTAGCTGGCAGGGTGGCAGTAGGCCTGCGTTACTGCAGCCCAGTTTTACCAGCAGACACTTTTGCACATCACTAGTTTTGCTTCAGTTTGCTGCGAAGAGAAGACCCCATATTCCACTTGATTCCATGGAAGACCCTTGCAAAAAAATGCATTTGCCTTGTGTAAGGCAGGAAAAACAGATGAAGAGAATTAACAGTATTGGTCTGAATGCTGAAAATTCCCTGCTTCCTTAACCTCAGGTGTTGCTTAGGGCTCCTCAGGAAGCCTCAGGTCAACTGTTAGCAGGACAAGTGGGTTTCTCATCTCTGACCAAATTCACATTCAGCTATTTCTGCCCTTACCCAGCCAGATTATCTGACATGCTCTTTTTCTCCATGCACGCCTCATCTCCTGCTGGAGTTAAGGTCAACTAGAACAGTTAGAGTTTCAAGGCACCTTCAGGTGTCTGAGTAAAATTGCAGTAGATTAAAATCAGGCATCTGAATTTGGTAGCATCTGTATTAGCTTCCTGGACTCTTGCAGAGGTGGTTGCCCCTGAGCTGGGAACAGTGAACAGCTTGTGATGGACTGCTTGAAGTTGCCCCGTTATCAGCTAGTTTTATTAAAGCAAATCAACCCCAGTGGGGACAGGATCCACCTGCTGTTGTATGTGGAATCAGAGACTTCAGTGAGAGGTCTCAGCTGCATCCAAGCAGGAGAGCTTATAAGCAAGACGTGTTTTTACAGCAAAGTTTTTCAGCTGATGACACACAGTAGTTCTTTGGTTTAATAGTCACATTTAGACCCCATTCAGGGAATTCTGCAAAGCCTGGAAACAAAAGGACGTTCTTTCATTTTTATGAATGATTGTTTTAATAATGGAAGGCACACAGGAGCTTCAGTTACTGACACTAATTTAAATATATAACTAAATTATAGGGGCATTAAAGGATCATTAATCATACAGTTAACAGCAGTCTTGATGCAGTTGTTGTTTTCCACGTGTAGACCAAACGCATGCCGTGTTGCTCAGGTTCTTTACACCTGTGCAGAACTCACAGGAATGAACCATTTTCCAGCTATGAATGTCCTGGATATTTCTGTGATGGTATTTGTTTTTTCTCACTGTGATTTCCTTCTGTCCTAAGGTGTGAGGGACAAACATTGGTGCGATAGATATCCCTTGAAATACAGGTCGCACCTCCCCAGTTTCAATTTAAAATAAAAACAACAAACCAAATGCTAAGCATTTCTGTTTACTTTTTCATTTATTAACCACAGCACATCGATTTTGCTCAGAACTGTAGCATATTTTCCAAATGCTGTGGATCTTCTACAGTTTCAGGCTTTTAAATCATCTGTATATTGTTCTGTCATGTATCTGGGTGGCCTGCATAACTTTAGGATATTGTTTTCACAGACTACAGTTATAATTGTATGCTGAATCCTTTCTTGTTTCTTGGTATGTTAAACAAATTAATGAGCTTATCGCCCCTTTGCAGCTACTGCACACACTCATTTCCTTTCTACTGTTCTTGTTTTTCTTTGCCGACTGTATCGTAGGAAACCAAATGATACATGATACAAAGGTACTTCAGCTTTCTGTAGACCTTTTTCCGTGGTTGCCGAAATATTTAAAAGGTGCAGTACTGTCATGGTTTAACCCCAGCCAGCGACAAAGAATCACGTGGTCTTCGCTCACCCCCGCCCCGTCCCTGGCTGGAATGAGAGAGGAATCGGAAGAAAAAGGCAAAACTCGTGGGTTGAGATTAAGGCAGTTTAACAGACCAGCAAAAGAAAGAGGAAACGACAGCAATAATACTGATAAAGGAATATACAAAACACGATTAATGTACCACCACTCACCTACCGAACCTGGGAGGAGGCCCCCAGCCCGCTCCTGTGGGGCCAGTTTGGGTCAGCCTACCCAGCTGTGTGCCGTGAAAATTAACCCTATCCCCGCCAGAACCGGGACAAGCACCTAGCTAAAGATAACTCTTCCTCATAATTCATGTTCTGTGAAGAAATAAGTAACTAAAAGAGCTCCGTTTGTCCCAGCACTCCTGTGTCACAGTAAAGGGAATGTAGCTGGAATAAAATTTCAAGGCTGATGTTGGTGCTGTAGTCCTTTACCGCAAGAGAAGCAACATCCCTCAGGTAGCACAATTTAGACATAGTGGGGACAGTCACGCCAGCTCGGCACTGTGTGCAGTGGCCGAGGTCAGCTGCAGATGGACAGGATAAGACTGATTTTGTGACATTTACGTTGTGGGAAAAGTAAAGAAACTTCCTTTTATTGTTTTTACTCTAGGGTAGTTCATTTGCCTTTTTAGGCTTGGAAATTTCCCTCTGTATTTAAGAGGATAATAACAAAGTCAATTTGGTCAGGGTTCATTTCAATGCCAGTAGCGCAGAGCTATTATTATCATGGCAGACATTTTTTATGGAAGACTCCTAGGCCTATTTCTGTTATTACTAGTGTATATTTTAGGCATATTTTGGCAGTTTAAGTTTGAACGGTTCAAAACGTTTGTGTTATGTTCCTAAATAACATCTTGCAAAAGCAGAATGAACTCATCCTTCTGACTTCTCGGCATGTCAGACCTTGGTTATGAGTGAACCACACTGGATAAAGCTCACCCTGTGTTTTGCAAAGTTACGCTGTAATTCCTTGGCCGAAGGCATACCGGGATGACTTGCTAAGCTGCATGAACGCTGTCAGCTGCACGGCAGTGAGCGTCCTTGGCTATGCTTAAGGAACTTAGCCTTAGCTTAGGCGAGACGCTATCGAGGAGGAGAAAGGCTGGAATTTGGAAGTGTTTGGGTAGGGCTGTGTGCACAGAACAGCCGTGCATTCGGCTGAGCAGTTGGACGTTTGTGGACATCGCGGAAGGGAATTCAACCCTTAACGCAGACAAATGCTCCCAGTTCTCAGGTAACACTTTGCTGTGGGCTTTAAGCTGCTCTTCTGTCTGTGAAGATGACCCTGAAAACATGAAATGAGTGTAATAGATCTAATGTTATCTCTCCTAAAAAAAGTAAAAAAAAAAAAAGTTTTCTAAAACAGTGGTTTTGAGAGATGAACAACCTGCCAATTCTTCTCACTGGGAAGCTTGCCCCAAATGTGAAGATTATAGTTTAAAGGCAAAATAGTCTATTCTGCTACTTGTCCGTTTTTGCTGAAATACTTAGTGAACATATTTCTTTCATAGTCCAAAACACTTTCTCCATGTCACCAAGGCTGAGCTTTCAACATCGCAGCTGCCAAAACCTCCCTTTTCTTCCTTGGCAATTTCTGGGACAGGGACATCCTTAATGTATTTATTTGAGTATCAAAACTAGCACAGGGTTACCGTAGGGATGGAATTACTCATTTTTCTGATTAGACCATTAAAAATTTTTGGTTTACCACATAAGTGAAGCTGATCTGGAATTTTGAGACTGCTGAAAGACATAGTTGCAGGTGGCTCTTGTCTGCCCAGTTATGCGTTTTCTTCATAATATATTTGTGCATGCAACTTAGGTGTCTGTCTTGAAAATGAGGTTCCAAATGTTTCTGTTTCTTTATCCAAGAAATACGCTGATGGATTTACTTTTTTTCATCCAGTTACCATTTTATCAAGAACGGACCAAAAAATGTGACTACCTTTGTTTTTTGGAAGCTGTACTTTAGGGACCATTGAGCACTGCAGAGATGCATTTTATGTAAAAATCCTTTGAAATAATATAGTTAGACCAAATTCACTCTTTAAAATAGCCTGTAAAGCTAGTTTCAATACTTGGAGAAGCAAAATGTGCTTTTGCTGATGTAGTTCATACTAACTAGGTCAGCCAATGAAATCAGCTGTCAAGGCAAGATCATTTTGATGTTGGAATAGCTGTAGCTGCATCAGGGTGGTTTTTTTGTTGGTATGGAAAAAATCATCTCTAACCCTCTGCCAGGGAAGAAACTGCCACTGGAGACTGGACCTTAAAAAATGGGGTCTATGTGGGCAGTTATGGATATGAAAAGAAATAGGTGGAGTCTTGTGTTTCCTTTTCCTGTAGGCGTTGTATCTGATAGCGACGAACGGGACACCAGAGCTGCAGAACCCCGAGCGACTGTCCGCTGTGTTTCGTGACTTTCTGAACTGCTGCCTGGAGATGGACGTGGACAGGCGAGGGTCTGCCAAGGAACTTCTGCAGGTAAAATGCAAAGCAGCTGCAAGTGAAACAGCTGCACTATGTAATTGTTTTCTCATCAGCTAAACTCAAAGGCGTCAGGTGGAACCCCTTCATATTAGTCTCTGGTCTCGGCGCTTTTCAAATGAAAAAGAAGTAGAATCATAGAATGGTTTGGGTTGGAAGGGACCTTTAAAGGTCATCTAGTCCAACCCCCCTGCTGTGAGCAGGGACATCTTCAGGGAGATCACATTGCTCAGAGCCCCGTCCAACCTGACCTGGAATGTTTCCCGGGGTGGGGCATCTCCCACCTCTCTGGGCAACCTGGGCCAGTGTCTCACCACCCGCAGCATGAAAAATGTCTTCCTTATATCTAGTCTGAATCTACCCTCTTTCAGTTTAAAACCATTGCCCCTCATCCTGTCAGAACAGGCCCTGCTAAAAAGTCTGTCCTTGTCTTTCTTGTAAGCCCCCTTTAAGGATTGAAAGGCCACAATAAGGTCTCCCCGGAGCCTTCTCCAGGCTGAACAACCTCAACTCTCTCAGCCTGTCCCCATAGGAGAGGTGTTTCATCCCTCTAACCATTTTTGTGGCCTTATTTTGTATTTTGGTAGTATATTCAGTTTCACATGGTGGCAAAATAACTGAAGCGGAATGATACCAGGTACAGAGGCCTGAAATGGCATTGGCGGGTACCGTATAGAGAGATATGACCAGGGAGGAACCCAGTGAAATCAGTCCCTGCCAAGCGGTCAGAGGTTTGGCTGTGGGAAGGAAGGGGCTGTGGGGTGCTCACTGTGAGCATCAGAGGGGCCCCGGCTTGTCCATCCTGCCCCACTCTTAGAGGTTTCTGCCACCGAAACAGGGACGGCTGGGCGGGACTTGTCACAGCTCCATTTGCTGCCTGGCGCAATCGAGTAGATGGGAAGTGCTGCAGGTTTACTGCCAGGTTTTGTGGCAGATAAGGAGTTGCAGCACGTGCCACTTAGCTGTCCCTGCTGTGAAGGTGCCAGCCAGCGCGGGGGGGGCAGCGGGTGGGATGGCAGACACCGCTCTCACTGCAACCCAGAGCTGAGTCTGTCAGCGCTCTGTCACTTGTCTCCCTGCTCTTGTCTTGGTGCTGAAAACCTGTACCTCAGTGGCCTTCAGAGTGACACATGGGCCTAAATACTACTGGGATAAACGTTTCCTAGAGGTATTGGAGTTCCCTGAGGAGTGGCTTCTGCCCCTCATCTTTTTTGACAACTGAAATAGCCCATGTCTTTAGAAAATGGGAACTTAAGTAAGTATTTGGAGTTTCCTGAAAGGAACAAGGCCCTGGGACAGCAAGCAGCGTTCCCAGAGCACTGGCAGGGCAAAAACCCCAACAAGCCGAACACACCTTGAGAAATGGATTAATAGGATTACGGGCCGTGTTTGCCTGTGACAGCAAGGTACTGGCCATGGAGACGCAGGTACAGATGGTCCCCTCGGTCCTATTTCTGTGCATTCCTGGTAACCACAGGAGGACTGCTTGAGCCTGTGAGTGAGTTTGGAAAGTAACAGTTCATTTCTTTTTTTTCCTTTGGGCAGCATCCGTTTTTAAAGTTAGCCAAGCCTCTCTCCAGCCTGACTCCTCTGATCATTGCAGCAAAGGAAGCGATTAAGAACAGCAGCCGCTAGCGCTTCAGGCCGGCTTTCTCCCATGCCAGCTCAGAGCAGGACTGAGAACAAAAACTCTATAAAACCTCAACTCTTGTGCTGCAGGACAGATGGATGGATGAACAAACCAACGGTCACAGTCATGGTGGTAGGAGGGAGAACAACCCAGTCCCTCGAGGAGTAAAAGATTATCATTTGTCTTCTTCCTGCTTTCTGGCTCCTTAATTTATTTTTAAGATGAAACAGGGCTTAAGACAGAGGTAATGACCGAAAATGCTTTGCTGCCTCAGCCATTTCCAAGGTAAAGCAAATTCAGTTGGAAGATTCCCTTCCTTCTCACCCTGTGAATAAGCTGTACATTCACTTTTAAATTGTCAGTTGTTTCTTAAAGACGGAAAGTCCCTTTTATGGTTTTTTTTTTTGGTATGGTTTGGCATTGGAGACGGGTCTCCTTCATTCATAAACTCCAGACTGCACTGCCTTTTGAATACGGCCCACTCCCTGGTATTTGCCCAGTCGTGGTACTTCTAGATGAGGAAAAAAGTGAAATTGCATTTCCAACCAAAAAGAAATCAAGAATGGGGCAGACAAAACATCCTGTTGGGATACAGGTTTTCAACTGTGAATATATAGTGTTTCGGTTCTTGACGATTTGATTTGTATAACTAATTGTAATCTGTTTGCCTGGATGAGAGTCTTACTACTATGAAAAAGCAGAAAGATCAGTGTGCTCCGAAAGGGCTCCCCTGATGCAAAACGGTGAGAAATGTGAGGTGAGAGCAAGCCCAGCCTTGCCTGGCGCTGAGCCCCAGCAGAGCCCTTGCAGAGCATGGAGCGGCCGCAGCAGCCGCAGACCTGGGCTGGAAGAAGGCGCTTATTGTAGCGGCAAGCGGCAGTGAACCAGCACTGGGTGCTTGCCTCTTCCTGGGACCGGGCTAATCATCCCGCATCAGAGCCAAACTGGCAGTGGGCTGCTCCCGAGGTGAATCGGAGCCATGCTGGGAAATGCGCGGACTGGTGGGATTAGCCGTCTTGAGTCTGTGCGGGAGTAGAGAAGGGTGAAACAGAGCTGAGTGGTGGTGTCACTTCTGAGGGTGCTTACTCTCCTGGTCGTCTTGTAGCTCCTGGGGAAGGTTTAGGAGCATCTGTGCCACTCGGCAGAGTGGGAGGGAGCGGAGCTGCTCCATAGGCTCGCGTGCAGGTGAGCGTCCTTTAGGGGCATGAGTTCTGCCACGGAAACTGAGCCCGACATGAGTGAGTGACACCTTCCGCAGTTTAGATCTGCATGAGCCGGTGCAGCAGACAGCTCTGGAAGAGAGTGCGTTGAAACTTGGAGTTCTGCACTGAGTGAGAGCAGACGTGTGAAACGCAGAGTGGATGGCAGAAATATCTAGAGGCATCATGCCAGTCTGCTTTCTGCTGTCCTGCCTACAGCAAGCGCTGCTGAATGCGGCTTTGAGTTACTGGGAGAGAGGGAATCTGGGATGTGACTGAGGGTGGTGTTTGGCCAGTCAACTAATTTGTAAGGGAGCAGAATAGTTTAAGTATGCAATTTGTGTTTTATTTATTCATTTCTGAAAAAAAGACACAATGTGGCTTCACTCAGAAAAAGCATTTGCATGGAGTAATTGTTGCTGTATTTTAGTAGTACAACTGATCAAAGACCTTCAAAACAGCAATTGAAGCAACACGCACTGGGGGGGGGAGTGAAACAGCTTTCTGCTGTAGATCTCCATGTTTAGGCCTGACCCTGCAAAGGGCTCAGTAGCCTTTAAGGTACTGACCACCTTCATGTTTTGCCAGTAGGAATGAAGGATGCTTGGACTATTCTTGAGTTAGGCCAGTAGCTTGTTTGGCTTTGGCTTCTTATTTAGTTAACAGTCTTTGTGTTCCAACTGTCATTAATACTGCCAAATTAACCTGCCCTTGCTCGCTCTGCCCGTCCCGGTGTCTTTGGCTGAGGCGACAGACGGAGGCAACGCTCATTGAGTCACTACAGTGAGGTACAAATTAACCTTTCCTGATTTCCTGGGAAGCACAACAGGTCTGATTTTCAGATGCCCAAATCCCATGCCGAGGCGAGCCGCTCCGGTTTCCTGAACTGGAGGAGCCGAGAGAGCCACTGGGAGCTGGCAGCTCCCACCACAGCAGCTGAGGAGACTGGACCAGGGTCAGGAACAACAGCGGCCACCTCCCACCCCACCCCTGGATAAAAGACGGCCCTAGGGAGTGCTATAGACCAGGGTGGGCAAACAGGGCACGGCGCAGCAGATTGCGTGGGAAGGGTGCTGAAGCTCTGCCAGCTCGACCAGGGAGCGATGGTTTCCACCCAGCGGAAAGTCACAGCCTCTCTGAGCTCTGCACCCACCATGACTGATGCAGCTTCCCAGACAGGGCTCCGGTGGGAACGTGCTGCCACCCCGGTGTCTGACTGTGCCCTGCTCTTACGCCAGGACGGGTCGGCAGCAGTGACCACACTGGTGCGAGGTGGGCACAGGCAGAGAAACCTGGGTTTAGTGACAGAGCCCCGGGAGGAGGTGAGTAGGTTGAGGAGCATCAGGGAGTGCAGGAGAGAGACAGACTACTGGAATCGCACCATACCTTCCCTGGGACGGGTCTGACAGGCAGAGAGGACGCACGATACGGAGGATTCCCTTTCCTCTCTCTGCCTGGCTGAACGTGGTGACTCAAGCGACAGGGGGGCAATGGCGATAAGTTCCTGCCCGGTGCAGCAGGCGTGTCTCCTCTGTCACCACCCCACCTTCCCAGGTACCCTTGCACTATAGGTACAAGGCTCTGCAAGTGGAACCGAACAAGGGGGGGATGTCTGCTGAAAATACAATACAGCAGAGAGGAAACTGTCCAGGAGGTTCCTGGAGTGTGTTGAGGATAACTTCCTGACACAGCTGGTGAGGGACCCAACTAGGGAAGGTGCCCGCTGGACCTGCTGTTTGTGAATGGAGAAGGACTTGTGGGGGCTGTGACAGTTAGAGGCCGTCTAGAGCATTGTGACCACAAAATGACAGTTTTCGATTCTCAGAGAAGTAAGGAGGGGGTCAGCAGAACTGCCACCTCCTTGAGGGCAGACTTTGGGCTGTCCAGGGGCCTGGTTGAGAGAGTCCCCTGGGAGGCAGTCCTGAAGGGCAGAGGAGTCCAGGAAGGCTGGATGTTTTTCAAGAAGGAAATCTTAAAGGTACAGGAGCAGGCTGTTCCCATCTGCTGAAAGACAACCCCACGGGGAAGAAGACCAGCCTGGCTGAACAGAGACCTTTGGCTGGAATTCAGAAAAAAAAAAGGAGAGTTTATGACCCTTGGAAGATGCGGCAGGCAACTCAGAAGGACTACAAGGAGGTTGTGAGCTTATGCAGGGAGAAAATTTGAAGGTCCAAAACCCAACTAGAACTTAATCTGGCTACTGCCATAAAAGATGTTTCTATAAATACATTAGCAACAAAAGGAGGGCGAAGGATAATCTCCATCCTTTATTGGATGGGGAGGAAACACAGTGACCAAGAATGAGGAAAAGGCTGAGGTACCTAATGCCATCTTTGCCTCAGTCTGTAATAGTAGGACCAGCTGTCCCCCAGCTACGCAGCCCTCTGAGCTGGACGACATGGAGGGGGAGCAGAATGAAGTCCCCGCAATTCAAGGGGAAATGGTGAGTCACCTGCTACAGCACAGAGACACACACAAGTCTCTGGGGCTGGATGGGATCCACCCGAGGGCGCTGAGGGAGCTGGTGGAGGTGCTCACCGAGCCACTTTCCATCATTTCTCAGCAGTCCTGGCTCACCGGGGAGGCCCCAGTTGACTGGAGGTGAGCAAACATGACGCCCATCTACAAGAAGGGCTGGAAGGAGGATCCAGGGAACTGCAGGCCTGTCAGTCTGACCTCAGTGCTGGGGAAGGTTATGGAGATCATCCTGAGTGCCATTGCACAGCACAGGCAGGACAACCAGGTGGTCAGGCCCAGTCAGCATGGGTTCGTGTAAGGCAGGTCCTGCTTGACAAACCTGATCTCCTTCTATGACAAGGTGGCCCACTTGATGTTGTTTACCTGGACTTCAGTAAAGCCTTCGACACCATTTCCCACAGCATTCTCCTGGAGAAACTGTCTGCTCATGGCTTGGACAGATGTATGCTTTGCTGGGTACTCTTTAGATGTAGTGGCAAGGGACATGGTTCACTGGTAACTTGGCAGTGCTTAGGTGAATGGTTGGACTCGATGCTCTTGAAGGCCCTTTCCAACCTAGACGACTCTCTTCTATTCAGAAGATTCTGTTTCTTTTGTGAGGTCCCAGTTTTTTTCTGTCAGCTCAAGCCATCTATCTGGGGCAGAGACTTTCTTGAGCAAGAGAGTAATTCCGGCTTGAGATGGGCTGCCTTCAATTTGTGAAGCATTCATCTGAATGAAACACGTTTGTATTCCGTGTGAGAAGTGAAGAAATAAGTAACAGTTTCTGTTTCCAGTATAGCTTTTACTTTTTCCTGCCCACAAAGGAACTGACAGCCGTCCTTCAAAAGGAGAAGCACTTTTTTAATGGCACATATTTGCTGGACATATGATAGAAATACTTACGTTGACAGACTACACTATTTGATTGGGATTTTTTCCTATTTATTTTCTTTACCTCTAAGTACTCACTCAGCATCTCTACTTGAAAAAAAACCCACCGCCACAACTTCCCCGAAGATAACAGAAATGAAAAACAGGGAAATCAAATGGTAGCATTATTATACTATTTTTTGATCAGCGTATGCCCCAGATACACAAGATTGTTGGTACTGGCTTTTTAAAGACAACTGCTGTAATAAGAGGCCTTACTTTTTATTTTATTAAATACTATATTTATTTTTCTTTGCGTCAGCAAATCTAGAGATTTTTCTTCTAAAAAAAAATTCCTGGGACAGGATTCAACAGAAATAATCTCTGCCAGTCGCTGTTTTCAACATGGACTGTAATTGCCGCGCTGAAACTGTTTGACATGCCGGGAAACGCACCTCTGGCATCCCTGTGGCTCTGTGCTTGAGACCCTCTCTGCCACTAAATTCTCAGTCACTCAGTACTGAAGGATGGCAGCTGCACTTATATCCTCCCAGCTCTGACAGGAAATGTGGAAGAGCCATATTAATATATCAAAAAAAACCCAAACAAGCAAAAAAAACCAAAACCCCACCCCCGGTCGTGAGAGGGGCAGGTCTTGTACATTTTTTGCAGACTCACCTGGTACGTTGGGATTGACAATAGCACTGGCCTTGCAGAAAGGAAAGAGACAAATACTATAAAATCTCTGGAACCATCTTGGGTTTTCTGACTGCTATCCTCACATTAGGCAATTAGTTATATATATTTTTGGAAGTATTAGAAATAGGCTGTTTCTATTGCAAAATGCATAGGTAAATAGTTTTTAAACACTTCCATTCCAAGGTTTTAAAAGACTGGTTGTCTTCATTTTTTAATTTGTTAAAAGGTAAAAAACCCTATCAAGAGCTTGACTGTGATGCAATGAAGATGTGTGAAAATGGCTCGATGGCTCACTGTGGTTTTCACGTGTTTCGGGACAGAAGCATGACAGCAGTAAAGTCGGGGAGTTTAAGAAGCACAGAAAAGTTTATTTATTTAAGAAAAAAAATTTTAAAAGGAAAAAAAAAACACCCCATACCTATGTAAAATTCCATACAGCACCTGCACGTACTCCTGGGAGCCTGCATGGGCGTGGATCTTACGGCGTGCTCAGGGTTTGACCACAGGCTCGGGCCGGGGTGGCAGCCTCACTTCTTGTGTCCAGCGCTTTTGTAAATGTGTGTGTGTTTATTCTCCGTCTTTGGCTACCGGTTGGCTGACTCGCACTACACACAAATGGAACCCAGTATTTTTTTTAGCTGTTTGTTTGAGGCCAAGGGCTGCCCCTCGGCTGGTCTTTCAGTCAGCCTCCCCCCATGTCCTGCCACCCAAAATGAAGCACATTCCAGTCACAAGAAGGGAAGTAAGTACCTGTCTCCTGTCCTCTCATAGAGGGCACGTCACCATGCCCTATTGTCTGTATGGTGGATATTTCCAGTATATAGTCATTGGTGTGGCTACCGAATATTCCTCACACGAAGCACGTAAACACATGTATTTCTTAGTCCAGTCCTGAGCAAATCCAGTGAGCAGAGAGCCAGAGAGAGCTCTGCAGCACCTACTGTTGGAGCCAGGAGCCAGGGTTTCTTTGCTTGACATCCAGGGCACGCGCACTAACACCAGCTTTGCCGTGCTAAACGTTACCTAGTTAGTGGTCCTCACACCTTCCTGGTGGACTGTTGTTCATTCATGTGCAGATATGCAGCAACTTAATGATGGGTGCTGGGGCAAGCTGATGAAGACCCATAAATAGGAGTGTTTGGCTTCCCCCCCCC
>NW_009649308.1:8520467-8526212 GCF_000708025.1 Charadrius vociferus
TCCAGGTAAATGTTTTTAACCTTAACCCCCAGTTTTCAGGAAGCAGGCAAAGGACAACCTTTGTGTCTCAACAGAAACTATCCGAAGTTTCTTTGAGTGTGATTTGCAGTTCAGGGACCTAAAACTTCTCTTTGCTTGTGTCTGACCCTGACCTGACGGGGTAATTTCTTCTTCTGGCTGAAGCTTGCAGAATCTTGCTTATACATCCTCCCTTTGGATGGGGTTTAGCGCCGATTGCCCTCATCCTAGGCATGCATCATGCGTATAAACCATCACTGGCCTGAGCCTACCAATGGCTGCGTGCACCTTTGGTGATGAGAGCCATCTCAAAATTAAAAATGGTATTATAGGAAAGAGACGGAGGGATGTTTACATGTTTTTAGGGGTGCCCTTTGGCGGCCACGTGGGTATGAGCCTGCAAACTTTGTTCTCACCGCTTAGCAGCTCTCCCAAGCAAGGACTTGCGTTCTGCTGGAGTTTGACCCTGACTGAGGAAACTGGCAGCAGTATGATGGGTTAAAGTTGATAATACAGAAAACTGCTAATTGTTTTAATAACCTGTGAGCACAGTGACTTTGCACTGGACAGTTTCCCAGCAGACCACACATCGGCTTCAGCATCTGAGTGTCAGGTGCCTCCAGCTGTAACTGAGTGGCACCGTGTGCGCAGCTGCTTGGGGATCACACTCGGTTTCTGCCACGCTTTCTGGCAGCATTTTCCCTGCCCAGCTTTGGTACAAAGTCAAATGGACAGCAGTTCAGCGCAGTGGCACAAGTTAGCAGTTGCACACACGCACCTTTGAATCACAACCCTCTTATGTTACATGTTTACGCACACCAGCTGCCGTAACAGGGTCTGACCCTGGGATCCCGCTCATTAATGTAAGGTCCAAGTGAAGGTTTCCAGTTCCCCTGTAATTAGTTCTCAGGTGACAGCTCGAGCTGGGTGCCTCCAAAGAGGGGGGACTCCTCAATTCACACCTCTCAGCTATGCCCAGTACCACCCATCACCCCATCCCCAAGTCCAATCATTAATTCTGGTCAGTGGTCTCTTACTGGTTTTCACTGTTACTGGGCTGGCTGCCTTCTGAAGTTACTTCATTCTCTTGGAACTGTCTCCTTGGTTCTTTATCTTCTTCAGTCTGTTGCTATTTGGCAGAAAAGGACCTGGGGGTTTTGGTTGACAGCCGGCTGAATATGTGTGCCCAGGTGGCCAAGAAGGCCCACAGCATCCTGGCCTGTGTCAGGAACAGTGTGGCCAGCAGGACTGGGGCAGTGATTGTCCCCCTGTACTCAGCACTGGTGAGGCCCCACCTAAAATACTGTGTTCGGTTTTGGGCCCCTCACTACAAGAAGGACATTGAGGTGTTGGAGCGTGTCCAGAGAAGGGCAACGGAGCTGGTGAGGGGTCTGGAGCACACGTCTTGTGAGGAGTGGCTGAGGGCCCTGAGAAAAGGAGGCTGAGGGGAGACCGTATCGCTCTCTACAGCTCCCTGAAAGGAGGGTGTAGCGAGGGGGGGTCGGTCTCTTCTCCCAAGTAACAAGTGATAGGACAAGAGGAAACGGCCTCAAGTTGCGCCAGGGGAGGTTTAGGATGGGTATTGCGAAAAATTTCTTCCCTGAAAGGGTTGTCAAGCACTGGAGCAGGCTGCCCAGGGCAGTGGTGGAGTTGCCATCCCTGGGGGTATTTAGAACACCTGTAGACATGGTGCTGAGGGACGCAGTTTAGTGGTGGACTTGGCAGTGTTAGGTTAATGGTTGGACTTAATGATCTTTAAGGTATTGTCCAACCTAAACAATTCTGTGATTCAGTCTGCTGGATTCAGCTAGTTCTGTGTTAGCAGCATCAGTTTTATCAAGAAGTTTATTCTTGGTCAGCTTTTGCAGCCTGAGGCCTCAGCTACGAGTGCTAAGCTGCTAACGCTAAACGAGACTACTCGGAGAGAAGAATACAGTTAATCAAATTTTGTCTGTAACACTGAGGAAGTATATGAACTGAAAACACGAGTATTGTTTGTGTGTCACCTTCTGTGTCCTTCACCCCTTTCCTAAAGTGAGACATTCAGCAGCGCATTACCTCTCACAGGTCTTGCTCTTTCCAGTCTCTATGCTTGACTAATTTTCTCCCTCTTCCTGTGCCCTCTGCTCTTCCCGTGCTCAGTGGCTGCTAACCAAGACTGTAACTGGCTCAGATAAAGTGCTTGAGATCCTCACTTCTCTGCGCTTTGCGCTGCCAGTGTACAGCAGCCTTTTGAATCTGTAAGCTCAGTCTGGAGAGGGAGTTACCACCTCCACTTTGTGCATAACCTCCAAGGGCCCGGGGCCTGTCCTCTGAAGTCCATGTTTGCAGTGAGGGCTCCCAAATGGCTCAGGGTGGTGTGACACTATTGCAAACAGAAGGGAACAGTGGCAGGTTGTTGTTGTTTTTAAAGTCAGGTCCTTTTGCTGCTGCCTGTTGTGTCCAGCCCAGCCATAGCCTTAGGGGTCAGGTACAGGCACTGCTGCTATTCCTAGTGAGGATTTGGTTGTCTGTCCCAGTGACAGCGCACCGGGTCACTCAATAAGCGGGTGCTCATAATGCCCTGGGGGCCACAGGTGTCCCTGGGCCGAGTTGGTGGAAGGGAGCTGCCCATTGTTCTTGTTCTCCATCATGCAAAGCTCCCTAGGCCAGAAGTGGTCAACACAGCAAACCTGAAGCACGCAAGTCTCTTACGTCCATGTCTGCTGAGATTTTTGACCTTTGAGCTTAAGGTGCACAAAGGCAATTGCGTTTCGTCACAGTTTGTATGTGTTAAGCAATGCTGCTAAATCAGTCTGTAGCACAGCCACAGGGAAAAAAGCCTCCCCGCTCTTCAGGTGCGACTCTCGTAAGCTGCCGTATCCGCCTCGGCAGGTGAGCAAGCAGCAGGGCAGCTGCTGTTGATGGGAGGTAGTAGCAAAGGACTGCACACAGCGTAGCCCCCGGTGAAGAGAACACCTCCTCTGGGCAGAGCCCAGGGTCAGTGGAGTTACTCTGGTGCTGCGTCTGCACCTCAGATGCAGTGCCTACAGACACACGGTTAGGGAAGATCTGCAAAAGAATTCTGCAACTCTTGGCTGGATCAGGATGTAACCGACACTCAACTCCAGCTTAGTCCGAAGCAACCAGTTTACACCTACGCTGGTGTCTGCTAGATTTTTCTTTCTTCAGGGTATCCAGACAAAAGTAAACAGAGGAGGAGCCTACATTTTCATTGTTTATCAGAAATGTATCTCATTTTGCTGTACATTCCTTTTTTAGGAGGTGTTATCTGTTTAAAAAAAAAAAGACAAAGAAAAAAAGAAAAAACAGAAAAAAGATAAAAACAAAAAACAAATGTGTAGTGAAAAATCTTCTGTAACTTTGGATTAAGAGGTAACTGATCTTTTTAAAAAGAGAACTAAGTTATTTACTTTGTAAATGTGCTGATGGCATGGATCCATCTTACTGACCTCAGCATCCTTTTTTTTAAGATTTTGGGTTTTGTTTCCAATATTAAGTTATTTTAAATTGTGGTTGAAGCAATAGAAAAATTGAAATATGGATTGTGCATGACTGTGTCTTGAGTGTAAAAATATTGCAGTTTGAAACTTGGACCTAAAGTATTGCAAATAAAAGTTATAAATACCAATGGATTGTGTGACTGCAGCTTTTCCTATAGGATTTGCTGGTGCTGTTTGACAAAAATTGTGTCAGGGCTGGCTGAAGATACACCAGCCTCGATCATCTGCAGAGTCAGAAAGACTTCAACTGTATGGCCACGCGTGCCTATAGCTTTGTCCTGTGCCACGTGTATGTCATGAAACAGGACTTTGCTGCCACGACCCCGCTTTTAGCCTCTGCTTCTTGAACTCCTTGTGTCCTGTGCCTGCGCAAACAGACTGCCGGCCCTTCTGCTGCTCCCCAGCTTGCACGAATCCGCAGAGCACTGTGATTCTTCCGATGTGTTGTGTCACCATTGTTCCATATTTACAAAGAACCAACGCCCACTCCTGATGAACATGGTGGGTTACACAGATGGTAATTGGCCACATTTCCTGCCCAGAAATCTTTGAAACAGCTTATTGAACATCAGTCATGTCAGCTCTTGTACTGCTGCTCACACAAAGCTGCGGGCGAAGCACGTGGCCACAGCTCAGCAGTGGAGCGATGCCAGAGTCCGAGGTCTGTAGGCAACCTGGGCCCTGCTGGATGGACCGCGAGTCCATCGCTACCTGCCATGCTGTCAGCACAGCTGTGGGCTTATCTTGGAGGTGCTGCATCTCTACAGGTTTCACCTGTATGTGCCAGCAGTGGAGAAGGGGGGGGCAGTGGGGGCTGCAGCCCCCCATGTACATGAACATGGGTCCCCCCCGGCTCCATCGTCCCTCAGCTTGGTGTCTGCCCCAGGTCCCCTCTCCCGGTCACACGTGGCTCTGTTCCAGGGTGAGTCCGGCTCCTCGCCACCACCAGTCCTGCGCTCTGCTGAGGCTGCCCAGCCACCCCTGTGTAGGTGTATGAGTGCGTACACAGGGAGTTAAATGAGTAACAAACTCTCTAGTTATCGACATATGCTATAGTGTACAATGTATGCATTTTATAACTGCATAAAATATGTATACACACATATACACCCATATATGAAAAAACACGTTATTATAAATGGCAAGACAGAGATGCCATTATGCACTGGTATCTATATTGTACATGTGTATAAATTAGATCTAATGCTACTATAATGCTAATAGAGGGTGAGACAAAGCATGTTATATGGTTAGAAAAGGGTCTTACAGAGAGACCCTTATGTAATTTACACACTAGCCCTTTACATATACAATATATACACATTAAATATGTCTGTCTATATATTTACAGAGAGCACCTTATGTGACTGTATAGCCCATTCTAGCCCTATGCATCTATATATGATATACATGTACAGCGAGACCTTTACACAACTGAACAAGTCTCACGCTCTATCTAAAGTATAGCATATATATAAAATCTGATAAATAGCCATACATACAAATATATATATTCTCTCCCTAGTGATCTAGAGACACCCTTCTCTAACTATGTAACTCCCTCCATTTTATACATAGAGGGTTTAGATATATATATGGAAATATTTTAATATATGTGTGTGTATATATATATACACAGACAGCCCTTCAAACCAATACATAACTCTATATTCAATGTACATATACAGACCCGTGTAAAACAATCTCTATCCACCCACATATTTTTAATATCTCTATATATGTAGATATAACTCTGTGTGTGTATACACTTATTTTTTATTATAGGAAAGAGCATGCGAGCAACATGGGTAACTATGTAACACTTTATCTCTCTCACTATCCATGCACATTACATATGTGTATACAAAGACATCCAAAAGAGATAGACCCTTATAGAGACCCTTATGCAACTAACATACACTCCAGTTACCCGTATTACAGTATACATACATGTGTGTATACACACAGACCCTTAAATGTTCCCTCTCTCGAGCCATTTATACTATATACTATCTTTATATATTTTAGATACACAGAGACCCTTCTATAAATCTACGATACTCTATCTATACTATGTATACTTATATACGGAAACACGTTGCAGGAGAGCCGGAGATCACTCAGAGAGATCTCTGTTTATATGCACACATACATAAAATACACGCGGGGAGGAGTGTCACAGGGAGGTTCCCCCGAGCCCCGCTGTACCGCACAGCGCCCTCAC
>NW_009649308.1:8545766-8581255 GCF_000708025.1 Charadrius vociferus
GCTGAGCACGCGCCCGGCCCCGCCAGGCCTAAGGCTGACTGCTCTGGAGGAGAAGAGCGCTTCGGCCTTCGTAACGGGTACGCACAGTACCGACCTGCCAACAGCCGTTGTCTTCTCCAGAAGCTGCAAGAAACGATAACACAACACTCGCAAATGCTGGCTGGGAGCTGCAGCTCTGGCTGCTCACCATTAACGCAGAATCATAGAATGGTTTGGGTTGGAAGGGACCTTAAAGACCATCTCGTCCCACCCCCTGCTCTGGGCAGGGACACCTCCCCCCAGCCCAGGTTGCTCCAAGCCCCGTCCAACCTGGCCTTGAACACCTCCAGGGATGGGGCAGCCACAGCTTCTCGGGGCAGCCTGCGCCAGGGGATCACCACCCTCAGAGTGAAAAATGTCTTCCCAATATCTATTCTAAATCTCCCCTCTTCCAGTTTGAAGCCATTCCCCCTCGTCCTACAGCTCCACTCCCTGATCAAGTCCCTCCCCAGCTCTCCTGTAGCCCTTTTACGGACTGGAAGGGGCTATAAGGTCTCCCCGGAGCCTTCTCTTCTCCGGGCTGAACACCCCCAACTCTCCCTGCCTGTCGCCACAGCAGAGGTGCTCCAGCCCTCGCAGCATCTCCGTGGCCTCCTCTGGACTCTGGAGCACCTTCTGCACCTGAGCCTGATGCTGTGGGAGTTGGGCTGTCCATCTGCCCTGCAGCCATCCTAGAGTGGGAACACAAAACGGTGAGGATTTAGTTGAGACAAACAGCAACAACATGGGTGGAGCGGAGCCCTTCCAGCTCCGACAGCACTGCTGCGCGCAGTGCTCAGCGAAGTCAGGCCATCGCTCCCCACAGAGGTGACTGCTCTGGTGTGCCAGAAGAGACCAGTAAGCATCAGCCTGACAGGGGGGGCAGTCACAGGGATTTACAGAGCTCATCCTGGAGGAAGGAAAGGGAATGGGAACACGGCAGTGAGGACAAAAACTGGGCTTCACTAAAACGAGCAGCATTTTAAGTAAACAATATAAATAGCACTCTGCCTGGGGCCGAGGGCTGGACAGCGGGTCTGAATCACACCATAAAATCTAACTGGACTCCTGAGACACTGCTGTTGTACAAGGCAGGGACAGGACGAGTCCCCAGACATGGGGCTTGGTCTTCCTCAGGATGAGGGACAGCAAAGAAGGCGACAGTACGATGGCGGCTGCGATGAGCTGGGAACTCATCGCGGGAAAGCAGGGAGCAGTTGGGAAGTGAAAGGCAGGTGGGGGGAACTGTTCAGTGAACTGCTGAAATACATTTTTCTTCTTCAGCAAGCTGAAAAATGTCATTTGGAGTCATCCCAGAACAATTTATTTTATCAGAAACCAACTGTTTCAGAAAATACTGAACACATTTGGTTTTTTGTTAACCTTTTATTTAGATCACTTCATATTGAAAAGTAAAGAAAGGCTGAAATGAAACATTTTCCAACTGTTTATTTCCCTCTGTTTTAATTTTGGGCGCCAAAACTCTCTGTTGAAGGTGGCCCAAGAGCAGTCCCCCACAAAAAAAACCCCATAGTTTTCCCACAAGTTATCATTAATTGTTAAAAAATACTGCCCAGCTCTGGTGACATTTGAGCTTACATTCCTGCATCTGTCTGAACAGGCAATCCACTCATCTCAGACATAACACATTTACCTCCCCTGTGAGCCAAAACCGTATGGAGCTGGCTTTGCTTTCAGTGCACGGCAAGATGTTCAACAGCAGAAAGAGCCCGCAGAGCAGTGGGCACCAGCCCCGGCCCGGCCCGGGCTCTCTTGCAGGGAGCAGGCAGCAATGCAAGTCCCGTTCAACCTGTGCTTGCACCTGGGATTGCTGCCGTCTCCCACGTGCCGGGGTGGGAGGAGAAGCCAGAAGCCTCTGTACATCAGCACAGGCAGTCACGTTCCCAGGTTGGATCAGCTCCTGCAACAGGCAAATCCTGCCTGCCCCAACTACTTCAAAAAATTAATAAATGCAGAGGTACTGACACGCTGCTTGGTCTCGGCATGCCTAAGCCTCCCACAACTACCAGCACTGCACTGCGATACCCTCAGGGCAATGCTGAGAGAGCCAAGAGAGCTCCATTTCCAGCCTGGCCAGTGCTGGTGTTCAAGGGCCCCCTTTCCCCATACTACGGGGACAAACAGTGGGGATGTCTTGCGCTGACGTAATTACCAAGGGCTAAAAATCATCAACTTTACCCACTCCGCCCTGGCTTCCCTCCTTGTCAGGCTGTACAGGACAAAGAATTGCTGGTCAAGCACCCTCTGCCCTGCTGACGCTGGGGACAGCCCTTACACAGATGCTGAAACGGGGTGGTGGTGCTGGGAGCTGGAGGCCAGGGCTGCAGGGCTTAAAGGAAACAGCCAAGGGACCTCCCTCCTGGAGCCAAGATGGCTTTGGGCCCTTCATGAGCTCAGGCAAGCTCTCAGATCACAGAGGCATAAGCCCCCTGTGTCCTGTCAGCTGCCTCAGTTGGCAGAAGGGAAAGCAGCCTGGCCGAGCTGGGTGGTGTCTCCGAGAGGAACCTTCTCAGGCTGAACACTGACCCAAATCAATCACCTGGCCAAGCCAACCCCTCCCTGTTGCACCCATCTCAGACGGAACAGCCCCTGGAGAAAGTCTGTCTGACCTATTCTGCTCTGCCTCAGCGCGCTCTCCAGCACGCCTTGCTGCCCGGCAAATTGCAGTGCAGGGATTCAGCCACGCGGGAACGCCGGCATGGTGCTCTCCACCCGTATGGTGAGGGTGTGCCAAGGGGCTGCAGTCACCCCTCGTGCCACGGTGCTGAGAAGCAGCTACTGCGGCATAAAGTAGTGTGTGAGGAAAAGCGAGGCAAACGGGTCTTAGCGCAGGGCTAGGACAGCCCAGACTGCGTTGCAGTTCCCTGCGTCGCAGTTCCCTGCGTCGCAGTTCCCTGCGTCGCTTGCCCGAGCTCTGGGCTGTAGGAGAAAGTTCATGCTTTTTTTAAAAAATTGCAGTTTACAAACATATCTGAGAGTAAGCAACTCTGAAGCTATGAGTTTACAGAGAAGAATTACGCTTGCCTCTGGGGCTGTCAACCGCGTGTAGTTCACATCTGACAAATGCTCTGCGTGCAAAATGGCTTGAGCCCAAGCTATTTAAAAAGAGAGCTGCATTTAGGTACTTGGTACATGCAACTAAGCTGGTGGCAGTATAATGTCATTCATAGCCTTACATTCCATCTCCAGCATGTCAGAGAGAGCATTTCCTACCACAGCAACGATCCTTTGGAGCTCTAAGGAGATTTCAAAAACCTTTTGTGAAAACATTAACTCTACTGAGGGCCATTTTATAAATTATAAAAATTGCACAAAATGGCTGAAGTGGTTACAAGGTACACGGAAATTTGAATTTCCTGGCTGTACAAAACGCAGGATAGTCATCCTTTAGCTTCACGTTCCAAGACCAGAATTTGCAACCATATAAAATCTATTTCCCAGAGGTCTAACACAGTGAGCCTCTTACACTGCCAGAATCACTGCGCAACTTGATAACACAGAAATGTCTGCTCTGAGGGAACCCTGCCATCGGGCTATATGCAAAAGTTAAAACAAAGTTTGTACCGGAACCCTGCTTTGAAGGAAATGTGAAACAATACCTGTCCTCCATTATACCCAAGTAAAATTTTATCAAAGACGTCAGCTCTGTCAGCAATAAACCGATGCAAAAGTGAAATCTGCACACAAACCCATCCTTGTCATGAGCTAATTTTGTCCTCTCTCAGTCTGGTGCTACCCATCACATCTAATGATGCAAAGGGAGCGTTACTCCATTTTTAGCACCGTGTGGATTAAACAAAGCCTCCTTAGCAAGGGGGCTCCCGTTACTGAATCTGTCCTCTGCACGAAACCACAGCTGAATTGTGAGGTGCCCTTCTCTTGGCCAGAGATATCAACTTGTGAGTCATCAGCTTGAGGTGGAGAACAGAAGAGTAAGAAAGTCAATCTGAGAGCCTTTATGTGGGCAAAACTCTTATTTGCTGTGGTGTTCAAACAGGCAGTGCAAGAGCTGCCCTTCTATTTTAACGTTGCCCTGGCATGCCTGGTCTTAAGACTATGATCTATGACTGGACTCCTTGAGTAATGACATTTTTGCCAAGGAACAGAAACATCTGACCTGTAGCAATAACAATGAAATTCATCACGAATTTTACATGCCTCTATGGGAAAAAAATTCCAATCAAAGCTTAAAAAAATCCCCCTCCTAAACACAGCCTGGCAGTGAACAAGGACTGAGCCATGTGAATACACCTTGTGCTTGCCACCCCACCAACCTGCTGGTACGTGACCATGGCGATGCAGCCATTCCTGCCTGCGGCCAGTCCCACTGCTGAGAACAGATGCCGATGTGCTGAGAACCTGTGAGAAGAGTCACGTGTGCTACCAGCTTATGTGCCAAGAGCTCCTGAAAGATGCTGCTGGGAAAGATGGTCACATCTTCACGAGCTTATCTGCTAACTTTGGCCTCTCTTCTACTGTATTTGCTGTATCGTGAACATATATATGTATAAAAATGTATTTTTCCCTCTTTAAAAGCCTCTCTCCCCATTATCCATGATAATGTGGAGAGTTAGAGGGCTTTTTCTTTTTAAAGCGATTATGATTATGTGCAACCTTTGCTCCCGAGTCATTCACACAGAAAGCACAGACGAGCCCTCCTGCTGCGAGGTGACAGCTCTGTCTGGCTCTGCGGGGCTTTGGTATTCATAGCTCCACGAGGTCATCGCTGGAAAAAACCTTGACGGTGATGTGACCTGGCACCTCGGCTGCTTCTCGGTTGCCTCTCCCTCGGAGCTGCAGAGTCTGCTCTTCTCTGGGGTCACTGGGTGAAGCTGCCAGCACTGCCTGTCCAAGGAACTGGTCACACAAGATGTTGCTGTTCCAGACCTAGAGACAAGGGAGCAGAAACAAACCCAGCTGAAGCAGTGCTTCTCTCACCCTCCACCTGAAAGGGTGGTGCTGGAGTAGGGTCACCCCCGTTAACCCCTCGAAAAAGCAGTGAGGAGGGGGCGTACATCTAAATTTAGCTAATTGTCTAGAGAGCATGTGGGAGATTCTGGATTTGCATGCTCATTTACATACACTATGCAAATAAGGAGCTAAATGCAGCTTTTTGCTTTCTAGGTCACAGCCTGCCTAGAAGAGGAATAAAAATTACCTGTTTGAGCTCATCATCAGTAAAAACCTACGTGCAATCAGCCTGTCTGTGCCACTGCCTGCTTGTGCTCACCTCTGCAGTATCTTCAGCGCTTTGCTCTGACTGTTTGAGCCAGGTCCCCACTGCTAGAGCAAGGGACAGCTGTGGTTCTGGAATCCTTGGACCTGTCCCTCGTCACTACTCAGGATGAGGCTGGGCACGTAGCTAGCAGCGACCGAAATGCTGTTAATAGTGGGTTTTGCTGCTAGGCTCACATGCCAGTCTTTGTTTGGTCTGTGAAGTTTGTTAGTATCAAACGTTCAGTTATTCTGGAAAAGTCAAAGTGTTTGAGCTGCATACTGTAGAGAGATGGGGCAAGATCCCATGTGTAAATTGAATTTTTACTAAGGATTAGGCAATCCTGCACATGCCAAGAACCATGTTCCATCAGCTATTGTATCAGTTCCCTCTAACCCGTAACTACAGTCTGTGGTTTGGGGGATAACACTGCTATCATCTTCCTTCTATTTATAACATTTGTAGAATATACCTATTAGTTCAGAGGAGTACTATGGCACAGGAGTGCTATGCACCAGTACTGCGTTAGGCAGTGAAAAGCCAGAAATATATCTCTTCTTGCAACACAGTGCTATTTCATATAGCTATTCATACAACATAGAATAAAGCCATTTCAATTTCTAGCATTTAAGTGCCACAGTGAATTGACTTACAGATGCATCGGATGATCTCCCTACACTGATGCAGAAGACATAGTCCTCAGTATTTGTCTAACACTAAACAACTGTGTGTATCAAACAAATGCCATTCCACTCTCCCAAAGTTTTCCTGGACTGCCTCATCTAAATACCAAGCTCTGTTTCTCCAGCTAGTGCTGAGGTAGATAGTGTGGTCTAGTTCCCACAGGACTAGAATTCAAGGTACAAATCTTCTTAATAGTAGCCTTAGCCTTGGTTTTATTTCAAACACTGACTCTGGACAACACTTGGCTTTTCTTGGTCTCTGTTTTGTCAGGTACCAGATGAGGCAAAAGGTAATTTTGTGAATTCCTTCAAAGCCTTGGAATGAAACATGCCCTCTGATCCCCAAGCGTCATCAGTTGCTGTTTTATGGAAGAGACCTAGACTAGAGAATCAGTTGAACAGCTCCAGGCACAGCTCAGTAAGGGGAGCAGAGGTTCCCACACTTCTCTCCTGGGTATCAGTCATATGAAGGAAGAGTTAGCACACGTCAAGCCCAGCGATGCTGTTGTGCTCCCCTACCCACCTTTAGCAGCCCACCCTGCGTGGCTTATCTTACCTGGACAATGATAGGACTGTCGGTGTTCTTCCTGTAGAAAATCACTTGTGTGTCAAAGATGGCACTGGTCGTATCATGTTGCACAGAGGAGCGTATGTTTTGGTTCTCACACTTGATAAGCACATAGGGATCTGCTCCTAAAACACAATCAGCAGCACAGCGCTCACCAAATGGCAGCTGAGACCTGCCCACAAACCCAGCGGAAGCAATCCCCCCCTGTGCCTGGCAGAACCGCTGCTACTGAGCACAGGAACAGGGCACCAGAGCACATCACATCCACTGCTAGCTGCCCATCACCAGCAGAGGTGAAATACCTCATTCTTGTAACAACTGGATGCTCAGAGCTGGAAACCAAGTGCCATTTGCTGTGAAAGCAACTCACTCCTAGACTGGGATTGCGATCTTTCCACATTCCCTTGCTGTGCTTCCTCCTGGCTCATCTAACAGAATGTCTTCAAAGCGACACTCTAAGCTCCCCGACGCTGCTTTAGACGTGTGAGCCAAAATGCAGCTCTGCGTATGCCATCTGATATGTAGTTCTGAGCGCCTGGGCCAAAATGGAAGGTAAAAACCATTCATCATCCGCAATTCCTATAGGAACTGCACAGAACTGCTTTTTGATCACTGAATCCACATCTCAGTGCCCACCTTTAGACTGCCTAGCTTGAAGGTGCTGTCTACTGTATTCTGGTATGAGTATTAATGTTAGGAGGTAGTTTTCAAGAAGCACTTTCTCTTCCAGAAAGTATTGTCAAAATGCAAAAGCATTTTGTAGGAGCACACTGGTGACAACGAAGTTTTCTGTGGGAAACTGTCGCAGCAAATCCTCCCCAGTTTCTCATTTCATTCCCATGAACCTGAGACAATTTCTTTGGTTCTATCATTAGGATCGATGTGATTTTAAAGTTTATGTTATCACAACATGTTTTGATCTACTATAGGTCCTAATTAATGTTTAAATTACGCTTAAATCATACGTAACCCACTGCGATTATTCAACATTCTAGAAATGCTTTGTTGCTTTTACACTGAACATTCTTACTTTGTTATAAATGCTGGTATTTTCTGTCCATTCCAATAGGGAACAAGAACCGATTTGGAAACAACTGTCTTCATCCTCAAATAGAATGGACCATTCCACTTGCTAATTAACTTTTAATTAAACACAGGCACTACCATTTTTTTTGTATTTCAACCCAAGTATTTCTATCCATTCCATATGCTGTTAATGACAGCATATCTGTTTTTCCCCACCTTGCTACTTTTTAGACATGGATTTTAAATAAACCCACTGAATGTGTGTAAGTGTAAATCAGACTCATGATCATTTCATACACACATTTTGTCACCATCTACTTGAAAATGCCACCACTGGAATGACAGCCATAAGGCAGCATAATTTTAAGGCAGCTTTTGTTTTTTAACAATTCATACCGGGGACGATTTTCCTCAAACACATCACTCATTTACAGGAACGGATACCAACATCTCACGCAAACAAACCACGTAACAGCTACATCCAAAACAGAAGGAGCTACTTCCACTTACGAGAAACAGATTTTTCCATATGCTGCACTACGATTACACCTGGCCAGACACACGCGCTACGCCTGTTACCCTGACAACATCTCACACTTTCTGTAGCAGGTAGCAGTGTATTGCCTTTTCTGATAGGCAATTACTTTCTGTGTCACTGAATGTGTGGATTTAGCTCTGAGGCATGGGGTGGCACCACGCTGCGTAATCAGCGATGGAAAAGCTCCCCCCCTTTGCAAAGAGCTTTGGAAAATTGATCTGAATAGAATGGGGTCTTGCATGAAATGGTGTCAAGTACTTTGGCCGAAGGCAAAGAGCAAAGCAACATCTGATCATTAACAGTAATTAAGAGATAAAGGGCATAAGAAGGGGCGGGGAAAGGACAGAGCTTGAAGAGGTAACAGGCATATGCGGGACGAGGGAGCTGTTAATGAAGGGACTTGCTAAGTGAAAGGAAAGGAAAGCTAACATTTGAAAGAAACAGATTCAAATTCTCAGAAAGAGCTAGAAAAAAAGAGGCTGGTAGAACATGAAAGGTACCTGCACAGTGTGAGCTCGTGAAGGTGTTACTGAGTGGTCAGTTATATTAGGAGGACTGGCTCTAATTCCCGAACAAAGGAAAGAAATGGGAGAGCTACACCTGTGCGATGAGACAAGGGATGTTCTCAGCTACAGTTGGCCCAGTTCTTTGCAGCTCTGGGCCTGGTTTATTTACAGTACAAAGACAATGCAGAAAGGACTACCAACGTGGAAAAGCAATATCCGAGAATTCGCAATGAGCTGGAGCTGCTACTTTGGCAACTGCTCGGGCAGTGGAAGGAGGACTGGGCTCAGTTCTCAGGCACGCATATGACTCAAGCTATGCCTTGAACACCATACTGCGTGTAAACAACTGTTCCATCTCAGTCCTAAGGCCATGCTGTTGTATTGGGAAGTACAAAAGAACAGTACAAAGGAAAAAGTTGAAATCTGTAAAAGCCAGAAACACTTGAACAGTAATGATATTTCTAAGGCTTAAAGAAATCTATGCACGGTAGTCTAAGGCTACCTTTTTTTTTTTAGAATTGGAACGAGGAGCTAACATCCACATACTTCAGCACTGTACCAAACACAAAAGGCTTTCGAGAAAATGTTCTTGAGAAAAAGTTCTCAGAGACATTCCCGCTCTTCTGCAGCTAGGCCGCTCTTATATGACAGCATATGGAGAGGTACGATGAACTCAGTCACTGGAAAAAGGCATGGGCCAAACAGAGCAGGCACAGTGCTAAGACACAAGCACTGCCTTGGGAATGACAAGAGGTTGTTTTGCCTTTTGCAGTTGAGTCTTTTCTCATGTGATACCTCTTAGCTTCTCCCGCAATACAGATAACAAAAAGGAGTCTTTCCACTGGCATCGCTAAATCCCTCCCCCACCTCTGCTCCATTTTCTCTCTGTTTCCCTTATGCTTTGATTGGCTATTTATCAGCTGCTCTTTGCCTTCTCCTTCCTTCTATTTCTCCCATTGCTCCCAAGGCAACTGTCATGAAAGGTACCAGATACTCTGCTTACCAGGTATGTCATATACCGGGGATCACAATACCTAGTTTAGAAAAGAAGTGGTGAAAGGCCATTAAACATGCAAATTCAATGCGGAATTTCAGTGGGAAGACTTAGAAATGCAAAAGTTGATTTGTTCTCAAAGATAAGCTCTTGGGAATGAGTATGACAGCCAGTAGCAAGAGCAATTTTTAAAACAGACTTGGGAATGAGAGTCGGGAATCTCCGAGCACACAGTGCTTCCTCATCTTGCAAACCTGCCACTGCGCTTGGCTCACAGATAGTTGGATCAACTTCAGAACATGCCAACTCAAGAGAAGCGGCCTATATGCATTCAGAATTGAGTCTGGGCAGCTAGACTCATCCACTATTCTTGACAACAGCAAACGGTCCATTATTTTTTCCAGACAGGACAATGGATCAAAGACAGCAGCAAGGAGGAGCTCTCCAATAAACATTTAAAATAGATATTAAACAACCTTCCGCTGGCAGGGAGCAGGGTTCTGATGACAACCAGCTCATGAAACAGGCCAGGTGTACACTTGCTATGCAATCCTCATTCTCTTCCAGTTTTGTTTAAGTAGTTGCTCAGAAAGTTGGGCTAAACACAGCTCTCAGATGACAGTGATGGGCTTATGTGAAGAACAGTGCATTCAAGTCTAAAACCCCTCTATCCAAGTTATATCAAAAAAAGGTATCTCTGTTCAGGCTGCTCTTACTTTCCACAACTGCATGCTCCAGTGTCAGAGAACAGAGACATCCTGATGTTTTCAGGACAGTTTGTCACAGAGATGTAATGCCGTGGCTCAGTTCTCAGAAGCTTCAGAATTAATCATAACCCTCTCCTTTATCATCAAGTTCTGTCTTCTGTCTATGCTACCAGATAATAGTGACAAACCGGGCAGGAGGCTGTACAAGGGGGAATACAGCTGATGGATCACAGACACTGCGCATAAGAAAAGAAGCATCTTTTGAGAGCTGAGATGCTGCAGATCAGAAGGTGAAGGAGGAGTCGGGAAACACTTGTGAAATGCAGTGGGGCTAATCAGATACAGCAGCTCACACAGAAACAGGTCGCCATCAACCTTTGCACCAGAAAATGAGTAACCTCTATGTGAGGTCCTCTTAGCAGCAGGAAAACACCACCATTTAATCTACCTATTTTCTACTTGAATAAACATATTGACTGTGCCTAACCTGAAAGGAAATCTCTACTTGTCAGTCCCAATGGCAGTTGCTGTGTGGCCTCTTCCCTGGTCTCACAGTACGGATTAGACAGGAAGCTGATGTTGACTTTTAAGTCAAGTTCACATCAAGAAATGCTTCAGGACTGGCAGGTTTGGCTGGTATGTCGGTAACTGTCCATCTGACTTTGAGGTCTAAACTCACTGCTGAGAAAGCTGGTCTTTTTCAAATGCCTGGGTGCTCCTTCTCCTTGAGATAAGCATGGGAACGGGTCCAGGCATGAATCCAGAGAAGCCAGAGAAGAGACCAGAGATGACAAACAGTTGCATTCTTTTGTGGCAGTATTAGGAAACAATCTTAGAATATGGGATATTTAATGTCCCTGGACACATTACTTTCTAGTATACATTTACAATCCAGCCAGACAGCATGCTTCGGGGAATTTCTATAGCCATTATTTAAATCTACCAAAAAATAACCTGAATGTGAGAAACATGTACCATACTCAGCTTTTTATGTTACCAAAAATGGACTCTAGTATCCATCGTGAACTTTGCCAAATTTCCCAGCAAGGTGTCCTTAGAAGGCAGAGTGCCAGTTATGGGCGTTATCCTTGTCATTGCACAGCTTGATTTTATTGTGTACCACAGATGTCAGCAGTGCACATTTGGCTTCATGGGTTTTTTTATTTACACTCACTCCCTACTTCATTTATCTGAAGCTGCTATAAGATGTCAGCAGGTCAAGGGAGGTGATTCTGCCCCTCTACTCTGCTCTGGTGAGACCCCACCTGGAGTACTGCATCCAGCTCTGGAGCCCCAACATAGGAAGGACATGGACCTGTTGGAGTGGGGCCAGAGGAGGACTGGAGCACCTCTCCTATGAGGACAGGCTGAGAGAGTTGGGGTTGTTCAGCCTGGAGAAGAGAAGGCTCCGGGGAGATCTTATAGGTGGCTTCCAGTACGTAAAGGGGGCCTATAGGAAAGCTGGGGAGGGACTTCTTACAATGGCATGTAGTGATAGGATGAGGGGTAATGGCTTTAAACTGGAAGAGAGGAGATTTAGATGAGATAATAGGAAGAAAAATGTCACTTTGAGGGTGGTGAGGCCCCAGAACAGGTTGCCCAGAGAAGCTGTGGAAGCTCCATCCCTGGAAGTGTTTGAGGCCAGGCTGGATGGGGCTTTGAGCAACCTGGTCTGGTGAGAGGTCTCCATGCCCAGGGCAGGGGGGTTGGAACTCGATGATCTTCAAGGTCCCTTTCAACCTAAACCACTCTATGATTCTATGTTTCTATGATTCCATGTGGCATGCTGCAAGACAATCTATGAATGTACTCTGAGCTGGAAATACTTATAGGGAAAAAAAAAAGGGTTAATAAAGAAAGATTCAAACAGGGATTTCACAGCAGGATTCAAGATAATGGGGAAGCTACTGAAGTGAAGTAACTTTGCCCTCCTTCAGCGCCCCCTGAATGGATGAGATTTGGAACTATAGGCTGGAAAGAGACAAAGGCTTTTACTGAAAGCTTTATGGTGATATAAAATTAAAATATTTTAACTTTTTTGGTGAAGTTTTATTCAAAGTCAAACAATAAGATTCATTTAGGTTTTGTGTTCAAAACCCCTTACGTTTTTGATGAATTTAAAAATGTCATGTTGATTCACACAGGGAAATGGAAACACTTCAGAAGAGAATTGACAATGATAGACTGATTTTTTTTCATGATGGATTCAATACTAATTCACAAATAGTATCACTTGACCCAATTCTGCATTTTTTCCGCAGATAAAATAATCAAGCAGAAGGTTTGCTAAGGTTTAAACAGAAAATCTGTGAGTCTATTTCCTATAGAAGTTTTTCCACAATAGGCTACATTTTCAGTTCTGTCAGGGTAATCATCATCCCAACACTGGATGCTGAAACCAAAGTGGAAGAAGGTGCTTCAACTTAACCTTACCATGTGTGGTAGTACTCGGTCCAAAAGGTATTTGGGCTATGCTGTAGTTAGAATATGTATTCCACATTGGTTTTAAGTCCTATTTGTGTATTCCTGAGGGTCTGTGTCACAATGCACCAAATCCCACATCGCTCTCTGAGCTGAAGCCTGGTCTTTGGCATCTGCAGGCAATTGTTTTTCATGATCTTCTCAAGGCTGTAATTGTGCTAAGGATTGTGAAATGCTAGGGGTGGAGAATTGGCTTTTATTGCTTTACTGCAGGGTATGTTAGAGAAGAATGTTTAAGGAATTTTAAAAGCAAAAAAAACCCCAACCCACCCTTAAAAATGAAAATGTCCTTCACAGGGCAAGAACAAGAATATGCTGCCTCGTTTCAATGCACTGCTCCGCTGTTCTTGTCACATGTAGCCCCTTCGGTCTCACCCATCCATCCTGCCTTGCTGAGAAGGTGGAGCCATACCACTTATTTGACTGAGGCATTTGTGGCTCCTCTTTTTCAAGAAAAATTAACAGAATCAATTTTCTATGTCTCTTCTCTCCAACATTGCTGTCCCCTGAAGAGACAACCAGACTTAACAGAAAGTGGCTTTCACAGTGAAAAGTACATTTAGTCACCCCTCAGAGGGTGCCAGGAATAACTATGAAAAAGGGACTGGAATAAAATTGTAGCCAGCTGGTGGGAGAAATTTTACAGCTGCTTTGTGAGACTGAACATGAACTGTACTACAGGTCTGTCTATGCCTGTCTAATGCCTTCTCTACCACAAGAAGTTAATGCAACTGAGTTCCACATATTAAAGTGAAGAGAGACGAAGAGTTATCTGGAGCAGACACAGCACATGTTTCAGGAACCTCTTTAGTTTCCTGTTCCAATTTCCCCGTAGTAGCCCGCTCCTATGCTTTCTCCCCACCAACCGCTTAGTGCTAGATGTGTCTACCTTTTTCTATTGCACTGGTCATGGAAAACAAAAGCTGACAGACAGAGAGTAGGAGTAGAAAATGAGGAAGAAAATGGCAACTGGACAAGTCTCCTAATTAACTGTCAACATCAGATGCCAGAAAGACATTTTAGTGTCCTTCAGGACACTTCCTTTAACATGTACATACAGACTCCTGTACAAGTCATTTAACCTCTCCCTGTCTGAGTTTACCCAGCTGAAAATGGTTGTTTGAAAACCATAATTTCCTCCCTGAAGTGCCATTAAGCTTGTGGTAATGAATAACAAAGTGCTCTGAAGGTCATGAATGACATTGCTGAGGTGTAATACACTACACAAGTCTGTGCGAGTCAGCTGTCTCCCTGGATACTTTCCATATAGAAAACACATAACCCTGAAAGGTGAATTTCTTACTAATCCCCACAAAAGCTGCTCACAAGGGTCCGGCTACTACCGCCCATCTGGACCAGCATAGATGACACATAACTCTTGCTGTTTTGCATCATCTTATTCATCTGATCTCCCATTTTAAGCAGATTTTACAACATGCTGAAAAAAAATCCCATAAATTTTCAGTTTGTTTGGATAATTTCTGAGTGCTTACATATCAACTCAGATCATCTTCAGAGGACTGAAGAAGCCCCTTCCACTTTTCCAGGCTCACTTTACACTTACCGCCTGATCTGTCTTGCCTCTGTAAACCTTCTGCAGAGTGAATTTTTATTTGGGTGACTCTGCGTGGATAGCCACAAAGAAGACTCCAACATGTCATTTTAGGCTTATCTGCCTTCAGCTCCCTGAAAAATCATGGGAAAAGCAATTGAAGCAATGAATATCAAGCAAACAATGAATGGCTGTGGAAATTTGGCATTTTCAGAACATGAGATTTGTACTCTTTCCTCATCGACCATTTTGGAAATTTGTGGTACAGAAATGACAGACTTAAACAGAATCAGAGCAAAGCGAAGTAAACAAAATTTGGGGTATCTTTCACATGGCAGCAAAAGTGGCGGAAAAAAACCCCTTACTTCATGCAAAATAGTATCAAAGCAAGAAAAAAATATCACCAGGCCTGATTTCATGAAACACTGGTTTTGCCCTCACAGACAACCACTGGTTTCAAAGGAGATGGTTAAAGAAATAAACAGTATCAGCTGTAACTGCAAGCACCAGTGCTCAGTGTTCTGATCTAGAACTGGAGGCAACTACAAAAGCCAAACTAAATTGTCCACTAGATTCCCAAGTAAAACTGTCCTGATCATGCAAAAATCCCAGTGAGCCATCTGGAGATTCTTGGAGGTGACCCTGACCATCTTGAGGACCTGGTTCTGGAGCGATATGAGCTAGTTAGTCAGGAATATTTGAGGCAACCATTTCCAAGCAGGTTCAGCCAGTGTGGGCAAGGGAAGATCTCATGTAGCTGTGAGTACAACTTACCTGAGTTTAGATGGCACATCCGTGAAGAGTCTCAGGATAAACTTTGTAATGATGCCAGGATGATATGTAGTTGGGATAAGGATGTAACGGCCTTGCTTAAGGATCCTCTTCAAGAACACAGTGCGTGTGTTGATATAGAGAGATGTGGCCACTCTCTCCTGCACGGTCAGCTTGTGTAGTCGATATCTTCTGTTATCCTCCACCTACAGCCACAGAGCAGTACAGGGGTTAACGCAAGGTGGGATATCAGAGCTAACAGGCAGGATTTTCCCTGCACGTCACACAGCCATTCATGGGCAGAAAAGACAATGTGCAATAAAGGCAAATGATCTGGCAAATGGTTTGTCACCCACTGAAGCTGTGGCAGAGACAGTCCTGACGGGCAACCCAGTGTTCCAAGCGCTAGCCCACACAGGCATCCAAGCAGTGCTGTTCTGCACTTCACAGGTTGGGATTGGCAAAGAGGTGCATCCATTAAAAGAGACATCACACTACTGTAGACTTTTGAATACTTTCAGAGATGCATGCAGACTCCAAGGACTCCACCTGCTGAGCTACGCTGCCATCTTAGATGAGGCTGAGATTCATCTGCCTCCTTTCTCAAGCATGTAGAGAGAGCATTCCAGGCTCTCAATCCAGATGCACACAGCTGTATTTTCATTGCCCTTTCCTGAACGCAAAGGCCACAGAATAACCATTTATGTTTTGTTCTATGCCTTGCAGCTGTGCTTAACTATTAGCATCTCCTTCAGGGAACTGATATTTGTCACAGCACAGTTAAAATATAAACCTATTTCTTAAGCAGTCCTGGAGGCAAAGACAGCCCTACATTCTTTTCTCTTTTGTCTTTGGATAATTTAGGCCATGGTTTTCCAAAGGTCTTTAGGCATGATAATGAGCCTGGTGGGTTACAACACTTCTGAAATAGAAAAATTATTGGTCAGAAATAAAGATAGAGGACTGATACTTTTCTGAAGGTGTGATTTTCTTTTCCAAGCCTTTCCAAATTAGATACAGAGGCATGAACATGGCAAGGTAAATTATATTACTTTCTGTAATGATGCTTTTCAATATACGTGGTTAACAGGTGACTGTCAAATGAATGGCTGTGATGCAGATGTCAGCACCTCTAACTGACTGTTAAAAGTCGACTATTTTTTAGGGTATACACTAGGGGTATTTTAGGGTATAGGGCCACAGACTCAGTGTAGTCCCATTAGCTATAGCAACAGATAATAAGATAATCCTGATCCTCAGTGAAAAAAGCAGATGCATAGATGTTTCTTTGCTTTCCTCCTTTCAGTTCGTATGCTTTCATTTTAGTCAGTTTGCCCTGGGAATGGAATTAAATTACTGTTTGGCATCTCTTTGGTTCCTTTTCACATATGCTCATTTCCTACTCACTACTCCAGTTTTTGAAAACACTCTTGACTCCTTTTTCTAAGTGGCAAAAGAAAAACTGCAGACTTTTCAAACTCATTCACTTGGCTGTATTTGCTGATGAAACGGAGGCGGGAGCCTCTGGTGAGGAGAAAAAAAACTTCCATGTTTCAAGCGTGTGTATTTTTTTGTCTTTCTCTTCAAAGCTTGGGGTAGGAAAAGCACTTAAAATTCTTTCACAATAGGGAAAAACGACGTATGTTCCTTTAGTTCAAATAGAGGTTGAATTGAACTAAATTCAGTTTAGTTCAAACAGTCTGTCTATCGTCAGCTCTGCTGACTGACTGCAGTACACGTGCAAAGCTCAGGTTGAGAGGAGAGCCAGACTCCACCGTGATAATCATGCCTCTATCTGCCAAAGATCTCATTGACAGGATGAGGCAGAACAAAGTCTGAACTGGGAGCGCAAATGGCTGCCCACCTTGAGTATTTCAAAGCCAATTGGGATGCTGTCTCCTTTCCCTTCTTTCTTGTATTTGCGGCGATCCTCCTGTTGTAACGAGACCAACACTTTGTCCTCTGTCTTCTTAACATCAAAGATGTACTAATAGAAGAGAGAAGAGGACAAACTGTTAGAATGCCTCAGGATGCTGAGGATAAAGCCATCACCAAGGAAATATATGCATACAAAGGTGGCACATGAAAACACATTTGGGGGTGGGAGGAGAGTTCTCCATATAACAGACATTCCCAGCAATTCACAGCTGAAAATTAATGCTAATAATAAGGATCTTTAAACCGAGACACCGAGACAGGTAATTCACATAAAGGACAGTGTGAGACAGTACTACAAAATAACTGTTGAGGCAGCAGAAGAGAACATCTCCTCTGAAAGCAAAAGTCAGAAGATTAAGTTTTCTTTAGATATATATAAATCAGGAATGAGATAAAAAAAATTAAACCAGTAGACTCCAGGTGGGGTCTTTGATAATTTTTTATTCTTCTTTTAACTTGAATATCTAAACAGGGCCTGTAAATTTCAAGCATCTTTACACAGGACTTACAAATGAAGGAATCTTCCAAATCTTGGTTAAAAAAACCCCAATACCCACAACTTTGTTCCACACCTACAATTTCTATTTAATATAAGAATGACAGGAATGCTAATTTTGGACTTTCTCAGTTTTCCTGAAAGTCTTAGGAATACCCAGTAAAAAGGGCTAAGAAGGACTCCTGCATCTTTAACATGTAAATCTTTTATCCAAACTGTTTAAAGTAAACTTGAATCAACTGGGTTTAAGACCAATCAAAAGTAATTATTTCAAGTTTAGGCAGCAGTTCCCATCTCAATAAATCAGACTTGAATTGCTTACATTATTAAGTATCACTACCAGACCAGTTCACAAGTAGGTATGTACTCTTTCAGTAGACAAAAACGGTCAGATAGGTGTTTCTTTATACAACAAAGAAATAAACATTCAAATTCTTTCATTATTAGAGACTTCTTTAAATTTTGTTTCTTTCTTGCATACAGAGGGCAAATCTGAGTTGTCAGAACCAGTAGAGGGGAAGAGGATACTATTTATGCCAAGTTTAGACAGATGTATTCTTCCATCTTTAAAGACCTTTCGATGTGAAGCAAACAAATAAAAGCATAAAGCTGCAGCAGTGCACAGCTGGGTACTATGTGCACCACACGTTCTGATTTAAGCTGAAATTCTCTGACAGCATGGAGAGAAATATCATCAGTGGTTCAATTCCTCCCTCCTTGCTCCCTCCTCCAAGAGCTGCTGAAAAGCAAATCCTCATTGAGCTTTGCTCTGAGGTAGATACTGACATTGCCTTGGTTACTGTAATGACTTCACATCTCTCTGTGGTCGGAGCTCTGCAGAATAAGGCACCATCCCATTTCTCCTCCCTGATCCTCGCCGTCTCAGGCAGTGTTACACCCACATGGAGGAAACACCAACCTCCAGCAGAGTTGGCTGAATCACAGCAGCATTGGAAAGAAAATCAATACCTTCCCAAGCCTCTGGGCTTCATTAGTTGTTCACGGTATTTACAGTCCAGATTGACCTCCTACAGAACTACTGCTTGCTATTCTGGGCTGGCTGGTTTTTGGTACAAATTCAATGCTTCTTTGTGCTCTTATTTGTGTGCTATATCAACATTGTGGCAGAGAAAACACAGGATCCTGAAGAGAGTCCTAGGGGTTGTAAAGTGCCTCTGCAGGGAGAATTTAAAAAGCAAGATATAAAAATGCAGCAACACCTAGAAAGGCACATTTTAATTCTTGTCCCTGTTGCACGATATGCAGTGTTACCTTGTCAGATAGCCTAGAGTGTTCCAGGGCAAATGGAGGTGTTGAAGGGGAATTGTAAGAGTGCAAGAGAGCTCTCTTGGTCTGATGAGAGGTACGCAACTGTGATGATCTTTGATCTGATGACATTTCAGCTGTCCTAATGGGTAACAATCTGGAAATCGGCAGGGGACTGCAGGAATACATTTATACTTGGCTTAAATTCCCTTGTTTCAAAGAGACTGGAAGTGCCACAATCCCTTTCTGTACAGATAAATTTCACAGGAGGCCTCAGTGTCAGGCATTTCACTCAGGGAGAACAGACAGAGATTATCTTTAGACTATGGTAGTATGTGCCACAGTAATTTATAATGGCCCTAAGCTAACATAAATGTGTTCCAGTGCTGCTATTAAGAGCCTTTTAATCAACTAGCCTAGAGATAACGCTGGAATAAAAAGAACTTCCATTGCATCAGGCACTGCACTCAACCGTAACGTGTATATTTTGTTCTCTGTTGCAGCTAAACACTTACAAATGAGACCTAGACAAGCACTTGGAATACATCCAGAATCACACAGGGGAATATCTGAATAAAATCACCCTCTGGAAATGAGGCACTGAGAGAAGACAGAGCAATGAAGAACTGCCTCTCCATCTACACCTATATGACAGGATGAGCTGGGAGTTTGAGCTTCGCTTCTAGTCTGAACAGCAAAGGCTGCACTTCTCCAATATCCTGCTATGAAAATGGGGGGGTGTGGACAGAAAGCTCCCATGCAAGTGCAGAGAAGCAGACACAAGAACATCCTTAATTAACCTAAAGTACGTGGTGAATTACAGAAGAACAGAAAGTTCAATTTTCAAAGTCATAACTAAAGCAGTAAGTGCCCACATCTCATTGACAGTAATGGAAGTTTTATGCCTAAATTTGTATGCACTGGGATGAAAACGTACAACGCTGAGAAGAGCAGGAAGATGAGAAATGGAGTAAGAATGAATGAACAGAAAAAGTGAATAGCTTGCAAGTTACCAGGTAGGATGAGACAAGGAAAATTTTATAATGCTGATGATGGTGAGCTTGGAGAAGAGACTAGGTACTTTAAGAATCTTAGATGAATGTAAAAGGATACTGACTAAATACAGTGGACCAAATCCTCAGGCTGTTTAAAGGTGTTAAGCGAATGGAGTTCTGTCATTAGAAAATCAGACTTGCTGCCTTTCTACAACTGGGAAACTGAAAGAAGTCCAGGCAGGACTTCAGTAATCCTGATGTGTCTGACTCATCAGCCCCGAACATGATCAGTCCTAAACAAGTATCTAAACTCTTCTGAGAGATTTCACAGAAATCACTGAAACAGGCAGTGAACCAGCATACCTCCAGAGGACAGACACTGGCAATGAGATTTCTGTCAAGTAGTCACTGCCAACTCCCAAATAGGGTGGACACTTCAGAAGCCCTACCCAAAGTGGATACAATTCAATACCTCACAAAATACAGGGATTCCCACCTGGGGATTCTGCAGGAAGGTCTCTTTGTTATCAAAGCATCCACCAGAACGATTTAGCAGGGGCTCTGAATTCTTTGCCCAAGACCCATGCATCATTTTCTTCTCCCAGGTCTTGTGGATACTGAAGTAGGAGGTATTCACAATCCGGCAGATGTCCACATCAGTGAAATTCTTACACCAGTCCTCAAACGTCATCCTGTTCCATGGGACACCAGGAAAGTCATGGTTTATTTAAAAATAAACAGTGATAGTCACGCAAAGAGCCAAAATAACACACAAACTCTTCCAGTAATTTAAGCAGAGGCATTGCTCAGCTGTCCAGAGGACAAACTGATTCACTGGAAAGCTCTCCATGTGGAAATACTTGTGAAGCGACAATCACACTATGTTAAAACTTAATTTAGAGAAATACCAGCTCAGTGTGGTATTTGTTCACATCAGTTCTGGATTTGTTCAGTTGCAGCACCTAAACCCAAAGGGTAGGTTGTATCTACCAGGCTATATTTGATAACATGTATTTTGCAAAGGCAAAAGAGATTACTTGCAAATAAAGTACTATCCAGTCTTCTTTACGCTGATTCTTATCGTTACATCTGTCCCCGAGCATGACTCAGACCTCTCTACTCTGGACATAGCTTTTATTTAGCACCATCTTAGCGCTATAACCTGTGCCTGCTAAAGATTGTCGAGCAGTAAAAATACGTTCATCCCCTCTAACACCTGGGAATCTCTGAACTACCATCATGTCCCGGCTTATTAATGGCCCAGAACCAAACCCTACAGCTGGCTTCCAGTTGCTAGTTCTGACAAAGCCAAGCAAACACGGGACTTTTCATACTGAGCCCTACCGGCACACTTGATGCAATATTGAACTACTGAAGAAGTTGCTGGACTGCCTTGGTGTATCATTAGAGTTCTACAGATTCTGTAGAGAATGAACACTTCTTGTGCCCATGCTGGAAAAGACAACAAATATAAAAATCCATTGGCTGCAATTGTATTTACAGATACCTCAGCCATGCTTGACCCAGAAATCCTACAGATAGGCACAGCAGTCAGTAAACAGGATTGACAGTGTGTTCAATATTTGGCATTCTGTAATGTAAATCAGTACGTGTGTTGTCTTGGATTCCGAGTGAACGTCCTAAATATAGGGAACAGATTTTGAGGGTGTTTGAAACTTATATTTACCAAGAGCTACTAATTTTGTTCTACTAATTTTTAATCAATTTTTTCTGTTCTTTTTTGTTTCTGTCTGAAACAGACCTTGTGCCAGGACTGGATAATCTTATGCATTTGGGGAAGATGTTTTCGAAGCTGTTAAATAGCAGAATTAATGACAATTACACGACATAGCCAGTATCTCCAAACCCTTCACGTGACTCCCACTCACCAGAACTCTCCATCATTCTCAAGAGTGAGTCCCAAGCTCTTACGTTCTGAATTGCTGACTTTCTTCCACTCCTCAGAGCTAAAAGGAGAAAAAAAAAAAAAAGAGGAAAAAAAAGAACAACAAGGATGATTAATAAATTAAATACTTGTTATAAAGGTAACATGGGAGTACTGAAAGGACAGATGATAGTCAGGAAGAAAGTGTGGGGCTTACAGGAGGAGTTTTAAAACCTTAATTGATTTGAAAGCTACTAGAAAAGAAAGAGATGAGTGGGAAATTGGCACAACTGGAGCGGAACCTTATTGATTTCCTTTGTCACATGCTCCCTTAGGACACTTAAACAGCTGGTTTGGAAGGTCATATGAGATTGTTTCCATTCCCTGAAGGCTGTTCAAAAGAAACCTGGTTTTCCTCCTCAGAAGCTTATTGAACACTTTACTTAGACCACAGGATTCTCTCTGTCTTTCAATCTGAGAATTGATTGACAGGCCTGAGGTCTGAGATTTCCCCAGAGAGCCTTTGAGAAGAAACTGCTCCAGCACGAGCCTGGTGTCCAGTTTCCAGAGTAACGCTACACTGCATAGACACTTCATTGCCTGCATTAGCATGTAACTTATGTGCTCTGCACTGTCCCCTGGAGGCACCTGCCTCTTTCCACTGACTGCAGGGGAGCACAGGATGCTAAATGCAAGCAGTCCAATGCTTAAATCAGACAACGTGATAGAAGACAGAATGACCCCCTTCCCTAATGCGTTACATTAGACAAACAGAGCCGCAATTCCTCACTCCCTTTCCAAAAGTACGTGGAGGGTAAAGTTGAAGGTGGTTGGCAGGAGGGAAGGAAGGTTGCTTGACATTTTCTTAACCTATTTGGAAATTCTCAATTTAATTCTGTTAGGCCAAAAACCATAGCCCAACCTCAGTCCTCAGTGCTTCCACTGGAATGAGTGGCAGCTGTGCCAAGACAAGGGCCAGTGGGGAACCACAAGGGCTTAAGTTAAACAAGACACAGTAGCTCTTCTCCACATTCTTTGCATTTCACCTGAACCAAACTCCTTGAAAGTAATAGATATTTGCTTGCTAAAGTATGGAAGATAAGAACTTAACGTGCTGTTGTTAAGACCATTACATTATTAAACGCTAACAGTGGCTGGTAAGCACAGTGTTGAACTATAACATCCTAGTTAAATGTATTTCATGTGTAAATTGCCAGTGATGGAATATATCCCCTCCAGCAATCATTTCTGTCTCTGTAGGGGTGCCTGCTAAGCTCATGGCCCACATTACAATTCATTAGAAAATAATTCAAGGAATCACAAATGTAGCAAATTTAGAGCATTTTTCACCAGACACTTAAACTATCTGAGACTGTAAGACGTACACCATCCCCAGCAGCTAGCAATTACAGATGAGAAACTGAGTCACAGACAAACTCAGTGGTGAAACTGGGAAAAAACCTCATGGTCTTGACTCATCACCTAAATTGTAGACTATATTTCTACTCATGTTCCAGTGCGCCAGAACAATGATGTATACAGTAAAGTAAGGCCCAGGAAGCCATAACCTCATGGCTCCTCCAGGATGTGTTCATTTGCTCAGACAATGCTATACTTGGGAAGAGATGGCACAATGGTTCAGCCATCACTGAGTATTGCAGACTGGTGTTGTGTCTCAACAGTCTTTAACAATGCATCTAACGTCCAGTGGCCCTAATCACGATTTCATTGTTTTTGACACTGGATTTGCAGCACTTACTTGTCGCTCCAGGCACCGTTCCATTCTCTTTTTCCCCAGGGATTCCTCAGCCTGATCATGAACAGCTTTTCTGCCTTGAAAGAGAATATGAGCCTTTCTCCAAGACGCAGCTTCCGAATTGCAGTCACTGCGTAGGCATGGCCAATAACAAGACCCATCTCTGTCTCCGCTTCATTGGTACTGCCAGAGGAAGCCTTTAGCACCAGGAACGACAATTGAAAAAAAGAACTCACATTATTGAGGGACCTGACGGCTATGTGTTCAAGGGGCAGGATGGGGAAGTCCTGTTTTCTTTCACAGAGCTATATGTTCCCTTCCCAAGTGATTTGGCTGCAGGAAAACAACAGCACCAGGGCTCAAAACTAGCGGCTCACTAGTCTGATCTTCTGCATGATAGTGCCAGACAAGTCCTAGCAGACAAAATCCCAGAGCATAGGAGAATACTCCCTGCTACAGCTATTCTGTCTTATACTGGCCTCAGAGAGTTAAAGACTGGGCTGATGGACAACCTTTATCAGCCCTTCCAAAATCTTGTCATCTTTACAAAATGGCTTTTGTGGATATTGATGACTGTGCTCAGACACAGCCCTGTCTGGTGGTGTCCTCAACTGGACACTTCGTAGGGTCTAAGGATTTAGCTGGTGAGTCCAATGCCTGTTTCTATGCTGGGGTCAATTTGATACCCAGGAAGAACTACTGGCAGTGGATAAAAATAGAGGGCACAGGCAAGAAAACTTTCTAGACATTTGTCAAACCTGTCCTGTACCTCACTTGTGACCTGGCAGGCCTCTCTTACATAGCAACTGGCATATCTGCAGGCCTTCTTAGGAACTAGGTTTTCTCCTCATAGACTTCGCATAAGAAGCCTAGTTTCCACCAGTGATGAGGCAGTAACCTGTGCTGCTGGACTACCTAGGCCTGATCAGATGCTGAGCTAAGAATGCATAAAAATCGTCAAGCTCTGAAAAAGACTGCAATTTCATTTAACGCATCCAGATCAAAATCTCCTAAGTACATCTAAAACCATAAAAGCAGCATCATATACAGCTGCTGGAGTTGCTTTGAATGACTGGCCCTTTACAAAGCCAGTACAGTGCTGCTTATAAGCAACACGTACCAGGCAGAAAAGCGGAAAAATTAAATCTCTGCCAGTGCTACAACCCTTCTTCTGGGCCAGAAACACTCCACATGGTCATGCCTCTGGATTCATCACACCCTTGCTGGAGCCAGCATGGGCATCTTTGCACTGCGCCATATTCACTCTCTCTCACTAATATTGGGCTATAACCCATTGGGCCTTAAGACACTTACTTTCTTGGACAGCAAGGAAGGAAGATTTGACTCAGTGCAGATCCCTGTGTGTAAACTTGTGATAAACTAATTAAGAGCTCAATGATAAGCAAGCCTTTGTTCTGGTGAAGAGAGATGGACTTACCAGAGTTAGGAAATGCACATAGTACTTTCTCAGATATTTTTACCCATTTCAAAATTTCTCTGGTCTAAATAGAAAGGGTCCTTCTCCTAAGGCAGGTGTTGCCCTGACACAACAGTGTTCAGTCCCCAAAGATAAGAAATCAGGGGGAAAAAAAAAAGGAGAAGATAAATTTATATCAAATTGGAACTGACAGATGGTCTGGCAACTGCGAGACTTCCACCAAGACCACTTTGCCTTTCCCTGACAACAGCTCCTAAAGAATCAGCTCATGTGTTACCCCAAGACTGGCTGACATTTCCAATGGGTTTGGGCTTTCTCCAATGTAACACTTTCACTTGCATTTTTCACAACTAAAAGCAAACAAGAGTCCTTGACAGCATGGGAGTCTGTAACCTCTCCTGCTGCCTTTGTTATCCCCCAGGCTTTTCTTACCGCTGGGCTGCCTTTCCCACCTCATTCTGAAGACATTTATTTATTTATTTAAATGAGACATTTAAACATCTACTGTCTGTTCCAATTTCTAAATGGTGACGCTCGGGGCTATTTTGTAATCCAAGGAAAACGATGACATATTTGTAAATCAGCAATGAAGCCACTTGAGTATTAAATATTCTATACCTAACAAGCTTCACTGTGTGTATAATATATCTATCAAAAAGTGATAAATGCAGATGAGTCCAGCCAAACCAATAGGAATAGCCTCTGTGTAATCAACGTTTAGAAGCATCTGCGTTTAATTTGACAAGCAGAAATATAATGCCAGGAAGAAGTGAAAACACTACAACTGTCTAATTAATTGCTTATTAAAATACAACTCCCTGTACTTAGCCTATCTCCTCACCAGATCCATGTTAAGAAACTGAACTGCACTAGCATTTTGGAGCAACCTCTCATTCCAGAAAAAATGTTTACAACAATTCACACCAGGAGGTCTGGTCTGCCAGCCTCGTCTGAGCAAACCAGATGGAATTCTTTCTAAATAAAAATTCAGACCTTGTGGAAAAGCTAAAACAAACACCGAAGACCTAGAAGAACTTGTTTCTGAGCGGCTGCCTGATGTTGTGGGGAAAGACAGTTCAGAACTCCTGTTCTATCCCAGCTGAGTTCTCAGGTTCAAGTTCATCTCCCAGAAGGTACCTCATGTTCCTCTTTGGTACCATGGCAGTGGTGTGGGGCAGTGCATGGCCAGGGCCAAACAGATAATGTTCTCAGGCATCTCCAAACATGACTGATTTTCTATTGTTCTATACAACTCCACAACTACCATGATACTCGCAAAGATTTCTGAATGAACCAACACTTGGGGATCCGCCAGTTTACCGTGGATTTAGCACCAATACTACAGGTATGAAATAGTTAAGTGCTACAGTAATATCCTCTTCATTTCACAAATGGGGAAATTACAGCAAAGTGTTTAAGTGATTTAACTAAGTCCATATAAGATTAGCCTTAGCTAAGGTCTTAAATTGGAAGCAGAGGGCATGGGAAGAAGATGCTGAAGTGCACCTCGATGCTAACCCTGCAACTTCTAGAGAATGATCCCTTTTCTGCAGACTGCATTTTAAAAATCATTTAAAAGTAATCTTTTAGGAAATATTCAGGTGCCAGAGCAGTTTGTTAGCCCTCCACATGTGCTAACAGCTTCAGACAAGGTGAGAATTTCAGTGCTAGGCAATCATGGCCTGATGTTGCAGACTTGGATGGAAGGCAAGTGAAGCCTAGCTGTCACTGGTTTCCCTCCTGTGGCGAGGGGCTGTGCAAGGCCCTCGTCTGCCTGTGGTCTGTCAAGTGTATAGCACCCTTTGGGAGCTGCTGCTCATCTGCCTTCTCGCACCTCAAGCGAGCGGATAGAGGTAAAGCTTCCACAGAAGGCAACCCTTTATCACCCCTGGGGAAGCCATCCCCTCTCTACTAAGGGCAGTTCAGGGTCACAGTCTCCTAATGTAGGCACCTGAGTTCGCTGCCTCCCCTTAGCCAGCACAGGCAAGTTTTGCTGGTTAATTCTAACGGGGAGTCTTATTAACAAACAGTACTACCTGAATAACCAAGTGAGCTCAGCCTTTCAGCTCAGCTCCAGTGTTACACTGACGAGATGACTGCATCATCACAACCAAAGTCAAGAAGTCGCAGCAGCTCAGTGCCAGCTGAACTGTTTTCTATAAACAGATTTCCCTAAGAAATAAAGAAATTAAACGCTGCCATCTGGCCTGTAAATTAGGGCATTCTAGGTGGATTAACCTCGGGTCAATACACAACTGTGACCATTCAGAAAGAACAGCATTTCAGATCCCCAGTAAAGTGGCAGCACAAATGGCTTTGTGGTTTTGTGATCGTATTTTGTGGCTCATGGAGTTGTACTTGGCTGACAGCACTGCCAGTTTGCTAGCTTTTTCCATATGAAGCTTTTCCAAAGCATACAAAGGAAGGACATACTCAATATACTTATACTAATAATGGTATTTTTTCCAGATATTTTAAATTCAAACTAACTCTTAAAATCCAGCTCTCTATACATACCGTAATGTAACAGCTGATCAACCCGCCTCTTTTATGCACTTTCAGCAAGTCTTCAAACAGCTTCATCTGCTCAGAAATAATCTCACCATATTTGCCCTGTGCCAAATCAATAGATTCTGCTACTGCTCCAGTGAAATCCACAATTGCATCTGCAGCACTGCCTCCATCTAGGGCTTCATAAGATCCAGCCAGCCTGGAGGTAAAACAGAACGTTCTCAGTCACCAAATGGCTGTTAGAAGTGCTTTAATTTGGCTTGAATGTAGGTAATATACTTGTGTCTCACCAAAGAAAAAACAAACCAGAACAAAACAAAACAAAGCAGCAGATTGCAGATAAACCTTTGCTGGGTTTCTAGGAAAGGAGTGTAATGATCCTTAAGGCTTTGGGCTGCTGAAGTAGAGTGCATTGCACTCATTTATGATTCACCTCCTCCATGCAGATTAAAGGAGGAGTTTTCAATCTTTTTTAGGTTCTCTACTAGCATCAAACCTAAAACTTATGGAAAGTATGATAGAGCTGAAAGACAAAAAGAAACAGATGGATAGCCAGGACAGCACTGAGGACTAAAAGGACAATGAACTAGCTCATACTTCGCATAAGCTTTCTCCAATAATGCACTCCAGAATTCATTTTTCACATTGGAATGGCAGTAGATCAACTTCCCATCCATTGTTGGTAGCAGATCATCAACAACCACTTCTGTCCATTCTCCAAAGCACCAGAAACGGAAACGGAAAATCCCAGCATATTTCTCTGGGTTTTTAGGGTCCCATTCTTGTTCGTTAAAGTCTGGAATCACCTGAAACACCATGCAAGGGAAAGTTCACCAAATGCACTATGTTAAGATTTACTCCAAGGGCAGACTGCGCCGGAGCACACACTGTGCTGGTATTCAGCTTCATGAGCACTTGACCTTAAACAGACGAAGCAGTGTAAAAAGAGGGTGAAGTTGGTACAAAGTCAAATATAGTCCCACTTCAAAGAATCTTTTAGGAAGTTAGAATTCAAATTGATCTGCAGAGAAAGACAAACAGAACCTATTGCACTCTCTGGCTTTGCTGTGTCTCTTCTTTGGTGCTCAATGGGACTGAGGAGCGGGAAGGTCCATAACATGAAAAAAGAACTTGTAAAGAATAGGAAGATTTGAATTCACCAAAATTCCCCACTCATCAGAGGGACATTAGTCCTAGAGGGAAAAACATTGGCTGATAGGCAGGGAAACAACCAAGGTTTATTAGCTTTATTTCATGCACCGAGCACGTTGGTCACCTACCTGCTGCCAGAGGGTCTTCCTCAGAGCCAAGCAAGAGCATGCAGCCACAAACCAGCAGTTCCCCAGGGTACCTTGGTGTAAGTCGTGGGAGCTAATTCCATTCACAAACAGGCGGGGGTCTTCACAGAGGTCCTAACCAAGCAAACCAGAGATTACTGGAGACTTCACTCCAGAAATGATCACAGCATCCTTCCAGCTATTCCTCTCCACACTTGTTCTGCATCACATTCCCATTGAAGCGTGGAGTTTCTGTACCAGGAAGTTCAAAAGCTCTCTGGCACTGAGTGTATTTGAAAGTCAGGGTATACAGGATTATTTGAGTTCTTACAAGTAGATTGTGTTGCCTCATCTAAACACTAGGATTATTTTTTATTTTTTTTTTTTGCCAGAGTTCCTAGTTCTGCCCTCAGCTGAAGGTGATCTTTGACGACTGGAATGAATTCAACATTTGAAAGACTTATTTGGCACTGGGACAGTTAATGAACTGGAAGTAAGTGAAAGGAGAAGGAGAAAGCATTACAAAGAAAGGACTTTGACCCCCCAAAAAAACCCCAAACCCCATCAAGAAAAGCAGTGGGAAATTATGCTACTTACACCAGAACTCTAAGCTCCTCTTCCTTCATTGCCACTCCCTTGGCTGTCATACTGAAAACCCTCCTCCATCAAAAGCACGAGTTACTGCAATGACCCTTGCCACTCAGCACCAAAGACTACACGTCTGTGAAATCCGCCTCTCATTCTCTGGGTCTCATCTTCCTCATTTATCCGGCTTTTATTAGAACCACTCGTTCCTCCTCCCCCATTGCTTTCCTGCCTCCGTCTCTACCTACATGCAGATTCTCACCAAAGCATAGATGGCTCCTCCTGTGATGTCTCCCTGCTCCTCACTAGCTTGCCCCCTGCTGTGTCGTTCCCAAGGGGCACAACGACAGCCTGCAGATCAAGGCACTAAAAGGAGCACCTCTAACTATCATTGAACATGAGAAAGCCAGAGGGGTACCTTTTGTAGCAGTAGTGTGTTTGCTACCAAGAAATCCTTCATAGACGGTGTTCTCCTGCACAGATATGTGTGTGGCCTCACACTCCCAGAGAGAACCTCCCAAGCAACACGTCAGAAAACAGGTAATCTGACTGTCCAGTAATTGATATGGAACCTACTGGTTTTTGCTCATGACACTCCCATGTGAATCATTGCTTTTCCTAACTGGTTGAGAGGATGGAAGAGCAGACAGTGGTAAGAAATTCTGCTCTTTCATGGTATAAGAATAACCATTAATTTCAACACTGTGGGAAGAAAATGATCTTATACCCAGGTGTCACAAATGCAGAATAAATAACTCCCTCTCACTTCAAAATGGCAGGAGACTCCAAATTTCCTGCCATGTTTCCAGTTTGTTATCAGCAGCACCATAAGGAGCTGTGCTCCTTCCCTCATGGAGTCTCGCTGCCCTTTGATAATTAAAGATGATGATCCCAAAATACCAAGATTGCAATCCAAGACTGGCTACACACCACAGGCAAGTCAAAACCTCTCAGTCTTCCCTTTGTTGGGACTGTGTCAAATCAGTGCCAGCTGAACTCACTTTCAGAGAAAAGAACCACCTCAGTGCTGAGCTGAAAGCCTGTTCTCCTGGGCTGGTTTAGGGGATGACAGCCTGAAGTCAGCTCAGAGTATGTAATGCATGGAGCTGCTGCTGGTTTCGTTTTCTTTAAGAAAATCATAATTTTGGCATGAGACTTTTCTATTAAATAACAATTGGTAGAAATTTTAAATGCCTCCTGGGAAACAAGCGACCAGTCACGATATGACACTCTTCTACTGTCAGTATTTCTTACTTGTGTCTTCACTTAGAGAAATTTGAAAGCTTATTAACAGACCTTAATAAAATTCTGAGTAACAAAATGGTGCCTACGAGAAAAACTGACCATGTACAAGATACTCATCTGCATCATGGACAGATTCATTCAACGTGCCTGGATGTTCTGATACGGAATGGTAACAGGAACTTCAGGCTACGACTCCCGCTGGTGTAAACCAGCCCAGTTGCCTGTTGCAGGGGCTGAAATCAGTTGACTATGTGGCCCTTACTGCATGGTGGTAGCACACATTCCAGACCCAGCTTGAGTAGACTCAACTTTTATATCCCATTTCCATGCATCTCTGGCAGTAATAATTTCTAGATTGTTTTTTCTCTAAAAATGTTGTTTTGTGAGTGTAATAAACAAGGGATAAATTGAGCTTTCAGGGTGAAAATTGTCCAAACTTTTCTGTCACTAGAGGAAGCCAAAACTTTAATTGGTTTTGAAAGAAATTAAGTACTACCGTGTATTACAAATATCTTCACTTGGTTTGCTTTGCTAAAAATAACCACATTAAACTGTCATTTTTTAATTGAAGTGTGTCTCGCATCTCACACAGTCCTCAGAGAAAAAACAGAGCAGCATGTGTCAACTGCCAAACATATGGATGAGATTAGCGTTTGCTGACCACTGGGGTCCAAAGCAAACACAGAACAGCAGAACTGAGAAACAGCACCTCCCTGTTTCCGCCATAGTCACGAAATTCTTCAGGATCCTGCTTGATAAACCCTTTCTTATTAAACTGCCTAGGAGATCTGGACTTCTGAGACTAAAGAACAGCGCAAGAAAATGACATTAGCTCTGTTTCACTTGTCATTAATTACATCCATTATAACAGCTTCTCTGATGACTGTCACAGTGTGGCGGCTCAGATGAGATGCACAATAATACTCAGGTGCAAGCTATAGCTAATTTCAGCTGGTCGCTCTCTTCCAGGCTTTTTGCTTTTCACCGCTTTTGCAGTATAGTAAATTCTAAGGAGTACTTTTGAGATGGAATTAGCTATCTAAGCCACAGTTCCCCCAACACAGTTATAAACGTGCTATTTAAATCTATTATTCTGCAGTCCTTGTGAGGATCTTTCAGCATTTTTGGTTGCCCCAAGTGTGTAAAAAAATAAAAATAAAAAAAAATAAAAATCACAATTCCAGTAATGCAGTGATAATTTAGGATTGTTGAGGACCAAGCCAACTACCATCAGAGGAATAACAAGGAAGAGAGACTGATGTGAGATATGGCCCAGGCACTTCAGGAGACCTGATGCCTTCTCTCCCTTGCAGCCTAAGCACCCAAGCACTTAGGTTCTGAGTTCCACTAGAAGGACCTCCTTTTGCAAACACAGTGGTTTATCCCTAATCCGTTTTCTCAGGGTCAGCCTGCATCATCTGTGCTGTAAAACAGAGAAATATCTTCACATTTCCAACAAAAAAAGTTTAAAGGAAGTTACCAAGTCTTATTATACATCATTAACATATAATAGCCACGCTATTTCTGATACACTAATAAAAGCAGCTGTTGTATTATTTATGCCCACAGGGAGCATTCCACCATCCAAGACGCAGAGCTCACCCCAGTTCTCTCCTTACGCATGTGCATAATAAAATAAACACCATCTGCAGAACTGTAATTAGGCTGTACAGAGTCTGAAAGTGAGGTAAGAGGTTACAGGCGCTCATGGTTCTGCTGAAAACCCTGATGCTCTTATTTTCATACCAGACTTTCATTTGCTTGACAGAAGTCTATTTGTGTCACCTTCTATCCTTGCTGTACTCTGTAGGCTTGAAATATCTGACATTTACTGTTACTCAGCCACTGGTGCTGTGAGAAACAAAGTGGATTACAAACCCTTTTTTCTGATTTTAATTGGTCCATCTCTTTGTGATAGAGCACGTCAATGAACTGGTTAACGAGCAGACTGGGAGAACACTAAGCAGTCTGGAGATGAGAAACTCAGTTAGTGTGGGATCACAGGAAGTAACAGTGGGAGAGCCCTTGACAGGTTAGTCAGTCCCAACGCTTGCCTAGTGCCCAAATCCCTCACCTACTTGTGACTGAAGCTTCTCTAACCTGCAATATCTATGAACTAAAAAATACGCTATATTGGTTATAAATAGGGCAAAAGACATTCAAAGGGTTAATTAATTTGCTATGTGTCTTCACAGACATTAAATGAAGCTGCACAGTAAAACATCATGAGAGGTCTCTGACGTCTGAGAAAGGGAAAGATTATTTTTTAATGGATTAGGGTCTTTCAGCTGGCTCAGATAGAAAAACAGAGATTCAGAGAAACGGATGAAGAAAAAAAGCAATAATGATATTTGCAACTAAGATTTTCAAAGGATTCCGTAGCATTTAGAGCTCATTTTTCTCCGCACCCTTTAAAGAACCCATCCCTAACATAAAAAATAATCTACCTTTGCTTGCACACAAGACCTACAGAGACAGGCACTTTCCTTGATTCTGTCAGACTGATCTACTTAAGCACAGTATACCATTCCCTTAAATCTTTTTAAAGCAGTTTGAATTATGTCAGATCTGAGAATTCTTTCCATTTTCTTCTCTTCTCCCATCCTCATATCATACTGAGTCAACTCCTGTAGAAAGTGAGGTCAGTGTAGGAAAGGCAATTCTTTCTGAATATGGATGCAAAAATTCAGCTCTGGTTACAGCTAACTATGAACCAACCTCAAGGCAAAGGCAGCAAAGACAGCACTTATTTTGAGGTTGTGTAGCTGAAGAGGTAGAAGAGATTGTCTATCCTATAATAAATCCCAGCTGTGCTGGCATGTTTATAGAAACCCTCTCCAGATCAGTCTGCTCGCCAAGGCAATTGCAGTTAGCCCTAAAAAGAAAAATAACTGAGCCCAACTGTGCTAGATACTTCAATGCATGCAAAAAGCCTTTTGCAACCTTGTTATGCCTGAAAAAACTCTGCCTATGGGGTGAAAAAAGAGAAGCCTTAAGTTACAAATGTGCCCTGTGGTATAGCTCTAACCCCTCAGCAGACAGTTCTCGGAGAAACCTCAATCAAAAGAAAACTGGGGTCAGATACGGCCCTGACTGAACGGCCCTTGCTGAGATCAGGAAGGGACTTTATCATCCGTGCTGCTATGCCATGTAAATCAACAAAAGGAAGATTTAGCCCTCAGGTTTCTGTGTGTGCAACCCAATCTCAGGATGTGTAATTCCTCTGTAAACTTCATACCCATTGTCCAGCAACATCAGATCCTGAGAGCACGATAATGCCCAATACTGCTTAAAAAAGAAATCCAAGCGTACACACACACACAAGGGGAAGAGCATGCCAGTTTGCTCCAGCCTTGTGTCAAAGAACACTCAGTTATTTGGGGATTGAGAAACGCTTCTTCCCTCTCCTCCCTCTCCAATAAATCCTGTTACAAAACCAAATGCATCACAGACATTTTTATAGTGTTCTTTTTTTCCATTTTCGGCTTGGGGCTAGTGGTGACTAATACTCAGTAAGGCCATGGGTTTCAGCCTTGGCCTGCCTATGGGACACATGTATTTGGGGAGGATCTGAATCAATGTTTTGGAAGAAAAAAACCCAAACATTGGGCAACATGGTGTGTATCTTGGCTACATATTCATATTTCACCTGACCCTTGGAGCGCTAGCGCTGCTCTCATCCAGAATGCTGACAGTTGCTGGAAAGGGTACGGCTGATGTGCCGTAGGGCTGACCTTTTCCTGAACCTCAGTAACAAAGTGTTTACTGAAGCTCTTAGAGTCCTCTGCCACTTCACCCCAGAAATCATTCAAGACTAGGATGAAAGACTTTCTGTTCTCCCAGGACGCTCTCAGAAGTGTATCATATCACCTCTTGCAGTGCTCTCTAGTTTGTGATGCTTTAGAACAACGTTCTACAGAACTGCGGCACATTCATAATACTTTGTTTTTAGAGAAAAGACGCCTTGTTTGAGGATAACATTTTCTTTTCACTGAACTTACCAGACAACAGCCTTTGCCTCCTGCCTCCTTCCCCTAGTACCTAATCCCTTCTCTAAATTCAGTATTACAATTTGTGTTACTTTGCCTCACGAGCAGCAATCAGAGATGCCATTCTTAGGACCAGATTTGCCTGAGGAAACAGTCATATTCTCTGAGCTGTCTAAGCTCTCCTGTAACCAGAACACAAATTCTTTCAAAGGGCAATTTACTGTCATTACCTTGCCACCTCTCTCATAGTGTGATAACGCTGGAGAGAGGCCTCTTTCTTCTATTGATCGTATAAATCAAGGCAATAGTTCAGAATGGGCCTATACCTTTTAAACAGTTGCTACTCAAAATGTTATCCTTTGTGTCTTTGGTGAGGATCTCATCAAATAAACCCAGTTATACACATCACAAAAGCAGGCCCAGCTAGTTATAAGAAATGCATCCAAAGTAACATGGTAAAACCTAGAATATAACTATTTTAGAGGTTATTTTATCTGAAATTTAAAAAAAAAAAAAGTATGAACTGGTGTCTGGAAGTTAAATCTCCTGAAGATTATTGTTGGTTTAGTGAACACAGATGCTGAGCTGCCTGAGACCACTTTTGGTTGGTTAATGTTGCCACCTTTTCTGGATTACCTCCTTTCCTCCACGTCTCACTCATCAGCGATTCCACCCTCTGTGGAACTTCATTATCTGCTATTCCAAGGCTACTGCAAGTGTAACATAATTTGGGGAGAATAATTTAATCAAAACATCATTTTAATTGGCTAAAAATTTATATACTTCAATTTCTTGGAAAAAGTAATTGTTTTCCATCAAAAAAGACACAATTTTTGGGCCACTAACCCCAAGTTTTCTTGCAAAATGCTTTTACAAGAATTTACTGTGATTTTGTTATGGCGGTGCTCCATGAAAAACAGGTAGCTATAGGAGATCTATTACTTGAGGCTGGACGATATTCAGCACTTACTACTGTGAGTGTAGGCATCAAAAGTGCTTTTGTCAGATGAGTTGCCCGCCAGCAGGAA
>NW_009649308.1:8581386-8608182 GCF_000708025.1 Charadrius vociferus
TAAGGACATTACAAATTTGTTTCTTAGTATTTAATAAAATCAATCATGAATGAGTTCAAAATTATTAGAGATTAGAACGGGTATGACAGCAAGGGGATACACGGCGTGCGGGGAAGGGCCCCTGACAAGCCAGCCGCATCGCGTGAGCTCTGCAGCCAGTCTGCGCGGGTGCTGTAAGCGTTTATTTGGGAGTGCTGCTTAGCAAGCCGCAACTGCTCCAAATGGGCTGCCAGCAGTCCAGCGGTCTCAGACCAATTGGCTTTTTTTGTTCAGCAGAAAGGAAAGAAATTGAGGGCATTTTCAAGAAAAACTGAATATACAGCTCTTTTGAGAAACAGGTGGTATAAGCCAGCCTAACTCTATTTCTGCAAAGAGCGACCTACCAAAGCAGTGGAAATGTCTTTGCATTAAGCGCAAGTAAGAGAGCGATGGCCAAGTTCGAAGACAGTTTAAAGCAACTCCCTGACTTTACTCCCAGGCACACAGTAATGTGGCTGAGGTCAGACAGGGGCTGTAAGTCCACTCACGGTTCATCAGACTAAAAGGCCACCCACTGCCTAGCTATGTTTTTTTACTGCTTCCTCAAAACATGTTTTTCAATCACATTCTTGAACTAGTTTCCTAAGATGGGAAATAAATAAGAAAAGGAGGTTGGAAAACGTCACGCACAATTTTTCACAACACTGAAATATTCAGCACTGGACCAGTGCAGCATAACCAATTCCCAGGTCTGTACGCCTGACTGTTCATCCCTCGCTGGGGAGGCAGCTATTTTCTTTGCCTGATAATAAGCATCATTTTGGCTCAGTGACCATGACCTTTCTAGGCTTGTCCAGTCTGACCTTATGCTGTGTCTCAAGGGGCCGCTAAGTGATGCATTCTTCATCACTGCCTTTTATGAGGAAGGAAATACGCTGTTCACAAAAATGTATTAGGTAAATTTCAGCAAAGTCACCCTTTTTTTTTTCTTAATGTTATTACATTGTGAATGTTTTTTGTTATTACACTGGGCATTGTGTGGCAAAAAAAAAAAGTCAGGTCATCTAAGAAACGTTGTCTCAAGTGAAAATTTCAATTAAGCTGGAGTCGATTTGTTTTTGAAAGGAGATGTTTCTTCCTTGTCCAATGGCAATACACAGACTTCAAAGGTTAGAAAACATAAGTCTAAACCACAACATTAAACAGCATAAACCTCTTTACCAACAAGTTCCTGCTTTCCCCATCCCTTTTCCAGCAGGGTTTGGTTTCAGCCCAAATTCCAGTATCTACTAATTGTGACATTTATCTCAGACACTTTCTTGAAGATAAAAATCCTTTATCCTCTTCTGCCAGACTCCTCATCTTTTTCAGACAGGACCTTGAAGTATTCTCCCCCGCTTATTTGCGGGGGGAAAAAAATTTAATGCTTGGGATAAAAGTGTGTGGAATAGCCATTGTAACCCCCCAGACACACTTCTGGAATTGTGATATATGCCGCACCATTCTGGACTAGATGTTTGAATAGTAACATAAAAAGAGGAACTGGAAGCTTGTATATGAAATCCTGATCATAAGACACAAGCTTCTTAGACTACCAGATGACCTGAAATGTATCAAATTTTGGATTTTGAAATTATTTTTTTTTAAACAGAAATTTTGTACTAGCCAGCACAACCCAACTTTTCTGAGCCTACATAAGTCAGAGACAATGGAGTCTGTCAATTCCAACAGGACATGGATCAGACTCTTTAATTCTAGTCTGGACATCCCTTTCTGGCAAATATCAGCCTAGAGTCATATAAAATAAAGAGTATTTGTCTTTTAGTAATACAGAGATATGCCCAATACCTTGCAGAGAACCATAGTGCTTTCGCGCCATCAGAACTTTATCAGATCACTCTTCTACAACCTCTAGAAAAAAGCCTTCCCATCAGACTATTCCTTGAGCCTTCTGGTATAGCTCACTCCTTCCATTCATTGCCCAGACTGGGTGTGAGCTGCAGCCAGGAGAGGGACACCAGTGTCTCGTGCTGTCTAGGTGCCAGCAAACGTCAGGGCAGTGAACTGTTATGAAGTGAGGATAAACACCAGCACTCATCCCAGCGGTCAGAAAGGTCACCAATGTTGCCAACTGCAGCCAAAGGGAGTAATACAGAGAATGTTGCTAAGGAACAAAACAAATGGACCCATGGAGAGAGAGATGTGATGCCTGTTTGACAGTCTGAGCAACCAATCACCTTCTCTTTTTAAGGAATCTCGCTGCTTGCCTAAGAGTTCAAATTCTGAGCTATAAAAAATGTTGCGTCAAAAATGACACAGCAGCATTCGTTTTGCTTCTGAACACTAAAAGCACTTTTATGACTCAGCCAAATCAGTGGATCATCTCTCATAAATTCACAGAAACTACCAGAAAGAATTTTATTTACAGAAAATAAACAGCAGCTTCTATTTCTAAAACATCTTTTAAAACCTTATCTGGGAAAGATGTTCATTTAGCAATAAAGTTATCAGCACATGAGATAAGTTTCCTCAGTTTTGAGTGATGAAACTGAAAAAAGCACAACAGTGATTTCCAAAGTAAGATACTTACGCAAAGTCACAGTTGTCATACCTGCCAGGCAATCAAGCACATGCTTTTCCCTCCGTGTAGGTTAGCTCTTATTTTGCCCAGGATAGATGGCTATTAGAGGACTGAAATGAACGACACATTTCTGGATAAGCCCCTTTCCTTCTAATTATGTCAAACCTTCGGGAAGTTTTCAAAAGTTAAAGAACCATATTAGGTGCTGAAGGGCAAAGTTTTTAAGGGTAATTGTGTGACTACTATGCCATTTCTGCAGCTGATGATGCCAAGTGATGGCCAGTATTGCCACTGTATCCATTAATTCATTTTAATTCACACTTCAACCAGGCACCCTCCTTTCCAGTTCTGCCTTTCATTATGTTCTCACATTTGCTTTTCTTCCCCACATTCTGTTATCAACTCAACATGTTTCAGAAGGAATCAATAACAAAACTACTTCCACATCTCACGGGTCTGTTTAGGAAGCTTGTTTTCTGCTCTCTCCTTCTCTTGTGGGCACTCTGATATCTAATAGAGGATCACAGAATCATAGAATAGTTTGGGTTGGAATGGACATTTAAAGGTGACCTAGATAAGCCTTTTCCCAGGGTATCCTGCTCCCACGCAACTGCCTGTTTCCATGGCACGTGTAGTTTCACCAAGACATTTACCCATTTACCAAACTGGGTTGAAACTGGTCAATAGTAAAGCATCGTTGGGGGAAGAGGGGAACAGATAGACACAGACTTGGAGGCATTGTAAGTGTAGTTGTGCTTCCTCTGGGGAGAAAAAAAGGCCAAAAGGAAGAAAGAGCCTGGTGGCAAGTTGCTAACTGCTCAGTGTTCTCCATCAACACTAGTTAGTCTTCCAGATCACAACACGTCCTCTAAGTATGACCAAAATTACTTGGCTACTCAACAAAGCTGGAGATACTCCTTCCTCCTGCCTCATTCAGTCTGGGAGGCACCTCTACTTACTTTGATGTCCAATGTAAGTGACTCCAACCTCACCACCACTGTAAAGGTTTCCCCTATCATGATCCAGGATTTTCTTCTGTTTCAACCCAAAACAAAGATGAGAGCAGACTCAGTCAGAGAGATGTATTGACAAAAGCCTTTGGCTCCTTGGGAGGGATCAGCCTGCCAGGGTATAGTCAGACTGGTTATTTGGTCATGATTTTATCCCAGTAGCCTGGTTTAAAAAGAAAGAGTAATTTTTCTTTCTAGTGATTGCTGTGAAAGGAATGTCAATAATACCTATTGCTTTTACTTGTTGCTAAGTGATGTTTACACTGTTCAAGACTTTTTTTCAGCTTCCCATAGAAGCACAGACAGAATGATGGAATGGCCAATGAAATATTCCATACTATAGCCGTCGTGCTCAATATATACATGGGGGTTAGCCAGGGGACAGGAATCCACAGTCACTGCTCAGGATGGTGCAAATTCACCGGGGGGTGAGAGTGACCCATGTCATTATTATTACTACAGTTATTTTTCCTTTTCTGTTATTGTTTCTATTAAACTGTCCTTATCTCAACCCAGGAGGGTTTTTTTCCTTCCTTTCCAATTTTTTTTTCCTCTCTTCCCCACCTTTTGAGGGGGGGTGGAGGGTGTGAGCAAGCGGCTGCGTAGTTCTAGTTGCCGGCTGGGGTTGAACTGCAACACCCAATTGAAGTGCAGTCAGTTTAATCTCTGTGTTGAAATTGTTTAGATGCTTAAGAGACTACTTGCTTGGAAAGACATAATGAGAACATTTTTTTCTTATTTATATCATGCTGTCTCTTTACATGGCACTTCCACTGCATTTATCAAGCTTATTCTCATTTTTGCCAATGGTATATAGATATACTGATTTGAATGCACTACTTAATTTCAGACCAATTCCTTTGTTAAACACTAACATTACATCTGCCTGATGCCAGTCTAAGACAAAGATGGGATCCAACTGTCAGAAAACAGAGAAAGCCTATACAGCAAACAGAAAACCCAAAATCATTTTATCACAAAATTCACTGCTAACTGCATCTTCATCAGTTCAAATCAAGTCAGTACAAAGATCAGGGCACATATCAGAATGAATGGTAGTTCATTAAGGATCACATGGGATTCCTTATCTTCAAGAAAAGGATCATATACATATATAAGAAAAAACAGGCTCTTTAGAACTGTCTGTTTAGAAAAATCACAAAGTTAGCAGGAATTGATCAAAGGTGGCTGACAGATGAGTCAGTGCCATCACTGAGAAATTACCCTCCTGACCTACCAGTTTAGAAATCCTGGCAATCCCAATAAGCTCCACTTATCTTTTGCAATGACTTCTACCAGCCCCAGAAATATTCACAGTGGCCAGCCTCACAGCACCTCTCCAGAGAGCACAAGCTGTTTGATTTGCAGTTATGTATTTGAATTTACATCCTCGATAAAACAGAAGGGACACAGACCTCCAGTTCCTATTACAACGTATTCAAAGCATCATAAAATTTCCTTTAAAGATGAACATTTAGGAATTGCTGTGAGAACCTTCAAGTCTCCCATCACCTGATAGACAGAAACCTCCCAAGGTCTTCTACCGTGAGAAACAGTCTGCTTGTCTCCCAGGAACAGAGGTTTGAGAGGTGTTGATAACTCAAACATGAACTTGACTAGACATCAAATTCTAGCTAGGCTTAGAGCACAGTGCTCCACCTCTAAGTGCTGGAGAACCACTCCCGTTTCAGCATTGCTGCTCTTCTGCCAGGTTTAATTTCTTTATGATGTACCAGGAAGACCATCTCAGCCAGCTGGAGCTCTAAACCCCACTGGGGACACTGAAATCATTCTAGCTCATTTGTGGCTCCAGTAACCTCTCAGCTGGTGCTCAACACACAGACCACTTCCAAGAGAAAATCATGAGTCACCTTTTAACCCCACCCTCACACTATCAATCACGTTAATTATTTTATTCAATCAGGGTCTAACACTCAAAGTAAAGTTAGTGGAAAACCTAAGGAAATATATCTTAACTCTGAAAATGCAAGGAGAAGGGCCTGTTTCTAATAATGCTGAGGTTTGCCAATGTTGCTTTTTTCTTATCTTACAATTTAAGTATTTACAGTGCAGCCATTATGTTCACTAGAGGGGATTTTTATTTTTAATTTTTTGCAGATTTCGGAATGTCTGCAGAATTAACGTAGCACAGTGTCCCTATCTCTTCCAAGCTATTAGTGTCTAATAGTTTGCACTCTATTCAGATGTAGAGATGCAGGCCAGATTCTCAGCTGTAAATCAGCATCACTTTAGCTAAGCCAAGGGGGTGGTGTTGCTCTGTACAAGCAGAGGTGCAAGGCCCTCAATCCACCTCTATCCATAGTCAGATGCTGCTTCAGTTTTGTTCACAAGAGATTCATCATGCTTGTAGGAACAGAGAAAGCCCATTAAGACCAGGGATGAGAAATGCCATGGTTGGAGTACATTTGAAATATTTGGAACGAACTTAAATTATTCCTCTTAGAGTCCAGACATTAGCTGTTTTACCAATTAGATCATGTGCCCAAATGTGAAAGCGGCTTTTAGCCAACTTTCACTTCTGAGAACTTTCATTTGTAGAGAGCAGAGTCAGTGAGAGAGAGAGAAGGGAGGAGAGGCCAGAGAGCGGTACTGGATTCCCATCTCCATTTTTAGATGAGAAATTAGATGTGAAAATTAAATGTCCAAGCCTTAAATCCCCCTTATCTGGAGGGAGGAGAAAACAAACAGTGATCGTGCACAAAAACTACAGCAAGATGAGCTCTGCACAAAGTCTTTGCAAATTGATCCAATTATCTACAGGGTTATCCTAGTGACCAAGGAAGAGCAAAGCCCTGCCTTCGTGTTCTTCATCAGTCCCACAAGTGCTCGTACCTGTGGTAAAGCTGAAGCAGCAGTAAAACTCTAAACTTGCAGACCAAAGCTCAGCCCACAGCTGGATCGTTGGTAAATGAAATATATATTTTTGCTCACCATCACAGGACTGAAGATTTGGTACAGTCTTAGGAAGAAACACCATTTTGGTTATTTATTCACTGTATCAGACTGGAAAATGCTGTCTCCAGGCAAAAATCAGACCTCAATATGCTCCATACAGCACAGACACTATCAGACAGGCCCAGTCCTGAAGGCCTTTTTTGTTAGAGGCCAGTTCTGCTCTTTTCCAGGGTGAGTTTTCCACCTAAAATATCACAGCCAATTAAATAAACATCTGCATAAGGCTGTATGTTTCATTATTTCTGATTAAACAGATAGATATGGGAGTTAGAGAGTGAATTTTTGAGGATTTTGTGAGCCTCTAAAGAGGCTAAAGGTATTCTGCATTTGAGGACTGAAGACAAGAAGTAGGGCCTGCCTTTTCAACTCAAAGAGCATGTATAGATAGATGTACATATATACATGTATCACATAAACATATGCATGTTGATGACTGCACACACAAGACCAATTGGCCTCACCATGAGAAAACTGAGATGAAAGCAAGAGGACCATATGGACACTCATTATCCAAGCCAACAAGGGAGTCCCACACCCCGTATTAACTGCACGCTCAGTAGATTCTTCACTGAAATCCCCCATGGCCCAACTCTCCTCTCCCTGGTCACAAGAATGGTTGAAGTTGGAAGGGACCCCTAGAAGTCACCTTCTCCAACCCCCCCTGCTCAGGCAGGGTCCCCTACAGCAGGGTCACCTAGAGCCCAGGACAATGCCCAGACAGCTTTTGAAGATTTCCGAGGACAGAGATTCCATTTCCTGATGCACATGAGTAGGTGAAGATGGCTCCTGACGCCTGCCACACTGGCCAAGGTTCAGATCCTGACTCCTACACCATGTCATGTTTCAGTGAATTGAGCTTGAAACTTAAAATGCAAAGACAAAATTCTATTTCATGCATAAAAACCAGAAGATAACATTTGCTCTTACAGACAGTGTATTTTCTTGAGAAAGAAAACTGCAAACCTGAAAAGATGTAAATGCAAAATGGTTTAGCCTTTATGATTAAGTTAGAAACAATGCCACATACAGGCAAGACAGCAGTTCTAAAAGGTTCTTTCAGCTGTGAAGGATTTTTAAAAGCTTTTTAGCTAGGAAAACATACATTTTTATTTAATTTTTAAATAGAATTAATCTTGAAGGAAACATACATTTAAGTGACAGGGAAGCAGCATTAAATTAAAATTACTTTGCAAATCTAAAGATACAATGGCTTACAAACCCTCAAATTCCAGGACTTTACTCATCCCAAATACCCTTTTAAATATGGAAATAAAAGGAGAAAAGCATAAAGCACTTAACATACAAAGCATTTTTTGGATGTGGATGCTTCCCACTCTTGCAGAAGAGTGTTGACAGAACAGTACCTTAATTTCCATTGCAACTGGCATGTTTGGGCTATAATTTTTCCTTCAGAGAAGCCAGACATTTAATTCTTTAGGAAGACTAAATCAATGAACTAACAATTACTGTAAGAAGACTTACGCTAGCTGAGGATGTGATCCTTGAGCTTTTTGTTTTACAGGCTCCAAATAAATTTTACCATGTCATTCTTACCATCATCGCATTGCCTCAGGACAAATAGAAGCTGACTCTCTGAGAAACCAATTTTCATCTAATGACGATTGAACCAACTAAATAAAACCTGACATTTTAAACTTTAAAGAAACATTCAGAACATTGGAATTGTACTGCTTATGTTCTGGAAGTGACATTGCGGTCGTTTAGCATTTTTTCTTTAGAGGAAACAACCACAACAACATAAGAAAGCCTCCATGCGATCTGAAGGAGGGAAATATAAAGTGGAAAAACTGCCAAGAGAGAAGATAACAAAATACCGGCATCTGGAGAGCTGTCTGCTTGGCAAGCATGCATGTCATTTACAAATGTTTGCTCATAATTATGTCCCTGGAAGACTTGGTTAAATAATACTGTTGAGAAAGATGCCACTTTCAAAACACTGCCTCTCCATCATATTTAAATAAATGCAACACGCATTGAAGGGTGAGCGTATCTAAGGATATCGCCACAGAAAAGGGGAACCCATGCCTCACGCTGCCCCGGTACCTGCGAGACAAGGAGGAGGAAGGATGGAGCTGTGTATTAGAATATCCACTGAACTCCCAGCTCTTCGACAAGCTTTCTGGAGGAGGGAGGGCAGGGATGCTGGCAAGGTGCCACTGTGTTTTTTGCTTCCTGTCATGACACAGCCAACACAGAAGGGCGCAACTAAGAACAAAGAATTTTCTGAAGTGACACCAGAAGCAGATTAAGCCATCAAGTTCATGTCATACAGGGTCCACTCGGTCACCAGACTGTAACGGAGAGGTTAGACATGCGGTATTTGCTGACGGCTGAAGGCTTTATAGTTCCTTGCTCGTGTCTTCTTCTGGGGAAGCTCCATTTTAACAACATTTTCCAGGCAAAATAAAAATAAAATTACGGAATTAATAAAATAAGGGTGAGCAATAGCTCTATTCCGGGAACATTTTGGCAATTCCAGAAGAAACCGTCACAACTTCCCCAGATGAAAACATTAAGGACAAAATATTCTGGAAGGAACGGTTTATCCAGTCAGAAACCAAAATGGAAACGTCAAAAAATGTTTTCACGATGCCTCCTGTACTCAGCCCAGTGGGGGACAGGCAAGGTGATAACCCAGACCACAGCAAAAATCCCAAGGCTTTGAAAGGGGCCAAGGTTTCACCCAAAAAACATGTTATTAATATTGAGGTGCACCACCTTATATCACTGATGGGAATGAAAGTGAATTGAACTAAGTGCATAAATTCCTATTGTTTAGAAAAGGATGCTTTCTAAAATAAACATCCTTAGGACAATAAAACAGTATCTGTTTCAGTCACTTCTTAAATTAAACACCCATCTCAAAAAGCAAGGACCTCCTCTCCCAAGTTCTGGAGCACTAAGCTCTTCCGTGTTTTCATTTTTCAAGTTTCTTGACACCCAAAAGCACAATTAAGGTCTCTTCAGGGCTAAGCATGCTGCCACAGTCAGGCCTCACCAGTGCGCTGCGGAAAGGTGAGGAGAAACACAAAAACCTAGAACAAAGCAGAGTTCCTGTTCCTATTTCTGATCAACCTCCTCAAACACAGAAACAGAGCCCATCCGAATGAAATACCACAAAGTCTTCAGGGCTTCTTATTTAAAGCATGGCTGAGCCACAGCACATTGAACTCCCCAGTACACCTCAGCCTTGAATTGAACAACAGCTTTGGGTCTAGGAAAATGGGACATGGACAAGGGTCACACAGCTGTACGTAGCCCTCTGAGATTTGAATCCCGGCCACTGCCAGCAATAACTGCCGGAATGGATTAAGGGAGTTAAGAGATCCCTACTTGTTTGTTTGGCTATGTGAGAGGAGTCCTCAGGGCACCACACACAGCTCTGCTCGCTTCCTCACTACAGGAACAAAACAATTGGGAAAGAAAGCGTGTAACAACACATCTGCGCCAGCCCTTTGCATTTGATGATTCCTCTGTCCAATAACTTCTCCATGTTTCTTGGACCCATCTTCTAGACAAGCAGATGGCTGTACTGTCCGGCTGAAATGCTACTATTTTCCCATCACTACTGTTAGCACACGCAAATACTCAACGAGAAAAAAAAATTTTAAAATCCCCCTTATAAAGCTAACACCACTCAAATTTTATAGCACAGATTCTGGGTCTCTCTCTGCCTTCAATATGCCACCAATTTGCCCTGATGTGATGATGCAAGTCCAAAGCACTGCTTCATCCTTCTTCTCACTGCACCATTCTGCTTCCCAAGTCTCTGTCAGATGTCCATGTACCTACATCCATGTACATCCATCCATGCCTGCCTGCTCTGGGTGGAAACACACACACACACAGACGCATGCTCTGGTGCCCTCCCCACATCACACCTATTTATTGTGCAAGGCAATTATGCTGATTGAGTCCTAAAAATAGGTCCTGAAGCACAGAGACTAGAAAAAAAGAGCTGGAAAAGCCCAGCACGACTCTCCTCAGAATGACTAGATCATCACCTACAACACCACAAACAACAGCAGTTTGGATGATTTGCCTGGACAGTTTGCTTCCTTTAGTTCTGCAAATAATTTGAGCAAAGAAACGTCGTATGAGGAGGAAGACAGAAGAGCAGCGATAGAGAGCAGCCAAGGAGGGGAGGAACACGTGAAGGTGTGTTGCCTAGCAAAGTGAGAAGTCATTTTCTTTTCAGAACACATTCAGTGAGAAAAAAACAACAAAAAACCAACCAACCAACCAACCAACCAAATTTAAAATCTTCGGGGAAAATAATAATGGGAGAAAGAAAGAAAAAACAAAAGCCCACAGTGTTTTCAGGGAATTATTTGGCCTGACACCATCAGAACATGCTGTTCCAAGTACCTTAGAAGATCAGCAGGGGAAGTCCTTTTATAGCTGGAAAATGTTTGCTTGCCTCCAAGAAAAAAATTTCAGGAAACATTTCATTTTTGTTAGTGTATTTGGGGGAAAGTTGCAACATTAAAAAAAAAAAGAAATTCTTCAACTGAATATTTCTCCCCCCCCAAAAAAAACATTCCCCTACTCCTTTTTTTCAAAAAATGTTTGCTCCTCAAAAAGATCAATTACTTGGAACAGCCAGGACTATTACTAATTTTAAAATGATTACAGGATCATATTAAGGCAGCAATAATACTGACAAAGTTCTTCTATTACGATCCTCTATATGAGAACTTATGTTCCTGGTTGCTAGAACAAGAACTCCAGTTCCAATGGATTCCAGTTACTTTTTTGATCTCTGCAGATCATCAGTACATAGTACATGCATTTAAGTTATTAGCACTGTTTTTAGGTTTATCGCTGTATTTGGGTTATCCCTGTTACCTTTGACAATGTAAGAGGACGGGAAACCGAATTATAAAGCAATAACTCACTTTTTTCTTCACTTATGCAAGAAACAGTCTATATTATTCTACAAAATAATTAAACAACCCTTGAGGTATTTTATTCAAATAGCTACTTTAAATATTAAAATAAAATTATATCAAGATCAGTTTATTTCTCATTAATCTTCTCTATGCTCTCTAACCATGGCAGTAAATTTGAAGCTGACAATGTCTGATCACTCAGAGAACCTATTTTTCAAAGTCGTCAGCGCATACCAATACCTCATAAGCCTCATCTTTAGAGCTAGTTAACATAATTTGATAAAACTTTATTGTTGTGGGAACAAGAGAGGTACACAATTCAGAGCAGGATTTTTTTTCCATGAGCAGAAAAAACATCCAAAACAGTACTTCCTGATGCTATTTCTCTTACATTTTCAGCACCACACATTTACCCGGTCATTCACATCACTTGAGTCCCATGAATAGAGGGCTTCACTGCCAGGAAGACATGCAAGGACGCTACTAAGTGCTTCATACTACTTTGAATTTCAGTGGATTCACATTTACCTCTCATGCACCAAATCATAGTTGACCACCACTGTCTCAGCACTCCAGGGCAAAACCATGTGGCAACCACCCCACTTGAATGTTACACCACTACATTTCCCACAGGTGGTGAAAATGATCCAAATCAACTGATTTCACTAAATAAGACAACAAGAAAGCAGACTTGGAATCCAGCTGATCCAGAGTTACAGCCATACAGTAAGGATAAGGCTTCTTTTGACCTGAATTTGAAAGACCTTGCCCTCCAGTTTTGTGCACCTCCTCCTAGTAGCCCAATTCCACAGGGACTTTGTAAATCCTAGTGTTCCAATCTGTGGATCACCAGGATGCAAGAACGGTGACAGGCAAGATGTGCGGAAGATCGCTAACTCCACTAAATCAACCCTCACTAAACAAAAAGCTCTTGAGGGAGATTTTTTAGTCTCTCCAACAAAAAAACAAGGTTCAGAACCAAGTGCCAGCACTAATTTTACCCTTAAAGAAACACACAGTATGATGAAGTCCTGCCTAAACCAGGATTTCAAACGGGTGGCAGTTCATTGTTAACATCACTAACATTCACCCATCACCCCACCCCTTCCCCACAGCTCAAAATTAATCTAACAACCTGAAGACAATTCCACTTAATTGCAACTGCACCATCTTCTTCGAGATCCGACTGCCAATCCCTGCCTTTTGAATGTGCAGTTGCTAGGGCAACGGGTGTGAAGAGCACGCTTTTGTGTTGCCACATGCATCTTTGGGAGCTGTGCCAACATCTGAGCTCCCACAGCTGGGATGGATTTAACGCCTTCCTCCCCAGGAGCACCCTGTCCTTACTGCCAGCGCGGGGGCTACGGCAGCCAGCCCTTGGCGAGCAGCTACTTCTCCTCTGCAGATCGACACCTGCACGAGAATGACAGATGGCTGTAGCCAAGCTCAGTATAATCGAGCACCGAGGATGCTGTAACGCTTTATCAAATCCAACGTTCAGCAGTGCTAGACTTCATTTGCAGGAGGTTATGGGGTACACAGTTTGTCACGTAGCTAATGAGGAAAGAAAAGATCACTTACCATCATTTTAAAATAATATTCTTCTGGTGGTTTCCTGTCTGCCTGTTGTTGTCCCCTCACCCACCCCTTCCATACTAACAGAAGGCTGCATCATAGCTAGAGGACTATGCATCTTCTCTCTGCCTCCACAATTTTAACTTAGAAAACACGATTAATGTGTACAGAAACCTTCCCACCAACCTCTCCGCTTATCTTCCAGGGCAGACTGCTTCCCAGAATGTAGCTCTTAATTTCTTTCCTACTTCCTTAAGATGAAGGGTTTAAACTTAAGTCAGAGCCTACTTTGCCTTTGACCTTTTATACCTCTTTTGAATCTGCAAGGCTTATGCTCTTCTATAAAAATTAAGGTGCTCTCCAAACCTTCCCCTTATATATGCACACATGTATGTTTAGCAAAGAAACATCTGACAATCTTTTTCATAGCTTAGAACAAGCTGGAGCTCAAGATCACAGGCTAAATGTGCTTTTAATGGCAAGTAAAACTATTCAGAACAATGGCAAATAGCCTCCCTGCTACTGCACTCCTGTAATCACAGCTAATTACTGCATACAAAAGTGCCTGTTAAAATGATAAATAGTGTAATCTAGGAAGTCCTATAATCCTCTAGGAGCCCCATGCAGCACCAGTAATGGGGTGCAATGTCTGAAAGTCACTCACTGATGGTTACAGCTGGTACCTCAGACTCACTTGGTCTGTCTGTGGAGGGCAACATCCACGGTGTTGTGATCTATGATGTGACAGGCGCAAAAGGAAAAAGAAGCCAATTAAGATTTATTTCATGTTAGTGCAAGGATGAGTATTTCACAGTCCTCTTCTCTTACAAACATATTCCAGAGAAGCACAACAAATAAGCAAGCTGCAAGACACTGGTGTGTGGCGCTCACAGCCTACGACCTGAAATCACCTTTGTATTCCCATCAATGCCTCTGTGTGTTTGAGGCACAAAAAAGGATTTGTGAGCTCTCTCAAAGCTCAGCAGAGGCTCACCACCATACTTGGAAACACATTTCCTCACCTCTGATATTCAGGCACGTTCAACACGTGCCGGTATTTCAAGTACAAACACAAATGTCACCGCACACAGGGATTTGCAAATTGTGTTCATCTGCGCTTCAACAACAGTCAATAACCACCAACAATAGAGAAACATGGACAATTATGGGCACAGAAAGGGAAACAAAACCCCAAACTTTGGCTGTTTCAGGACACGTCAGCAGCCTTTGCAAAGTAAGTCATATTTTCACAGAAGAACAATAATCAGATGCTGCAAAGCCTGAGGGGTGAGGAGGGGGGTGGGGAGGGACCTCTATTCTGATTAAGCAAGAGCACTGGCGTTGCCCCAGATTTTTAACTGGAAAGAAGAGGCTGAAGTGAGAAAAAAAGCACGTTCAGGTCTGAAAAAGTGATCACTAAATCAAGAGCTATGGTCCAGGAGGGAGCTGGGGGCATGGGGAGGGAATCTGGCAAACCAGAGAAGTGTCACTATTCACAGGGGCTGTTAACAATCAAATCCGTTTGTCACACAGAAGGCAGCAATGTACCTACACTGTACTGCTAAGAGTTCACATCACTTCGTCGTGCCAGTTTATGGTATTCCCCTTTAATCTCCACTCTCCTCCAGCTCTGGATTATCCCCAGGCCCTACCCTGGCGAATATCCCAGGGTGCAATGAGCTGTCACTCCGTTCCGTGCCCCGAAAATGTCCTTGCAGTGCACTGTTGGGCAACTGCTCAAATCCAGCCGCGGTGCCAGGACACCTCCCTCTCCAGTGCCTCTCCTGCATGCATTACTGGACTCTGACGTGTAGTCCCAAACATAAGCAGATGTCTCTGGTCTTGTTCACAGTCAAACTGGAAAATAGGGTTAGACTGCAGCAATGCAGTTATAGAAGAGAGAGAGGAATCAAACAATGAAGCTATGCATCATCTCTGAGGGGTGTTTAACCCAGGGATGCTTACACCTGACAGCCAAGTCTGTCATGACACTCCTTCCCCATAATTTATGAGGACTGGGATACTGTTAAGCATTCTGGAGGACTGCTTACTGTGATCACAAATCCTGTCACTGAGAACATATGTGGAATAAAGAACATTAATGCAAAATATGTAAAGCTAACCCTGACTAAGTGCCCAGGACAGGCATGCCCCGAGCCTCCTCTGCCTTCCAAAGGAGCGCAAAATGTTCTAAGACAGGTACAGAGGCAGGGGAGATTTCCAAGGTTCAAATCAGCACTTGCAAACATGAAGGTGTTTTAGCTCTGGAGACAACTTATCATTTTCCCCCAGTTAGAAGCAAACAAAAGCTGGTCCCACCTTTAAGAAACACATGCAGGCACAGAAGTTGGAGCTCCCGAGTTCTCTGGCACCTCAGTCCCTCACGCTGCCCCAGATAAGTCACCCCATACTCCCCGATTTGGGAACTGGGGAGACACTTGCTCTGTTTATTGCCACCGCTGTATCATTCCAGAACACTGCGCCTTATTTCCTGACCCTTTTCACGTGCATGGTGATAACCACCCCTGAAAGCATTGGAAAACTGGTGAGAAGAGTGGGGAATCAGGCCCGTGGCATGCAGCGTTTCTAGGAACACTGGGCAGGCAGTGGGCCAGGAGTATGCAACTCTGCACTTCCAGTCAGATAGCTGCCCTTTGGCACCTATGAGTTAACGGAGGTTTAATCAAACACAGCAGCGGTCCCTCCTGTAGCCTGGGACACAAGAGGGGTTTCTTGGGAAGCGGTTTAGTAGTACTGTCACACAGTATCCCTCTGTGCCGTCTTGCTGAGAAAAAGATCCAGGTCTGTCTTTCCAGAACATAAGGGTACAATCACAGCGCTTTCAGAAAGAAAAGATGCAGACGAAAGCAAAAACAAGGCTTATAAAACAGACGGTCAAGCAGGGAAACCAGGAAAGCACATGATAAGACTCTCATTCTGTAGGATCAGACTATTATTTTCCTTTATGAATAACTAAAGAACATTGCTTATCTCTGAAGCAAGCTTATCCACTCCTTCCCCACATGGATGCTGCCCTGGTTGGTGGATCAATGCTATTTGTTTAATGCTGACAAAGATGTCCTTGGGATTTAATACTTTTTGCAAGGTCAGTGCTCAGTGAAAAAAAATGAGACAAACCCGAGGTTTAGTTAAAAATAAAACAGACAAAATAGCCTTTCAGCAGAGCAACTGTCGTTCCCGGGTATTCTCACTTGAGCCGCTTGCTGCTAAAAGCCAATGCTGAGCAGGACCACCGCACAGAGGCAGTGTTTGCCCTCGGTAGGGGGTTAACTAGGACAGGTGGCCGAGGACATGCCAGGGCCAGCAGAGATGGCAGGGGGGCGAGTGGCTTCTCCTACCTCTTGTCAGGAGACAGCTGCCCCCAGCCCCACTTCAGCCTGGCAGAGGGGATGGAAACTCCGGGGAAATCACAGAAAAAGAGCAAGATGGGCTTTGACACCAGTATCAATGGGTAGAAAAAAAGCCCACCAATGCAGGTGATTCTTTTTTCCTCTTTTTCTACCCAACCAGCAGGTTTTCCCCACAGAAAATTTCAGGTGTTTTGTGTCTTACATTATTGCTTTGACCTAAATGGGGGGTGGGAGGGGTCTAGCTCTAAAAAGGAGAGTCCCTCAGCTCTTCATTGGGTTCTAAAAGCGCTTCTTGAAAACAGCTGTGCAAAATCAGCCATTTATAAGTCCTTGCCCACAGACTGAACCCTTCTGTCTGAGGACAGTTCTCATCAGCCTCTGTGTGACCTTCCCCCCTCAACAGGCAGAGACACTGTCCTTCTGCAATAGTGTAGGGCAAACAGAAGAGGGGAGAACATACCTTGATTCTCATGTGATGCAAGAGGGTCAAGTGCAGGTACTGCAATAGGAAGGTGGGGATGTGCTGACCCTGCTCTTCCTCAGTGGCAGCACAGAAGCAATGGGAGCACCTCCCTGTGTGGTATCGGGAGCAAAGGAGGGACTAAGCTGTACCTCATAAAGATACATAACAGCAAGGAGGCTTCCTGCACACTGATGGGACTCTGGAAGATGTTGCATGTTTGAAATGGTTATGCTCAGTTATTATTTTACAGTGGACAGAGGAATTGAGATAGCAGAGCCCAATACCCTGAAACACCAGCAAAGGATTCACGTTGGCATCAACACCTGAACTCACCCTCTGAGCTTCTAGTCTGCAGAGACCAGGCACTTTGTGGAGTATGAGTCATCTCAGCCTGAAGCCAACATCTCAGGTATGTCAGTTGAATCACACTCTAAATACATCAATTCCTCTCCACCAGTCTGTAATGGGAGCTGCTGGTGACTGCCCCACATCATACATCCGTTATGAGCCTCTAACCTTTGGGCAAGGCAAGTCCTGCCCATAAGCTGCCCTGTGCTGAGCAACCAAAGGGCTGGCGGGCGAGGGCCTCCCCTCCCCTGGGGCTACAGCAGGGGACAGACACTGACTGCCAGGGGAATCACAGCCAGCAGTCTGACACCAGCGTCATCTGCCAAAAATTCTGTCAGGAAATGTCACTCTGACAAAGATGATTTTTTTTGCTATAAAATCAAGTCCAAAATTTCCATATTTTATTCCCAGAAGTGAAAAACAACTTGGGATTTTTATACTATTTTTACTCTTCATATCCCATCACTGGTGTGGAGAGTGTCATGAAGGAAGGTGATATAGAAACAAAGCAAAATAAGGTCCTAGCTCATTTTTAGGCAAATCTTCTGGCACATTCAGACTTTTCTTTTTCCTACTTAGAATAAAATATGGAATTCCAGAGTGCTACAGCGTGCCAATTCCATGTTTCAGCCAGCTCTATCCCAGGTGGGGTCAGACCTTTTGAGTTCATTTATGACCCTAAGCACCTGAGCTCCTGTGCACAATCAGAACGTGCTAGCCTGGCCTGCCACCTGCTTACCATGCCACACTGCACCCAAAGAAACCAAGATCCAGTACGCACATAAGCAGTGCGCAGCGCTCTTATTTGTTGGATGATCTTTCCGTAACAACACTTCTTGGAAAGTCACGCCATCCTGGGGAGACTGCATGATAATTACACAGTGTCTTTTGTGCTCAGCAGTTTCTTAATACTGGGGTGCCGGAGAAGTAGCACTACCCTGTCATTGTTCTCTTTCCCAAAGAGACTTTAAAAGTACAAAACAAGTAATTAGTGTCAGATTGTTAATGACCTATCGTTATTAGTCTGACTGGAATGAGCAAACAGAACGTATTTAACATTGCAGGTGCAGATCCAAGGACAAAAACAAAGTGGAAGAAATGCTTTACCCCTCCCTCCTCTTTTCCCTCTCTCACTTCTACTCTTTTTTCCATTAGAGCAGAATAAAACCCTTTTGACTATACAGATACTCTTCCTAAGCATTTGCTCTGTCTGGCTGCCACCAGTTACTTAGGGTAACTGAACAAAGCATGAGAATATTTGTGAGCTGAAACTAAACCCCCAGCTTTCACCTCCTCAGACAAGCTTTAGATTCGCAGGTCCCAAATGTACTTGTTTGGACACCAGCAAGTGCAGCAGCTTCCCCCAGCTCTGCGTGCACTGGGCAGCACTCCCCAGCTGCTCAAACAGCTACACAGGCTTTCTAAAGCAAAAAGCTGTTTGTTTGTACTAGTAGACAAGTACCAGCGCCTGAACAGGCTATCCACTACCTATGTAGATGGCAGGAGGACAGGAAACAGGGTCTCACCACTTCATTCCTTCACACTCAAGATGCTGTACAAACATCTGGGGGTGGCTGGGGGAGACACAGCTGTAGTTTCCGGGTGAGCTGGTGAGGCAAGACGACTAAGCGGCCTGCTCAGAATCTGTCTCAGTAGATGACAGTTCTGGCCTTTGCCCTATGCACATATTGCAAGGTCATTTCCCTCTCCAAGAAAGGAAACACTCTGGAAAGGCCATCACTCTTAAAGGACAATTAAGCATTCAGCCAGTTAACTTAGAGTACGCTATAGTTCCATCTGGCAGAGAGCAGATAAACTATGAATAAACATCGCAAAGTAGATCCTCACCTTTGCTCTGCTGCACAGAGACAAGCCCCGCTCCCTCAAGATGTTCACCATGAGAACAAAGGCAGCTTCCACCACCTCCTAGGCATCAACTCCCGCTCCCTCCCAAGAAGGGCAAGACTAGAATACTCTAGCTATTCTCCACAAATCTGTAGGAGTAGCCCCACATGTACGCCAAGGGCTGCTCTATCTTGGAGCAAGGAAGGAGAGTAAGAAAGGCACAGCTTTAGAATAGCACGCAGAACCACAGAATGACTGAGGTTGACACGGACCTTTGGAGGTTGTCTAGTCCAACGCCCAATCTGGATCATCATCCAGATCATTTATGAAGATGCTGAACAGGACTGGACTCAGTATTGACCCCTGCGGTACAATGCTAGTTACTGGCCTTCAACTAGACTTTGTACCAGTGATCACCACCTTGAATGAACACACACAAAAGAATGGCCTAAAATGGCATCCTTGTCTAGAATCTAGCTCTTGCTTCACATGTCTTAGGAAGCAGAAAAGCTGTTCCTGACCTCGCTGTGACTGATTGTATGGTATTTCCCCTTCTAGGAGGGGATGAAAGATTCCAATAAACAGGAAAGCACTACAGAAATAAAAATAAACCCAAAGACTTTGGAATGCCTACATTTTTTTCCAAATTCATTCTCCCCGTTCTTCAGTCTCATGTCTTGCTCAGCAAACTAAAATGAGAAGCAGGAAAGCAACCCTTGCTCTTCTCACTAAAATTTCAGTATTGAAGCTGCTGTGAGAAGTGAACACCACTGCGGAAAAAGAAGAAAAAACCCAAACTCTCCAGTGCCATCCCAGCAAATACAGCACAGCCTTGGTAAGCCTCATCTGTTATCCCCTGTCACAGAGACCAGGGAACAGTATCAGCTGCATATGAAGTAGATCGCATTGTCATTGGCATCATTTTTTTCTAAGACACCGAAGTTTGTGCTTCCAGACAATTAACCCTAATCCCAAAAGTGGTCATGGGCAGAGGAAAGGACAAATTCATCACACTTAAGGGTAGAACTCAGTGTGCATCTGGCTAGAGGCTTCCACTGTTCTCTTCATTACACTTGTCAGACTATGAGAATGGAGTACACTCTCTCATGGAAAGCCACATTGTCAAAGCTGGGAATGATTTTGTGTTCTTCTGAATTATTTGCTTATGGCTCTGAACTACTTTATAAATACAAGATATGCGAAGCATAAACCTCAGAGCAAACCAATTAACAGACCCCCAACATAACTAATATTAAAAATTTCAAATGTCTGGTACATTAGTCGCAATTAGAGGCAAATGACGTATTTGTTTTCCTGTTAAGATGCTAGTAAAAATGGCAAATAAACATAAGCATTATTGGTTGTGTACAGACAATAGCTGTTCATTTTGAATCTGAAATCACTGGTGTGTAGTCAAAGTTTTATAGAAGTCAAAGGCAAAATCCACAGTAACTTCAGTATAGCAATGCAGAGACCAGAGATCATATCAATCAGTAACGGAAAACTCCATTCCCTCTGGGTAAAACTTGCTGCTAAGGTTTCACCAGAACCTCTCTGAAACACAACCGAGGAAGTCAGTATCCAGTTCAACACAGAACAAAGGTTTGCTTAGACACCTCTTGGGAACTCACCTTCTCTCCTCTGCGTCAGTTATACATCTGTGTAGTTGAGTATTCCCTGGGAGTAGCTTGTGAGCGTCCTGCCTTATACTGCAGAAGTCATTCAAAGCTCTTAAGACCCATATGTAGCTGGGCTTGATGGTTCCAGTATACTTAATACAAAAGGTAACCTGGCAGCCAACTATACAGACATGGCTTCCTCTTAGTTTTGGCACTATGTAGAGAGCAAACCAACTGATTCTGGAAGCACAAGTTAGTTCCCTGTGGAACTGAAATTAATCCATTTGCTTTGACCAGAAAATGGGTACGTGCTGATACTGAGGGCTCTCAATTCATTCCACTGGTGGCAGTTAGAAATATCTAAGCATGTTTTCAGTGTAACAAGACCACTCCACCAATGGTGCCTTGCTATTTGCCGCCTCAGATAAACCCCTTGTTGGCACACTGTAGTTCTCCTCTTTCCTACTCTCTCCTCCAAGAAAAATTACAAATTATTTGTTTATACATAGAAATGAGCTAGCCAGCTATCTGAGATTGGAGAAACTTCCCATTGCTACTGTGATATTTCCTTTCCCCATACATTTTAATAAGGCACAAGTTACTCTGAAAACATGGAGAGAGCTAGAATAATGAACAATAATCATACATTATTATTTGAGTTGTTTCCAGTATTCCAGGCAGGAAGACGCTAGCTATTCAGTTAGTAAAATCTAATTTTCTGTAGTGTTTTTTGCAAGGGTTACATCTAACTTAAAAAAAAAAAAAGAGACAGACAACTTGGGGGGGCAGTAGATTGGATAGCTAAAGCTCAGATTTTATATTGCAATTACTGTGCGTACACACCAGGCCCTTCGAAGTGACAGATATTGAAAAGAAACTTCAATTAAGAATCTCAACACCTTGTTGAAATGCTCTGTCAACACAGCAACCTAGACAGGTACATATCCACTGATTGACCCAGAAAATGAAGAATTTATTCACAGAATATACTCCTGTATTGACTGGTCTATTACTGGTAGTCTTAATTCATTACTGGTATTCTTAATTAAATAGAGGCCTGCTTTAAACATCGCTATGGCTGGAGTCACCTCACACTGCTGCTTGTGATTAGAGAGCTATCTACAGTAAAAAGCATGATTAAACTGCACAGAACGCTTCCTTTTTGTCTTCTTACAGTAAGGCATGACTTTCATTTTGGACAGCAGCGTGACACAGAGGGGCTGCCATCTGAATCACACAGTGACAAGGAATGAATGGAAAAAGGGAGGGAGAATATACTCACATAACTGCGTTTTAACACAGAGAAGACAGTAGGAGTGAAACAACACAAACAGCACCTCCTCACAAGGAGAGCATCAATTACCTTTGGGCGCTTCCATTCAACTTTCCTTGGTGGTGCTGTTTGATAGAAAAGGGACTCATCTGAGGCTGGAAACTCCGGATCTTCGAAGAGCTGTCTCTGCTGGATACACTGCCCTTTCAGCTCGTGGTAATTCTGATCTCTGAAGAGCTGCACTGATGAAGACATGTCTTTCTGTGTAGATAAGATGAATATTGGCTTGTGCAAATTATGAAGGCTCTTTAAAATTCCTAGATGATACCACTCACTGGTATTTAATAACAGAGCATGTAACTTGTTCTAAACAAGATTAATTACTGATTTTTGCTTAAAAAACTAGATTATAAATTAGATTATGTGATGTAGTAGACTAGAAAAACATAAAAACCAAGATGACCTTATATATCAGGAAGGTATTTTTGGCTGAATAGAACTCTTACCAGGAAAGATATTAGAGTGTCCAGGCCAGGCACAAAACCAGCATTTTGCTTTGTCTCATTGACTGGAAAGGTAACAGAGTAGGGGTTGGCTCTTCCTCTGTACCATGTGTGAAGGGCTGGACCATCTTTCTGTTCTGCATTCTTCTTCTGGCCACTAAAGCTCTAACTATCTACTCCAACTCTTATGCCTAAAGAAAACCAAAACCAGATTTCCACAGGTCTGCATCTTAATTTAAGTGACAATACTTTGGCTGGTGTTACTGTCTTTGAACTTCATGTTATATTTCAGGGAACTGAATTCCCAGAAGCAGCAAATATTTGGAAATAACGGATGAGAATTAAAAAAAAAAAAACCACCCCAAAACCAAAAACAACCAACCCCCACACTCACGACAACAACAAAAAACTGCAACAACTTGCTCTCAGGCCTTAGTTCCCAGAATTGTGACAATCTAACCTGGCAAGTTTACAGTCACAGCCACAGAGCTCAACTAAATTGCTCTGAAACATTCTACAAATCAGAAAACAACTACAGAAATTATTCAGGGTAGTTTGAGGTCTGGGGGACATGAGGGATGCTACCTCTATTTCAAGAGAGGGAGTGGAGAGAGTATCTGAACTCACTTTGCTTGGAACACTCCTGTGCGTCAGTTCCCCTCCTCTTCCCTCCTGCTATGGGTTAGAGATGTATCTTCCCTTCCTTGAGTTATCTACAGTAATAAAGACAAAGGCAGGTTGTCCTGATGTCAGATCGTAAGAATTAAACAACATGCATGCGACAGAGCATGGTATCACATCGTCCTAGCAACCTGCTTACTGGGTCCTGTTGCAGTGATCTCAGCTTGTGCTCCTTGAGGTACCTGCAGCACAAATTGGGTGAGATTCCACAAATCCGCAGAAAACTAAACCAAGCAACACACAAGCCTTTCCAGGCATGCAAGTGAGCACAACAGGAGAATTACAGAAGAGTCATGAGGAACACTTGGCAATGTCAAATTTATCATGGTCTTTGTCCTTGTGAGTGAAAGCTACTGTGGCCAAAATAGTCTAGGGATGGTTTTAACAACCTCCCTCTCTCTCCTTCCCTCCCCTCACTCCTCTCCCCCCCCAAATAAATTAAATGGCCCTTCAAGGGTGAGAAATGCTGCTCTAATGCCTTCACTCATGGGAATGAGAAGAGTGTTCAGGAGTGCTCTTCTACCTTGTTGCCATTCTTGCACCCATTCCAAAGCCTCTTAACCACACTCAGGGTGATCCACCACCTGATTTCTACCAGCAGAACCTTACACGCCAAAGCAATAGGACAAAGAACCAGTTTACTCTTGATATTTCGACCAGTCAAATCTTCAAATGCCAGCTCATTCTACATCCTTTCTTCGGGCAAAAATCTAGCAATAAATTTTGTATATGTCAGAACTGTAATGACTTTGAGTCAAATCCTGATGCTGCTGGAACTGATGGGAAAATTCCTATGCCTTCAGGCAGGCCATGGCTCCCCTTTCTGGAACTGGGCCATGCAGCCCCTTAGTGACTGTGTTATCCCGCTTCAATAAAACAAAACTACACTTAAATGAACTGTTCAAAACCAAAATGGTTCACTGATACTATGGCATTTTTAGCAATTTCCATTTTCTTAAGGGCTATTTTCTTGTTAATTATCTCCCTCAAAAAAAAAAAATCACAAGGCATCTCATGTGGCAGATAGCCTCCCAAGACAAGGCAAATACACTTGCTTCCCCCTACAAACCAGTTCTTCAAATTCAAGTGCAGAACAACTTGTCAATTATACAAAGATAGCTCAGGGACAAAAAAAAATTAAATAGTTTGTCTAATTTGGGTGGGATATAGACTATTTCATGATAACTGGCATTCTTACTTAGTAAAAATTCCCCACGAGCTAACTAACATTCTAAACCAAGCCTATTTGCAAGATACGCTTGTTTTTAAAATAGCCCCTGGGTGATAAGGTTTTCAGCTGTCACTGCTTAATTCATAGAGATAGGTCTTTAATGACCTCATACCCCCACCCTTTCTCCCCTTCTATCTGCTGGACTGGAATGCGAATCCTTCCAGGATTAACACCCCATTACACAAGAGCCAGTCTCGCAGCAATGCACAGAACGCGGTCATAAAGCACAGCACACGAAAACAAGCTGCTACCTGCCTCCCCCTGCGCTCCACGGGGCACTGCTCGCCAAGAGGAATGCTGGCAAGGAGGCTTCTGCTGCCAGGCTGCTACCCTGCCCCGCTCCAGGCGCCCTCTGCCACCCTGAGCAAACGACTGAGTGCGTGTCTTAGAAAGGGACTCGGGCGCCCAGGGCTGTCCAGCCGGGCTGCTTTCCATCTGCCCAGGAGACACCGAGCTCTGGAGCTGAACTGATGTCCCACCACCATCTCGTGAACTAGTAGGAAGCCACTTTTGCAGGAACCTAAACCCACCCTTTTGAAACGTAACAGAAGTCTCTTTCTTGTTGGAAAGTCCACAGTAAAGAATGTATATTTTTCTATAAATTCTATACATTTCTATACATTCTATACAATGTTTCTATACAATAGCCTAGTGGTTTGAGGACTGAGGATGGAGGACCACAGCTGAGCCCCTCCTCTCCTGGGCTGCTCACCTACCAGGACATGGCCTAACCTGGCTGAGACAGACAGCAGGCACCTGGCGCCCACTCCAAGGTTTATTTTTGACCCTCAGTTGAACATCAAAGCTCCCAAACTAAGAACCGCACTCCCTCCTCCTTTCTCCAGTTCACAGTAGCGCAGCTTCCCCTGCTCTGCACCCAACAGATTTACCTCTGGTTCGGCTGACGCTCATAGTGTACGGCTGTGCCGAGGAAACACCAGGCACGGCTTGGCACCCGCTCTTTCCAGGACTCCCCGCGCTGTCATGTGATGCAGAGTGAGCAGTGTACAGCATAACGAGGGCTAAGAAGCACGGTCCTAAAAATACCGTACCACAGTTCAGAGACCATCTACTGCTCTGTAGAGAGAAAGGGATCACTCCAGGGGAGGGACAGAAGAGGAAGAAAGGGGGGCAAAAACCTCAAATAGCTCTACCAGTCAGCCATTCTTATATTTTTTGTTTATTTTTCTGACCGTATACAATTACAGTTTTGCTTTCTGTCTTTTCTAGCCTCTGAGCTGAGCTCCCCAGCACTTCACCTCTCTGGGCAGCACAACAGCTCCACAGCTGACCCCAAGGTTTCTACAGCACCATGGCAATCGCCCTTGATATCAGCAGGGGGCACAGGAGGTCCCACATCTCTCAGCTTTCAATCACTGAGTTTTAAAGTCTTTCTCTGACCCTCTCTTTTTCCAGTGAGATTCCTATTTTGATCGCAAAAAGCATTTCAGCAGAACAGTGCAGACAAGCCAGTGCAGGTCCCCTTTTCAATCAGGCTCTAGTCGCAGAGTCCCCTCCTTAGCCTGACAACAGAAGCATTTCATTTTTACTTACAGTTAACAGTCAGAGATGTATTCCCCTGCCACAGCCAGCAAGAGTACGGCTGAATCACATTCAAGAGAGTGGCAAATACCAGCTCCTGGCGTTATTAGCAGCCTTAAATTAAAGGGACATTCACTTGAAATCCAGTTCTTCACAAGAGCATTAAGATGAGCTTCAAGTATTATTTCCACCACCCAATAGTATTTCTTTACGCTCACATTTTCCCATCTTAAACTTTCTCTTCCCCAGCTGCTACATAGAAGATCCACAACAAACAAGACTGAGTAACTGTCCAGATGTGAGTGAAAATTACACTCTCACTACCATTAAATTCATGCAATAAGCACACAAAAACTAACAGAAGACATCTCTTCTCAGCCCATTTTTGTTACTCTGTGTAACTAGGTGACACACAGTGCAAAAAGTCAGAGAGAAGTTTTTGCAGCTGTTAAGCCAACTGCGCCCCTCCGCCGCGAGCTAGCTTGCATGCGAAAGCATCCCTCCCGCTCCCAGCCCTGCAGGAGGGGCACAGGGATGGCACAGAGCTGGGTTTGCCTTAACAAAAAACAGCGCTTTCACTCCCAAAGGCGAACACTGCCAAGCAGCTGCACTGAACCCTCTGTTCTAGATGAAACTCCTCTCCAAGGAAGAGGTTTGGCATGTTGTAACAGAAATTTTATCATGCATCCCACTCTTCTGTTCCAGTTGCAGGACTCAACGGAATTTCCATGCACAGCACCAGGACTAAAAGGGCAAAGAGCATTTCTAGCCCGTATTTAAGCCCACAGTTGAACACAGCTTTGAACGTGAAGCTGCTTCTTCCAGCAAGTAGATCCTGAGATGAAACCGCCGAAGCTTGGGCACACCCCAGCCCCCGGACCGCACT
>NW_009649308.1:8608201-8617324 GCF_000708025.1 Charadrius vociferus
TGCTGTTCCAGGAGCCCCCATCTGGGAAAACCACGGGAGGGATGCCAGAAAGGATACACACAGCATATGCAATGCTCTGGGGCAGCATCCCGGTTTTAAGATTATTATCCATTTGCAGGTGCCAAGCTTGCTTTTGTTTAATGCCAACAGTAGCCTGACCAATAATAACAACAACCAACACCTGGTTCTTGGGTTCCTCTTTTGTAACTGCAGTTGTGTGACCGTCTTGAAATGCACAAAAACCTCCCAACTCTGAACTCTGTTCTTTCAATACTGACTTATCACCAGTCCTCAAAGCCACTGTTTGGATTGTGACAGCAAAACAGGGACTGAAGTATTTAACTGTTTGCAAACATAGTTTAGTATTTTCCCAAACATCTCTTTCTCCAGCTTGCTTCACAGCAATAAAATCAGCGAGCGCTTCCAAAAAAGCAGCCCTGTAGCCAAAAGCTTTAAATTACTCTGAACTGGTTTTCTGTAAAACTAATTAAAGGCACTTCCAGGGCTCCAGCTGGAAAAGGTTATTGCCTTCTCTTCCTGTGCAGAATGATCCCAGGTCCGTACAAAGCAGTGACTTTGCAAATTTGTATTAAGAGTACAGGGGAATTTAAAGCAGTTGAAAAGCTTCCACCTCACATACGCTGCGATTTTATGATCTTGGCTCTTCCACTGCTCCTGATGCATCAGAAGCATCACTGCCCATAACACAGAGCATCGCTACTGGAGAAATTTACTCATTTAAATTTTTTAAACAGTTCAGTACACTGACTGCACTGGGAGTCTTTATGCTGGATTGGGTATCCTCTCTTCTGCATAAGCCAATATAAAAGTACAAAGTCAGCATTAAATCTGTATCGTGTGGATATGCAATTGCATTAGTTAGAGCGTATTCAATTTGGATCAAATTGGCTGCACAGGATAATTTAACAGCAGCCAGTCCAGTATTAATGACCGTGTCCCAGGGCTTATCAGTTGTTTTAGGTGGCAATGTTCTCTCCCTGTCTAGATGAAATACCAAGTTTTATTGTGTGCTCTCAGCATACCACAACTGTGCAGCATTAGCCCTTCTTTCATCCAGCTTTTGGATTTTTCAGCAAAATAAGGTTAATTTGGCTATTTTATGGTCTCTGTAACTCAGTACTTTAATAGACATATAAAGGTTTCTCTGTCTAGCTCAGCTCAAGAATTGGCTAAGGGAAGGAGACACAAGCATTAGTCTTCACAAAGGAACAGGAGGTGCCAACATTGGTCTGCTGTGCAGTTTTGCCATACTTAGCATTAAAATTGAAAGAGGCAAACTAATATATTTTTGTCTGAGAATATCTGCCCATATCCCATCACTTCTGAGCAGAAATGCAGCAGGACTAACTGGACACCAGGAACAGCACTGGCCACAACCTATTTACTTTCATGGACAGCATCAAGGACTCATCTGGCTACAAACCAAAGCTTTACTACAATAAAATTAATCACGACACTTGCACTGCAACATCACAGTGCTTTACCAAGCTTTTATTTCAGGTCTTACTGGGACAGAGGGACTTTCTATAGCACTTTAGCTGGGAGTTTGTACTGCAAAGCCTGTGTCCAAGCCAGGCGGCTCAGGAGGGCGGCTGTCAGTTCAGGACCAAGCCTGCCATTCCCAGAAATCTGGGAGCTGAACAGGAGCTCCACCAGGAACAGTGTCACTGATTTTCAGAGTTTGTTCTCTCTCCCACCTCTCTTCTAGTCAGTTCCCAGTGAGATAAAATGCAAGCCCATTCGTACCCTTCGGGGAGGGAGTGCTGGAGTCAGGGCTCATGTCCTGCAAACACTCCGCAGCCCTTTGGGGCGTGAGATGGTGGCTATCCGCACGCTGCAGCCCCCTCATCCCACAGTAAGAGCACAGCTGGTCCAGCCTTCAGGGACATGAACTGATGGTGCTGGGGCTGGACAGGTGGAGCAACAGCAGCTGAGAAAAGCTGCGCTTACAGGTGATTAAGCCCAAAGGGGAAGGACTCCATCTGGCACCAGCAGAAGGCAGCTGAATTTGCAGGGCTGATGGTTAGGGGGGGGTGTGATTTTTTCTGCTTGAAAACTGAGTGAAATCAACACGCATGTGTGCATGGGATTACTCAGCAGTACAATGCTGATTTCATGGTCGAAACCACTCAAAATCCTGGCAGAACGCACTCAGAGAGGGTAAACTCTGGCTTTACTCCCTCTCTCCTCTCCTTGCCTTTTCTGTGAGAGTTTATCCCAGTGTAGCTGCCTGTGCAACAGCTTTTAACCATTTTCTCTCTCTCCTTGGGCAAAGGCAAAGATTTAAAAAGGAACGGAGTCAGCAGGAGAGCAGACTTTTGCCTCCAACTGGTCAGTTTCCAGGTGAAACCTTCAACGGCTAAAACGCTCGGAGATCATTGCGAAGAGAGAGAAAATCCCAGGTCTCCTTTCCTTCAATTCAGCCGAGTGCTGTAGTGACCAGGCTAGCAGGGACCGAGCTCGGCCACGCTCCCAGCTCACCCTCCCCTGCGGCGCACACCTGCAGCTGAAGGGCCGCGGCTGGGTGCCAAGGGCAGTCCCCCGAGGGAGCCCCGCGGCCTGACCGCTCACACCAAACAGAGAATTGATTCTCAGCGAGCGCTCTCAGCCAGAGCCTGCTGCTGTCAAAAAGCAGCACATGCTGCCCCGCCGCCTTCAACCAAACTAGAAAAGCGCGGGGTTTTGCCGCTGTGTTTTGTGTGGCTCTCGGTCCTGCCCACACCTAAGAAGCAAACTGCCGGAAGGGCTCTTGTGCCCAGACCCCGAGGGGCTCAGCGCCAGAGGCACAACTTGTTTGGCAGCCACAACTGGAAACCCACAGTGCACCCAGCAGCTCCGTTGTACCAAACACATACTAAGTTAAGGGCACGCAAAGCCCACGAGCTACAGGCGTATGTGGCACTTAACAGTTTAGGCATTAAGCAGTTGCTTGACTCAAGTTATTTAGCCTACATCTCAGCCTTAAGGTCCCAGCATTTTCCCTCTGTTCCCACTGCAGATGCTCAAGTCCCTCGCTAGATCTCAGCCAGCATTCAGAAATTCAAAACTCTCCACACATCCGGACTCCGAGGGTCTCTGACTCCTAGAGCAGCCAGGGTGATGGTACAAGGAGGAATACACAGCACTACAGATCAACACCCGCACAATTGCCTGTCATTGACATGCAAGATTAAAATGCTTTTCTAAACAACCGTGTGAGCACGTGCTGCCTTTTCAAGAGGACTCAGAAGCAGGTACTCAGGGTGCCCATTTCTGTTTCAGGCCAGCAATTGCCACTTGCTCATTTTATGCCGCCACTTTGTTGCTCTTGTGAAAGGAGTCCTGCTTCGGGCTGTGCATATTGCACGGGATCCAATCTCGGTACAGCTTGATCCTTTAGCTAAACTAATACAACATATCTTTTTTTAGTGAAGACATAAAGTGGCTATGGGACACATTTTTAAGGATATGCAGGCAGACAGGATTTTCCAAAGAGCACAGGTATCTGCACACTTCAAAAAACTTGACCTTCAGTGGCTTCCACTATAGCCTCAAGACCAGACAGATTTGCAGCTAACTACACAGGGGTACAATTCCAGTCTTGAATTATTTTTTTTTTAAAGTAAATTAGCATGGTAGATGCCAATTGTTACAATTAACATTAATCCAGGTCAAGAGATCTATAACAAGCTCTAGAGAAAACGCTAACAGCAATTGTCAGTTGATTCGTTCAAGCTAAACTTTTGTGCTGAAACCACAGGAAACAGCTTTCTTCAGAATTCCAGTATCTCTGCGTTCTGCCTTTTCATAAAAGTTAGTTTAAAAAAAGACCATGATTGCAAATTAATGGGTAACTCCCTATCAGGCCACTCCATCATTTTATGTATCCACTTATCTATTACTTTAGAAACAGTATAAAAATCTCTCCTTCACAAGAACAACAACAAGAAGTACAATACCCACTTGAATTTCACAATGAAAGAATCCACAGAGGGAACCGACAGTATTTTGGAACATCAGAGACGTTATGGAGAATAGAATTATATGGGCACTGAGATCAAATCACACTTTACCCTTTATTCGGTATAACTGTTAATGATGCCTGTAGAGAGAAGACTAGTGTTAGACTGGTTATCCCAGCAGAAATGAGAGCAACCATGCTTTTGCAAGAAATCACAATGAGCGCGTGGGTCAGAGTTAGTACAGTCAAGATGTGACTTTCTGAAAGAAATGTCCGTTACTGCAGTAGGCAAAAGCATTTTCTCACTGTGCTGGCTGAAGTGCTCACTACTAGTAACACACAGAGTTTCCATCCTGGTGATAGAGGTGCAAATCAAGTAATTACCAGTTTACAGGCTACCTCTGGCACTTACCTGGCTGAGGTCTGTCCCTGCTCTGAGGCACATCAAACTCCAGAATGACTCCTGCAAACAAAGATCCTCTCAGCTCCTCAACCTGAAACTCTTTGGACTGTACCAAGATCACATCACCAGGGGGGTGTGCTTCGGGATGACCCTTCCAGTGATGAGTCACAGGGACACCGGGAAACCTTCCGAGCTGACCCAAAATGCAGAGCCTTGTTTACCCCCGGTAAACGGTTTGTCAGCTGCGACTGTGGCTGTAACTGTGAATGAACTTTTAAAGAAGGAGATGAGGCGAGGCTGTTTGGCAAGAGTTTCAGGCATTTTTTGTGTGTGTGTGTGGAAAACAGGGCAGATTAATGTGCACCATGAAAAAAAAATTATATTCCTTATTAGGCTGCACACTGTTCCTCACTTGAATAAAGCCACTGTCGATGCCGCTGTCTCGGGGTGTCCCTTCTGATAATGGCCTGTCCAGGCCACGGAGAAGAGTCGCCCAGGGCTTCTGTGGGACTCACAGCTGGATGGGGTCGTGCAGAGCAGGAGATGCAGCAAACCCCAACGGGTGGCTTTGTGCCCTTGGCTCCGAGCACCGCGGTGAGCCCGTCGCAGCCTCGGGGACAGCTCTCGCATGCTGCCGGGTACTTTCTCCTGGCTTGACTGTTCACAGCCTAGAACTGCCTCATTTTGCTGTTCCCGTTTCACTTGCAGAGGAGCAAACAACCTGAATGAAGAAGAAGCCCCCTCTGGGAGAGGCACAAAAGAGACTCCAGAGGTCCCCAAGGAGGCTGAGCTGCTCCTGGGCTCTGCAGCACCGCGAACCAGCTCTCTTGATCTTGGGTCGGTCACAAGCCTGCCCATCCTCCCTCAAGCACTCGTCCTGTCTTGCTCCTCTCCCTGTGCTAGTAAAGGAAGATATATCAATTCATGGGGGTAACACCATAGTTTAGAGCTCAGAAAATAATACATTTGTCTGTGCTGTGGCAAAATAAAAAATAGGACAAAAACTAATTCTCATTAAGAAATGGTTTTGGTGAAACAAACTTCTCTCCATACTCTACTTAGACCCAATTTTATTTTGGGTAAGCCCTAAACATTTGGATTAATTTGACATGACTTTTTTCTCATTTGAGGATTGTAACACCTTTATTTTACCGTTACGTGGCTTTTATTTTCATTTCAGTAAATGTAGTCCAATTTTTGAACAAGCCCCATTTCAAAATACATTACAGTATTTCATTTGTACCAGTAGTTTTAAGTATTCTCCCTGATTTGCCTCCTCCATTTAGTCCTCCTTATTTTAACATAACTGGTCTAAGTTTACAAAAAGGTCCATTCCTTCTCCCAGACCTTGCTATTCAGCAAATCTCCTATTTGCCTAAAGGAGTTTGGATCTCAGGGGATGAGTTACATCCAGAAAACACTCTGAAGACGAAGTGTTAAGTAGTATCATAAATTTCTGTACTGCAAGGTTCGCTGCAGGACTGTTTGCTCTCCTATAAAGCACTTACCCAACTTCCTTTTGAAGGCATGCTGAAATTTGGAAAGAAAGTCCCTGGAAACTGCCACTACAGCTTTAGCACTTAATGAGTAAAAAAGCCCTACATACTAAAGCCATGTGTTTTCAATTCATGATTGAGTAAGTAGACCAGAGTTTAAGTCATAATAAAAAGCTGACGTCCGCCTATATATACCACGCGTACTGTGATTCATTTGCACAGTTGAGGGAAGAACACGAAAAATCCCATGCAAGTACAACAAAATTCTACGTTTTGCGAGCTGATAATAAATATTGACAGCTTATATAGACATGTTCTCACAGTAGCTGCCTTTGATCCAATGTGGAACAAAACCATCAGAGCTTTTTCACATGAGTAATAAATCTGGTGGCATAATCCAAGAATTGTATGCAATTTGTCTGGGCTGAGGAGTTGCTCTTGCTGGAAGCCTTGTCAGAAACAGGAATTCCTTTAGACAGGCAGCAAGATGAGCCACACAGGCGGCAACCAAGGGCAATCAGACAGCTCTGGTCCCACTGCAGAATCATGGCAAAAAAAGCTTGTAATTCAGTGGGGCTATGCCAAAGCATTCAAAGATACATGCTCACATATACTGCTGTGATCTGGAAAGAGGTCTCACTTACTGTGGACAGTTTAACCTTCCAACATAGTACCTGAAATCCTTGGATGTTCCCAGCAGCCTTTAGCCTCCCTGTTGGAGATGTCCTGAGCATCACCATCACACGCTCCTCTCGGCTGGTTTACATCAATGACTGTGTTGCATCTCCAGGTACCCCTGGTTTCCCCATTGCTGTCTTGCACAGCCTGCTAACACCCCCCAGAGCAGCGACCCACCACACTCCTCCGCTCTAGACTTGCTGCTTTCCAAACCTGACTCATGCCTGCACCCTCAGCAGACAAACAAGAGCCCAGGGCCGCCCTCTGTGTAAAGGCACAGCACAGCACAAGTGAACAACAGAACTTGCTCCTTCGCAAGGCAGTGGTTCCCACACATCTGTGCATTCATCACCTGGCTCTGCCCCTATGCTCAGAACCCATCTATACCTCCACAAATACGTGCCCTCCCCTACAAGGGGACACCTTGCCACCTGCACAAGGCTGCATCTACAAGCAACTCCAACACCCCTCGGACCTCAAACCCACGTACTACACACACCCCACACCCCCCCCAGCACACTGGCCTTCCCAGGGCAGGCAGTTTATTACATGGCTGCCAAAGACTACAAGGGGCTGTTTTGACCCAGTCTGTGTCCTCTGACTCTGCCTTCCTGTGGGGCTGTCAGCAGAAGGTCTGATAGCAGGATACGCAGAACAGCTACAGGCTCACCACAGCCATGGGCAGCACTTCTGAACAGTTGTTAAAGTTGTTAATTGGTGTCCCAAGTAAGGATGCTAGTGGGTATCAGCATTAATTGTGGCTACTAGAATAAATGAATTCTGGTGATCAGACAAGAAGCTGCTCCTTTGGAAGCAACGTGACCCTTCATCCAAAGCAGCAAATGTAGCACGTTTCTCATTTGCATCTGGTTCAGCTCGGCTGGGGCTGCCATATTTCTGAGGTCCAAACAAGGCAAACACTAGCAAGATCATAAAAAGCCTGAACAACACCCAAAGCTGGTGGCAGAAGCAGAATTTGAACAGGCTATGGTCCGAAGCCACCCTATTTTATTCATTCATTATCTGCAGCATTGCGCTATCTAGAACCAAGCATTGTTTCTCTCCTCCCACTGAACCCTGATCTTGGACAGCTACTCTTATGGAAACACTCTCTTCACAAAGAAGGATGCAATAGCAGGGTCTTCTTCACACCAAAGGACTTTTTGGTTTCACAGTTCAGTCCAGTTCCAGATTGCTTTGCTCTAATAGCTGTTCTCATGCCCGTCAGAAGAGCTATTACTGCAAGGCATCTAGGGGACTTTGCCCCACTCATGACTATTTATCACAGAAGCCTGTAACCTCCCGTCACCTTGCAAACACACTCCACTGTCAGGTTCTCATGTCCCACCAGAACTACATTCATCTATTATTCACTTAATTTCATGGGGCAATTTGTTAATAAAACATGAGGTGGTTTCCAGCAGAGATTCTACTTAAATCCTACATGTTTACTCTACTCTTTCTAATTTAAGCAGTTTTGTACAGAGAAGAGCCCAAGAGGCAGAATCTGAAAACTAACCAAGAATCACAAAAAACTTTCAGAGTTGTGTATCCAGCCAAGGTCTGATTCTGCTCAACAACAGCATTTGGAATCTGGATCGCTCATCCCTTACATCTTGGGATTTTGATAATAGGTTCCTTCATACAGTCTCCCATAGCGTAAACGACAGGAGGGATTGGAGGAAGGGATCAGTCCCAGACTGATGGTTCGCTGGCAGTGAACTTTCGGCACAGCACCGAGTAAAAGGAAGACAACCCCTAAAACAGAGGGCACAGAAAGGGCTGTGCTTTGCTCCTGGCTCCATCAGTCAGAGAAGCTTTTTGCCTACTGACTGTACAGGGCAGGTTTTATCCCCCAACTACCTCAACCACAATCGTAAGAAAAATTTCTAAACCTTGAGAAATAAAAGGCCCAATTCTGCAACTCAGAGGCAGTGCCGATTTTAATGGAAGTAGGGAAAAACGAGGCAGCATTGCCACCTCTCAGGTTCCCTGGAGAAGCAAGATTTGAAGCGGGTGTTTGGAGTTATTTTTCAGGCAGGCTGGTCCTGGGGGGGAGAAAGACCGAAGAGGAGCAGAGGGACACAGCTCCGGAGCAGACACAGCCTGAGGGAACGTCCCCAGGACTCCCCCGAACAGACAGAAACCTGGCTGGCCTACCAGCCCTCCTCAGCCCGGCTCTCCCCCAGGCCCCAGCAACAAAACAGTGACAAAAAACAGCTCGCTGATGGAGCACCATGGCTGCATCCTGCAAACCCCTGCAACACCCCGAGGAGCGGCCTGGCCCGCCCTGTGCGCCCCCCCCAGCGCTCCGAGGAGAGGCCTCCGCCGCGGCGAGGGCGCGGGCGGGTGCTGAGCGCCCTGACTGGAAGCAGGACCACCGAGGGGCGACCTGAGAGGGCTTCCCGCCACCTCTGTGGTGGGGAGGGCGTCCCTCGCCCTCCCCGCGCGGCTCTGAGGAAATCCAGGACAGCGTTTGCCGCTTCATCACCTCAGCGCCGGGGTTGCAAGAGGAGCGCCTCCGACACCCGCTCCCGGCCCCTACCACGGAGGCCGTTCTGCCGGCGGGGGGCCGGCACGCGCAC
>NW_009649308.1:8617751-8623619 GCF_000708025.1 Charadrius vociferus
CCCCCCCCCCTCGTGTGGCCCAGGAGAGCCGCCTTCGTGTGGCCCTTGAGTTCACCTCAGCCGGGGCCTGGGGCGTGTGGGCGTGTTGTGGGCGAGCAGGCCGTGCCCAGCAGTGCTCTGAGAGGAAAATGGCGTAGGGACTGGAGGAGGAGGCCGGGGCCGCTTCCACAGCCGACTGCCACCTTGGGCAAGTCGTTTTGCCCAGCTGTGGCCCCGTGGGTGAGGCAGGTTTTTCCCCACGAGTGCGGTGGCAGATGTTCTCGGTGGGGGCGCGGAGCTCACGCTGGCAGCGAGGGCCCTGCAGGAAGGCAGCGAGACAGATGTGTTCAGAGGCGCACGGGAAACACGATATGCTGCCACGCACCGTTTGTGTAGGCAGGCGTCAATCATGCTGAAAAACACATGAAGAGAAAACTCCCCGAGGAGCTTACAGAAGACAGGAGTTCCCTTCTCTTTGAATTGCCATTTGTATTCTGAGTGTCATGTAAACATTAAATATTTAAAACATTGCCTGTAGCACTCTTCCTTCTCGGCGGGATTTGGATAAAGCCGTTCCTGTCTCGGGGTCATGAGAAAAGCTGTGGGGCTCAACTGTTTTCCCTTCTCCATCTGAGCAGCTGAGACCTCCAGGAGCAGTGCCCCTCTGAAACAGGCTTAAATCAAAGCCTCGTTTAACATCAGGAGGAGTTGGAAGGGGCTTCAGTCACGTTTGCTCCGTCGCTCGTGGTCCGTGGGATGCCGCTGCCACAGGAGCGCCATCTGCGCCTCTCCCGCACGTGCGGGGCAGCGCTGCGCTCCCGGACACCTGAAATACAAAGAAATTCTCAGCCCACTTGGGGTGTATGCCCTGTGTTTTGGCTGTGGCCCTCAGTGACCCCCCAGGTCACACAGAAACCTGGGCCACATCAGGAGTTGAAACCAGCTCTCCAGAGTTGTAGCCTACTGGTCTAATTACTCTTTTCTTAGTGCTATTGCCTGACGTTTTTAAAAGTCACAGCTGATCTAGTTTTCTGACCAGCAGCAGAGTATCTTGAGTCATTTAGATTTAAAGATTTAAGGATATTAAGGTCGGGCTTGTTTTTCTGTACTCAAATCTGTGTCAAGGGGACAGAAAGGCGTTTTTTTAGTTCCCGCTTTAATGGAATAAGCCATGAGGGGGATGCTGTACTTGCCCACCTGTGCCGGGAGCCTGTTACACAGTACTTTGTCATGAGCCAGTGGCATAAGGAAAGTGTCCTTTAAAAGGAGCTGTGAGGAGGGCACGGGAGGACACGTTTGCCCTTATTCTCAAGTTCTCCAGCACATAACTGCACTGCCTCCCCTTTCAGTTCCCCTCCCCGCCCAAAGGACGACCTATTCATTTGCAGAGCTACAGAAGCTTGGCCTCCTCTCACTGCATTTGGCTCCTCTGCCTGCTGCATGGGCACAGTAGTACATGGGTGGGCGACCTCATTTGAGAGTTGATTTCATTATAGATCAAGTGTGTTCCTCCCCTCACGTATCTCATAGTTATCTTCTTCCCTGATGAGGACTTCTTAATTAAAGCATGAACAATCTGTGACAGAACAGCATCTTCCAAAGATTTTCTTGCCTGGGTGCACAAGTGCATTGTTCTCCAAAGGCCAGGCTGGTAATCTGTTAATTTAAAATCAAGGTTTTATTGCTGTGTCCTGTTGTAGATGCTGGTCACCTTTCTAGGCATTATAGCATGAATCGTAATTTACAGGCTGATTACAGATTTGGCTGTGTATACATCTTCAGTGGGGATTTTTCTGGTTATTACAGTCAGGCTGCTGTATTGGGCTAACACAAGCTTAGGTTGGCTTTGCCACCTTATTTTTCAGCAAAGCTGGGGCCGTACATGTCAGAGAATGGCATCTTTGTCCCCCTCCTGTCCCCAAAAAGAGCAATTAAGTTCCCTTGTTCCACCAGCAATTGAAAACCTGAGGTCATACTGCCTGTGGAAAGAAGGCCTTTCTGGTTGCGCTCGTGCTCTTTGCCAAGACTCGGCAGTTTTACAGTGATCCTACCCCGTGTCCCAAAGGCACCGAGGTCACATCAGCACGGCGCTGCAGCCACCGGCTCTGCGAGGCGGCCATGCTGCCTTCAGGAGCCACGCTAGTGCTGCGGTGCTGCACGGCTCAGATCTCCACATCGTGTCCCCTTGTGTGATGTACGTGGGCTCTTCATCACATCTCCCATGGCCAGATTTTCATTAAGCTTTTAAGGCAACTGACGATGCAGGTCAGCCTAATGGGACTGATAAAGCACTGATGTAATTAAAGTGGTGCCGCTGGGGTGTTTAGACCACTCATGTATTTCGCAGTGCTCCGGAGGATCTCCCCATGGTTATGGACGCTCGTATCCATTTGGACATTGCTGCTTTAGGAGGTGGACAAATACTGACTGATGTGTTGTCTAGAGAGCAGTGAGCAGCCCGCCTGCGGTGACAACCTCTGGGAGAAACTTTTTAAATTGCAAGATTTTATGACATACGGTGAAAGGGTGCGCCTGAGAAAGTGATCAAACTCGGGATTTGTTGCCCTGGGCTCAGGAAGACCAAGATCTGAACACAGATGCTGAACGTCATTTCCAGTGATCTAAAATCCTCCTCAGTCTCCGTGTACCACTGAAAGCAATAAACCTGCTGTGAAACCTCAGTGCTGTGAGTGGCAGCCTGTGTCACCGAACTGACGTGTTGCCAGGGACCTTCGGAAATAACCTTTTTCTCCTCAGCTCCGGTTGCCTTCCTGGCTGTCGCTCTGTCATGGTGACTAGAAAAGGAGAGGTTTAACCAGCTTAATGGCCCTTCCCGTAGCTGTATGTGGGTGCTAAAAGCACACTCTGAGCATTTAAATTAGAAGGTGACATAGGCATCGTAGCTGGAGTGCAGTTGTCAGAAGAAACAACTCCAGTCTTCCAACCAGCTGTTCGACTGCCAACACTCGTTTGGGTGCACCAACTGTGGGCAGACCTGTGCTTAAAATAAATGGGTTTCCAGCACAAGCGAGCAGCGGATTTGACTTATTTCACATCCTTTACTGGTTCTCACATTTACCGCCACCTTGCACCACACTGGCGACCTGGCTGGTGGACTCTGTCCTGAGCAAAGCAGGAGAAAGAAGGTGCTTCTGTGTCCTTGGGAGAAGGTTCTTCTTTGCAATGACAAACCCCTCCAGTAAAACCCAGCTGTAGCTGGTGGCCTAGACACCTGGTTTGGACAGGAGGGGGAGAGATGTCACCGCTGGGCCGGCACCGTGACTCCTTCAGCGAGGGATGCTTCCCTGAAGGCTCTGCAGGCTCCGATTGTCCCACTGGATTCAGGCTGTGAGCACGTCACTGCAACTGTATTCCCGATTGCTGCTTATACTGTCCAAAGATTTACATATTTTGTAAGGTCTTTCCTGCTTTTCAGCCCCAGACACAGCAGTGGAGTTTGGGGCACTCAGTGCCTCATTACCCGACAATATAACCCCAGAAAGGCATTATAAACTGAACCAAAATGTTAGCTTCGTTTAATATATGAGGATTAGGGAGAAGCAGAGTCACAGTCATTGTGAAGTGGGACGTTTCTGGGATCTCAGAGCGAACAGATTTATGTAAAACATTGATGAGAATTTTAAAATTCGGTAGACCTACTTGTGAATAAAAAGTACAGATTAACAATGAATGGTTATTGTTATTTTCAGTGGCAAAGGTGTGTATATGGTAATGGAAGCCACACTCCATAAAACATGACTCCGGCTCCTTTGCACACACACAAAGAGTTGATATAATCTCACAGCGACGTAACACAAGGAGTGCAGTCGTTTGATGCAGCATGCAGAGCCCGGGTGGGTATTATCACAGTAACAAGATTGTACATACGGGGCTGAGTGCCTACAGTTTCAAGTCATTGGAGTTCTCATTTGCTTTTGGGGCTGTAAAATTAAACCTTTTTGATTTGGTGCCTTATTGTTAAAAAACCCAAACAGCTGTACTATAACTTTTTCCAGTGGTCGTCTGGACGGTCACATCTGTTTGCAGGTGTGCAGGCTCCACATTACGGTAAAGGTGATACTTGCACGGAAAACTGCCTTTGAAGTGTAGGTGTATTTGAGAGAGACTGTAGGGGGGGAGCAGATGACTGCAGTGGAGGACAAGGGACGGAGCTCAGACTGCAGGAGAAACCACGTAAATGATCTAGATTTGTCAACTTTTAAAGGTGTTTTATTTATAGAAAAGATTAAACATCACCGCATAAACCCTGAGCCGTAGAGTTGATGCTACAACCGTGTTCAGCGTTTCACAGAGCGAAGCTGACAGAGCCCAATGAATGTGCTATTGCGTGTGGATCTGGCTGCCATATTTTGGGCTGCAATTCAAAGCCGGCAACCACAGAAAACTTGGATCATTTGCAGCTGACAAGCCGGACAGGCAAAAAGTACATTTTCTTTGACTGGAAGCAGCTTGTACAGGCAGCAATGGCTGAGCATCAAGTAATGGCGATGAGGTCAAGAGACCAGCCAAAGGGCTTCCGACCAGGCCAAACCAGTTATTTCAGTCCAGACAACTGACACTGCCTAGGGCCAGCACACTTGAACCTAGAGCTTTTGGAAACAAACACCGCTTTTCTGCTCTGATGAAACAAAATATTCAGGGATACCTGATGTGCCTTTCTGCGTGGATCCAGGCTGATGTAGCAGGAAGGCTGCACTTTGGAAACTTAATTTTGCTCTCAGTTACATGACTGTAAATCTGGAGTAATTTCATAATGTGTTAGTGGGATTCACACTAAGACGGGAGCATCATTTCCACTGGTTTGCAGTGGTGGTTGTTGGTGCCACGCCGTCACCATCTCTGTTTCCTCTTAGCACTCTCTGGGGTCCCTGGGGTCGCTGTGACTGATAGATGTGCACAGCGGGTTGAGGGTTTTAAATCTATTATTTTCAGAGCATTTTGCTTGGGCAGGAGCACTACCTCTTACGTTTTTTATTGAGCTCATTAATTCATAGCCCCTAGAAAAGCCGCCAGTGTGCTTTGTTTGCTCTTGGGGGGCATAAAGACACAAGCAAAGTATTTTCTAAAGTACTTGTTCTGCTTTTCTGATAACATTTACTTCAGTTTCAGTTCATGCACATTCAGATAAAGGCTTTTCTTAGGGTGTTTTTCTTCTACTGGTTTTATTCTGGGAACTGCACTTTTTTTATTGTGGTCTTTCACTGCAAACAGAACCATACTGTGTGTGCTGCTTCAGGCCTGTCCAAGCATGGCACGATAATCGCAAGAGGGTGCCAGTAATGGACCAAGTGGGGCGATGTGTTGGTAGCCCTGATGCTGTTTGCCAGTTGGCATAGCATCTCCTCTGGATCTAGAGGGCAAAGAGCACAGCCCTCTCTGGGCTGACATGCGATGACCACAGAGAAAAAAGGATAAAGGGCTCCATCTGAGCATGAAACATTGGGAATAATCTGAGGTGTCTCACAGCAGCCGGCTCGCCAGCCGGGATGGCCAGAGCTGACTCACCCCGCTCACTTTTGATTCTGCAGCTGTGAAGCAGAAACCAAGAGTAAAGCGGGTTGTACTATATAATTAAATGAGGAGGTCTAAGGCTTACTAACATTTTTCAGGGTTTGCAAGGAAGAATGTTATTGTCTTCACTGTGGTTCTGACAAGGCAGCTGCGAGAGGAGAACTTGGACCTTTTTCAGGCCTGTGTGGGAAGGCAGGACAAACACCGGCTATCTCTCAAATCTCACCAAACTTCCCAAAGCTAATGTGAGACGGTACAGGCCTTACCCGGGCCCTGGATGCCAAGACAGAGTTCAGATGGGGGCCAGGTCTTGCTATTTTGGATCCACGGTTTTGACTGAAGTCCTACATGTAGGGA
>NW_009649308.1:8623721-8653050 GCF_000708025.1 Charadrius vociferus
GAAAGAGCTGCCCTTACCTGCACTGTATCTCCCACAGTGGGACCCACACTGAGCTCATCCCTTTAGTCAAAGGGATGGGTCTTATACAGGTTGGGCTGTTTCAGTCAGGGAGATGTGGGTCTTAATTAATTCAGGGCCATCAAATTTCCTCCCCAGTCTTTTTTCTGCATTTGAACAAGTGGGACTGATTTGGGAAAGTTGATGAATGAAAATGAATGAGTAGCGCTATAATTCACAACTCATAGTCAACACGCTTGCCGAATAAAAGCATCAGAAAGGTTTTTATCGGCCTAAATATTGAAACCAAATTTTATTTTTTGAAAATGACATTACACACATCTTGCAAATGTACATTTAGATGAGAAAACAATGAGTAACAAATATTGAGAGCAAAGCTATAAAGTGGACAGGTTCTCTGCTGCATGGCATTGCATTACAAGAATACTCAGACCTGGGATGGTTATTACAAGTAGTAAAAACAGTTCACAACACCTCACAAAAAATGGATTTTTTTTCCTAGAAAGTCAAATCTTCTAACAAAAGGAAATTCCATTAAGGAAGAAGAGGCATGGGGGATAGATGTGTGGGTCTAGGTACATTTTGTGGTTTTGTGGCAGAGTTTTGTGGGGTTTTTAGAGTCCATTTGTTACAAAATCCACCTTTGTGAGTGACCCCCTCTTTTCCAAGACTTTGTTGTCTGTCCTCCGTTGCCAACAGAACCACAGCTATGCAACAGTAAGCCCTGCGTACCCAGCTCAGAGCTTGGGAGTGTGGAGAAGGAGTTGTCTACAGAACCCCTAACAACATCATTCCTATATACCATCTCCCACCCCCTCCCGCTGTGTATCCAGGAAAAGCAAAAAGCGTGTGCAAACTCCGCAAATGAGGGGCTGCGGGACTAGTCCCATGTAGAACAACCAGGTGTGGAAGCCATGGCCGATACACCACGTGCCACATGCCTCAGCTGCAACGGATCAGCAAGATCTCATCATTTACCACTGACGCAAACTTCCAAATATTTAACTTGTTCCCCAGTTCCAGCAGAGGCAACAGGTGACCGATCTCCATCTGTTTTCCCTTGAAAGTTAGAGTCTAATCAAAGTGCCCAGGCAAGGCGCTGTGAGAAATAAGTTCCCCGAGAGAACCTGTTGAGAACTGCTTTTCAAACCTCGTTGTATAGCATTTTATTTATGCCCAAATCTGTACTTTACAACCACGAGAGAGACAAAGACAGAATAAGAGAGAGGGAGAGAGAGAGAATCTTTCCAGGAGGAAAGGAAGAGCTAATTAAGAAAAGAGAGGTACAGGACCATGCATTTACTCTCAAAAGCTTGTTCACGAGCAAGCTAACATTTCTAACACTACAACCACTCATCTACATCTGTTTGCTAAGTAACTGAGTTCTACCTACAACTAGGGAGCAGAAGGGGTTTTTTCTTTTCTTCCCCCTCCCTTTAAAACGTCAATAAAAATGTTTTCTGTACAAGTTGAATGGCACAAAAGGTGGTTAAAATGCTAAATAACTCACCACAAATGGAGAATGCAAAATTAGTTCAAAACATGCATGGACTGTGTACAGGTAAGCAAGGAATCATTGGCATAAAGCTGCAATATATTACAAGATGATACAGTTGAGATCTTTTGGAATAACCTCTGCTTGTTCTGTCCCTTTAAGAGAACTTCACCTAAAAATTCAGCGTAAAGGGAATTCCAGGTATATATCCCAAGCAGAAAGTTAACTATGGGCAACATTATTTGTCTGAAGAGAAAAGCATTTCCCCTCCCCTTCCACGCACTCCCCCAAGGTACAAAAGTCGACGTGATTCGCATTGCTGCAGGCTTGTCAAAAAGAAAGGTTAGATAGATCTGGTTTAGGAGAACAAAAGCACCATTTAAATTAATAGCTCTTTGTACAATGTCATTAATTAAATACCTTATTATTTAAACAAAAACAAACTGAAATTTACCAATCCCAACAAAATAACAAGTGAACCCTTACCACCCCCGTGTCCTCCAAGGTTATGTACAGGGTTTAAAGTATACCAGCTAAACTTTAAACCCGGCTGCCCCTCCAGCCCCCACCCACTGAACGACAATAGAAAATACATCGTGGCCTCTCAGTTATATTATATTGCAGCTTCGTTATTAATGATGAAATCACACAAACTCAATGAATGACCTAAGACAGTAATCCATGATCAGGTTCCAGTTCAGCTGCATATCTCCCTCCCTCAACACAGCTTGGCGGCGGATCGGCAGCTCGGAGGGAGCTGCAGGGCCGCGAGCGAAGGCAGTTCCTGCTCTTCAGAGAAAAGTGGCGTGAAGAACTCAGGCTTATGCGGTGAGAGCCACTAACCCTAGCTTGTGATTGCATTTGTGATTAAGAAAATAGGCCCAGGCTAGTAACAGCCAAGTCAGCGAGCTGATACTCCTTTCCTGTGCTTCTAGGCTAGGCAGTGTCATAAAATACAGAGTATCATAGAGGTGAACATGTCGTCATTTCAGAGAATAGGAGATTTGGCTAGACAGGTTTCCTCTTTCTAAAAGACCCTGGGTGTCTTCTAAATTGATAATCGCAGCTGTACTAGTACTGCCACGGTGGTAAAGCTGCTTGGATCACACATCATCTAAATAAGAAGCAAACTAACAACAATTTTACATGTCAGAATTCAGCATGTAATTATAACTCACAGGCTTTCTTGTTCTTACATTCAATACTTCTGCTTCACCTTATCTATAAACACCAATTAGCAGTGCAATTAATTCCCTAGACATTCTTCTTTTTAAGGAGACGCATCATTAGACATCACACTAAATCTGGAAAAAGCTTTTCTGTTGTAAAGAGCGGGGAAAAAAAAAAAAAGGGAAAAAGCTGTGGGTGCTGCAACCACTTAGTGACTGTGTGGTCAGCGTGAGCTGGAGACAGAACTACATTTCAACTGCCACCTGCAAAGGGAAGTGAATTAAAACCCCATACATATCTGCTGTGCAGTGATTGGAAGCAGATGGAGAAAAGAAGCCATGCTAGAATTCAAAAAACAAAACCAAAACCCAAACCCAAACCCCCCCCCCCCCCCCCCCCCAAACAAACGAACAACAACAACAACAAAAACCCACTAAATGTTTCACAGGGATTCTCTGGAGGTAAAATTCTTCATTTCAAGCGCTGGGCCCGGACCCCAGCTTGTGGTCTGTTTGGTCCATTACTGACATTTCCCAAGTTTGACTCTGTACATGGGTTTCTCAGAAACTTGGGGGTTCAGAACCAGGGGTTGGTTCAGGTCCACCCTGACCAAGTGCCACCACCGTGTTTCATGCTGACTGTACGTGCCTGAATCACTTTGCTCTGCAACAACCTCGCTGTTCGAATGTGACTCAAATTAATCACGATTTCCAATATATAACTGTTGCAAATAGAGATGGAAGAACCAGCTTGGATAAAAATCGAAAGCAGCCTTGAGTTTAGATGAGTCACCTAAAATGAACTGAAGCTTCCTTTTATGTTCAGAGACATTTGGTTATATTTTTCTCTAAAAACCAAGCCAACCATAAATCTCTATTCTGCCTGGTACTAGTTGGGACTAGACTAGGAAAATACTGGAAGAAATAGAAATGCTATTTCTAGTTCCATAAACCTGCTGGGCTCGGGGCATGTCTATTGGTAGACTGAAGTGAGAGGAAAGTGAGATAAAGCCAACACTCTTTAGAACCAGAAAATATAAAGGAGACCCTGATTTGCTAAGGTTCCTTGTTTAATTTTCAATTCTAAAAATTTTAAGATATTTCAAGAAAGAAAACTATTTCAGCTTCATCATTGACTGGTAAAACTATACAAAGTATCTCCCATATATGGCTTGCTATTAGAGGTTCATACAAGGGATCACCTTATAGCTGGGGTCAATGAGGTTTTCTCTGCAAAGTCTGCAGCTGTCACGCAGGAAACGGAATCTGCACTTAAGTAATCAGTCACACGAGAATTATTGACAGTAATCAATCTTTGAAATAGGAGACCAACCTTGGACCAAATGGGTTCAGCTCCCTTAATTACAGAGGAGCTTCTGCCTGTTTAAAGCAGCAGAGAATTAGGTGTATTGGGTTTCCCTTGTGTTATATGGAGCATCTGAGAATCTATGGAAACAAAGAGGTGCAATCTTTATGGAAAAAAAAAATAAAATCTGAGACTAAACAACAAAAAAGATGGGTTCAGATAAGTCAGTTGTTTTGCCTTTTAGGATTAAATTCACAAGCACTGTAACTCAACTGAATTTAAAAAAAAAATATCTCATGAGAAACGCGGTGTTAAACACAGATCTCCTTGTTCAGCATGGACTTCCCATTGACTTATTGAATCAGCAGCTCTCCCGTACATGGCTACGCATTTCATGGACAGGAGCATCATCAGCCCCTCTGCCTGCACAGCAAATCACGGCAGCCTCCTCCAGGAGCCTCTCCTGGCTTTTCACCCTGCTGCAAGTGGGTTGCTACTTTTCCCAGAGTTTGCTGAGCTCCAAGGGAAAGGGATGGGAGGTTCAGAGGTGCCCTTGTTAATCTCTTGCACATGTCTTGCAGTTCCCCAGTGTGCCAGGCCTGTCCTTCTCCAAGCCAGGGCATGCTGATGCATTTCTATTTCTGATCTGATAGGGAGGCATAAAAATAAAACCACGCCACAGGTTGGTGCTGTCATTCAGCAGAGGGCTGGATCTTCCCTTCCCCTTTAAGGGATGACACATGCTGGCAGGAGAGTAACACATGAGCAGGGGAGGAACTTCAAACCAAGTTCTCCTGCCTGCGGCCAAGAGTGACCTTATTTCTGCCATCGGGAGTGGGACACACTGCTGTGGCAGAGAGCCTGCATCCTGGCTTAGATACCTGCAGGGGCAATAACTCTCTCAACATTCAGCCAGGAACTCCTCCTGCCTTTCTGTCCAGAACCATGCTGTGGATCCTCAGCTAGCCCCAGCCTCCCCTTTTGTTTGTCCCTGGAATTTCTTGGCTTTTGTCTTTTATTATTCCCACACATGAATGGCATTGACGCCTCATGCTCTCCCTTCCATTTGACTTTCTGTGAAGTTCAAGCTCATTTCATCACTCAGTAAATATCTCCTAACAAATGCCCCCTACCATTCCTTTTAGAAACAAGTCTTTTTTCTTTGTTTCCCATGACACTGGCCATCATGGCATCTTTCTCTAATGATGCCAACTTCCTTTCTTCAGCTGACAGACTCTAATTACTGCAAAGATTTGTTAATTCCCTTTGGGCATCCTCCTCCTTCAGTTGTTTGAGTGATAAACTGCCAGACCTAGGGAAGCTCTAAACTGGCTCCAGAGTCCTGAGTTACAGTTCATTGAGATAGAGAGCAAGAGCCAGAATAGGTTAGTTCAACTAAGTGCATTAAGCAATACAACTGAAAGGCAACCCGTTCCCATGAAGCCATCTGGCCATGAACACTTTCTAAACAAGAAAGCTTTCAACAACAGGCCCTCTGTTTTCTTGGTAGAAGGCTGCTGAAATCATTAGACTTATTCATCGTTTACAAATACAAGGCCCATATTTTGAATGGTAACACGAATTGCCCCCGATATGTGCACGTACGTGTAGCAAGAAGAGGGGCAGCAGGGGTCTGTATTCAGGCCAGAGGTGGTCCAGATGAGAGAATTGGGTTGCCGGATGTGGATATGGCCTTGCTGTCAGGGTTGGTGCTGGCTCCTCCATGGGTTTTGGGAGAACGAAAAATGATGTGTGTCTTTCACAGTTAGTAAAATAATGAAGCATTTTTACAGCTTAGCTTTGAGAGGGCCAGAGTTCCTGAAAAGACTTGCCAAAGGCAACGGACCGTAGTTTGCTTCTATAAGGTTTTCAGACTTCACTAAGTAATGAATAAATCTTAAGAGCAATCTCTTCTATAGCTCTTTGTATCAGCTTATCTCAAAGCACCTTACAGATGGACCCAAGTATTGTGATCAGCTCTTTATGCATTGGACACCATGGCACAAGGAGAACTGATCTGTCCACAGTTATGCCCAAGACCAATAGCTCTGAAATCCCACTGCTGAATCCACTAGGTTTGATTCTCATTTGCTCAGAAGCTCATCTATTGGCTGAAAATTGGTGTTAGTGTTTTTAACCTTCTCTAAGCAGAGTGTGCTGAGGGATGGATAGTGGTCTGTGACCCCCAAAGCTCCACATTTTCACCTGCAGACGTAGTACTTGTACCCTACCCTGCAACTGGGATTCTGTCAGAGCAGCTATGCAATGGCATTACTGGAAAAAAGCCTTTCCATCCACCCACTTACAGTCTCTGAGCATCTCCCCTCTCCCTATTAAAACACGGGGGTTTGTCAGCTTGGCCCCAGACCGTCAGACAAACATCAAATGACTAGATTTGTTCCAGAAGAAATGAAATGAAACAAAATGAGGGGTCTATACAGATTGCTGGCCCCAACCTTCCACCTGGAGGCACCCAGAATGAGAGACAGCAGATCTTAAGCCAGGAGCAAAGAAGGAAGGTGAAGAATATCTGAACGACAGAATCAATAACCAATGCAGCAGAACTCAGCCCAGTTCACTCCACAGTCGGCGAGGAGTGGCTGCACTGTGAGAAACAAGACTCAGCTTTAACATTTCCTGAGATACCACGGAGAGGCCTGCTCAGACTCATACAAGTGGGACAGAGGCATGGGCCAGAAGAAACCTGTGATTCTGGCGACAGTAATTTTCAAGAGCTAGTTGAATAAATGTGAGATGGGCTAAATATCTCAAGAATCAAAGTCTGTCCTGTCCCCTTTTGTCAAGGCGATTTTTACCTAGGCCTAGTTGGGCACATGTATAGTCCCACTTTCGAAGCCCAAAGCATGTTGGAAGGCACTTAAAATCTTAACCTTCTTGGTCTCGTTACACCAAGGTGGTCTTTCAGCTGGATCTCTTCTAGGATCATGTGTAAAGCACTAATCCTGTTGCATAGACTGACATCGCTCTTTATCTACATAGACAGAAAAAGATCTTCATCTTGTGCCATCCATTTGCTTCTACAGAGAACCTCACCAGTCCCAAATACTGTTCCAGCCTGCTTCCATCAGCAACCAGAAAAATAACTTTGAGCCTAAATCACTAGAAAAAAAGAAGCTGTTTTGTTCTGTCTCGGTCATGATCAGCACCTCATGTGTCGTAAACGCTTCTATATAGCTTTTCTCTGGTTGTGGATTGTCTTAGCTTGAGGAGACACTTTCTGGACTAATTTTATACCTACTTTACTTGGCTATATTTTCTTCCTTTCTGTAAAAATGATTCTGACTCTACTATAGTAAAAGAAACTCTCCGATTGCCTTGAACGGACACAGTACTACTGAAGTCAGTGACAAAATACACTCATGTGCTGTCACTGCAATAAAGAAGTGGCGTGATGTTGAGTCCACACTGTACCCCTGCAGAGAAGATGCAACTTCCAGGGATGGCTGTCGCTGGCACAGCGTCTGTGCAGGGATTCAGCGCAGCGTTACAGAGCAATTTCACAGGGCGTTCTGCAAAGTAGAAAAAGCAAACACAGGGCATCCTAGAAAATATCATCAGTATCCATATGGATAAGGAGGAACTAACACTTCCATGCCATTATTTCCTGTTAAAAATGCCTGGGTGTAACACTGTTTTCGCTGTTTGCCACAATTTTTGGTCCTACCTCCCTTTTTTCTCTTCAAAAGTACTGTTGAAGCAAATGAGAGAGAAATAACAGCGAGACTGCATGTGCGATGTTTTCCATGTGTGTGTGTATGTTAGCTAAATATGAAAGAGATGTGGAAGTTATTTTCTAAGCAGAATTATTTTTCTGTTGCCTATGAAAATAGCACAATTAGTGCTTTTGACTCCTGAGAAGATTGTAAATAATGTGCAGATATAGGAAACACAGACAATGGTAGGCAGAAGCTGTTTCCATCTCCCACTGCAGAGTGGACAAAGGTAAAATCCCATTACCAAACTCTTTCAAAATGACTTCAAGGTGTCGAGTCTTGATTGGCTGTTTAGCTGGTGGAACTGAACTAGCTCCAAATCTTATAACAGATGAGGCTTTAAGCCAGAAACTTCAGGATTAGAAATGCTTTACAAGTGACAAAAATCCTAAGGCTGAAGATTTTGCTGCATTGCCCTCATCTTCTACAGTCAAGACCATCACTGGAACGTAGGAATACTAAATACAACAGTCTATGCTTAGAGGATCGCTCTAATTCCTTCCTAATGATTGCATGTCTGAAACAGGTATATTTACTGTACATGCAAATTTGCTAAAATATAGTGGATACTGAACAAAGGCATATTTCGAAGAAACAAAGCTCTACTACTTTAAGAGTCTCTCCGACTTGTTTTTAAATACTGTATTGTTTTAAAACAATATAGTCTTAGTGATTCAATTAGTCTATGAAAACACTAAAGGCAGCCTCATGAGGGAAATTAGACAGGGTTTTTATAGCAGAATTAATATGGCAAATCCTCATATCCTGTGGAGTTTTATATGCTTGTAAAAGTAGAAAAAAATATAAAAGGTAAACTCTGGAGTATATAATGGAATTACTGTCATCTACTCCAGGATCTCATAGGGTCTGGAATGATTATAGTATATCGAAAGTAATTACTAATTCGTTCCAATTCAGGAAAGCTTTCTGACCAACCCCAAGCTTATATCTCGTGAAAAATCAACAGGAGTAAAGCACGTGCTAAAATTTAAGCACGTCTGTAAGTTCTTTCCTGAATCAGGGCTGTCCCTATATTTAAATGACTAAGGTACGATGCCTGCGCATTGTTTCTCTTTGTATTCAAATCTATGTTAGGGATCCTACAAAGCCAAAGATAACTAATTTTGAATGTCGGTAACATTCCACATGCATTTCTGTACAATAACTCATGCAATATTGGCATTAATACAGAATTAACTATATGTTACAGCTGAAATGCTCACTGACTTTTCCTACTGCCCAGGCATTTCTACCTAGAAAATTGCTTTTTAAAACTTGGGAGTTTGACCTCATACCCTGTTTTCTTTGTGGCTTCTACTGGTTCGAATGGCTATTTTTCCCACTGAACAATTTTTTTTTTTTTTTTTCTTTTAGGCCTTTTCATGGTCCTCCTGATTCCCTGAAGGAATTGTTGGGCTCAGCCTTGCCCCAGGATGATCCTCATGCAAACAAAACTCCAATCCCAAGGGAGCACTTGCAGGATCAGGTTTTAGATGTGTCTCTAGGTGCAGCTCAGGAAGACTGCCTCAGTGATTCCTTAGCATGCTCCACCAGGAAGAGCATCTTCAAATAACCAAACACAACTTGTGGCAGGAAGGAAAGTAACCACTTCTCAACAACTACCTCAACAACCATCCATCCAAAGGTTCATTCACCCCTTGGGATCCTGCTTTATCTTTTACTAACTGAACTGACGAATACTGGATGGAACCACATCTCGCACTCCTTTCTTACCACCATCATCTCCAGCAGTTCGGTCTGCTTATGGACACCAAAGATTTAGGTTTTCCTGGTGGATCTCTGGTGAGTGTCCTGTACTGAATAGCAAGACAACCTAGATGTGATTTTTGTGGCTGATCTCTTGGTTTAGCAGAGACTCAGAGGAAAGGTGGCAGGACATGCTAACCCTGACTATGACAGGAATGACCTTTGTCACTGAAATGACAACACTTTTGATTGGAGTCCAAGTCCATCATCTCAAACAGTCTGGGTCATGACTACTAGTCAGGGTCCCTGGGAAGGCAGAGACTTGGGGAGAGACTCTGAGCTTTCCACCAACAGAACAGAGGAGAGGGTAAAAGCATGTCAAATTATCTGTCCCACTAAAGCTTCTACTAAGACAAAAGCTACAATGAATAATCTTGTCAGCATAACCATGGCCTTCGACATCCTTATGCTTAAAAAGCCTTATTTTCTCATGACCAGTGTCTACAGTAGCACCCACAGGATTAAACAGCCAAAAATTAGCACCCATAACCAAATCTGCTCCCAGAATACTTCAGCACCTTCTGTTAGAGGATCTGAAAGCACTTTACAAATGTTAACCAACATTTGGCCTCACAAGCCCCAGTGAGGTAGAACAGTATTGTCCCCGTAGGGACAGATAGACAGATTGAGGCACAGGGTTACTAAGAGACCTGCTCCCGTTCAGACACTAAATTTAGCAATGCCAAGGGCTGAATGAAGGTGTCCTGCTTACTGCACCTATGCTTTGTCCACCTTACCATCCTTTCCCCCACAAACCTTCAACATGAGCCCTTAGCCTTTGAATTAAAACCAGGATTCTATATACAATAGGTGAAATGATCATTTAGCAGTCACATAGTCAGAGAGTTATTCAATTATATGAAGTTATTTGTGGGAATAAATGATTTCTTGAGCAAAACTCTGGGTGTAAATGATCATGCACTAAGACTAGTGGGTGCAAATTTGGTGCATGATAACTCTGACCCCTTAATAATTCCCAATCCTGGCCTCTCTCAGATAACTCTCTTTTCAAGTTGCATTATATGTATCATCACACGAATGTCTAAAGATGCAGCCTGCACAGATTGTTTCATACCAGCAATGCAAGCAAACAAAATGTGGAGTGGCTTTGGGAACAACCCAGCATTCATGTGCCATCAAACATGACAATGTTATAATGCATTCTAATCACAAGGGGTTGCATGGCAGTAGGGAATAGGTGTGCATGTTGAAACAAAGGCAAATAGAACAGCAAAGAAAGATTTGATTGCACAGATTTCATTTAGGTAAAGTTCTGTAATAATCACTTTCGTCAAAAGCTTGTTCCATGAGAAAAGGGAGGCAATGCCAGCTAGCCTATGACAAAGCTTCGGCTTGGTAAAAACCACCAGCCCTGCGTGAATAGATGAACTTTGCATTCCGTAGGAGTCATTACTGATTAACCAAAGCAAAAGGTTTCTCTAAATACAGTGAGTTTGTTTTTGTCAGATAGAAGAGATTCTTAAAATATGGGTTTTTGAACACCACAAAATTCCATTTGTTATATAAGTAGAGAATCTGGCCATAGGTAGGAATACTGAAGTGTAAAAAACCAAGTATGTAGTCTTAAACATTACAAAAACTATCAAAACATTCAATATTTTGATTTGACCTTTTTTACCCCCTACATGTGTCTGTTCTGGCAGTGATGACAAGATTTCTAAACTGAGTTGTTGTTATTACTGTTCTGCAGTTGTTGGTTGGTTTTTTTTGTACATTTTTCTGAATATGTTTTTTAAACAAAAGAAAATTACCAGCTTTTATAAAAAAGAAGGAGCTTGAATCCTCACTCCCAAAACACAGATACAAGGTTTTCCTTTATAAAAAGTGTATTGATTTTTTGCTATAAAAAGTGACCTATAGGGTGTCAAACCTGAAAACAAATTTTCACAGTGTTTTCAGTGTTGGCTGTTCACAAGGCATTATTGTTACAGAGATAGAGAGATACCATAGGGTAGGTACAAAAAATTTGTTACCAGCTAGCAGTATCTTTGGATCACATGTGAAAAGTGTTCCACTCCAGATAACTCAGCTGACTTAAGTATTTTTGCTTAATAATTATAAAAAAAAAAAAAAAAGCCCAATATTTGAATCTCTATCGTACTAACCTTACTTAGCATCTTACATGATCATTCCTAATCTCATCCAAGCTTCTGCTGGCATATTAATCATCAAAGTAGGGAGACATTTCTCTTCCTGCCCTCCAACAATAAACCCAATACTAGTTAGCATGCAGGTGCTAAAATCAGGGCTGCAAATGAGGAGCAGGTGAGCTGGCAAACGTTGGCAGTTTGGACAGGTGGAGAATATCATTTGCTCTACTTGAGCTGGCAAATCGGTCAGCAAGCGATCCATTTGCACACTTTTGGGGGAGCTACTTTACTAGGAAAATTACATAGTTGCAGCAGAGGAAGAAATAATAGAAGAAAATGGGAAATGCACAGGATCATTGGCATGTTGGCCCCAAATTGCTCGCAATGTCCATTTTGCATCCCTGTAACTTAGAAGAATGGTATCCCTCTATCTCTATAGACTGGTAGGTGGTGATTTGTGGCACAGAGGATAAATCACAGAAAAAAAATGACATATAACTGTGTGTCCATTGTCTGATTTGAAAGCACCAGTCACCTATCTGCTTATTTTGGCAGAAGTACTCTACTGTATCTTAAACATAGCTTGTAGTATGGACATTTAGCTTCGTGTCGCTTTACATGGAATCTCCAAGGGAATCAGAGTCATCCAAAGACAGAGGCAGATACAAGTCCTGTAGGAAGAAAGAAGAAAATGTTAACTCACGTAATCAGTTTCCACCTGTGGCCATGCATAAAGAAGCAGTCAAATGGTCCCGTTCTGTGCAGTTCGTAGGGACAGGGTGGAAGACTCGTGCACTGGTTACTGGACAGGCTGACCAGTCGTCCAGGTAGTTCAAGGCTAAAATCAAGGCAGGGTACTTGCACAGTGGAGCAAGACAATCTTGGTACCAGAAGAAAGATGACTGTTCAGTGATAAGTTTGAGAAGTATTTTTTATTGCTTCTGGATCAATGTGTGGATCAATTATAGCACATGCATGAAAGAGCAGGACCTTTCCTTAAATAGGTCTCTTTGAACCCCAGTCCACAATAAAGAGTCTTACCTTGATGTGACAGCTACCCTTAGGACAAATCTCTAGGAAAATCACATGTTCCATGAGTTATTCTTTAAGTCATTTTTGATCTATTAGAAGGGTTAAGAAAATAATCCCAAGTTTACTATTTTGGATCAAATGCTGAATGTAAAGCTTTTCCAGGGTCCCTTTCCGGGGTAACCATCTTATTCCACTTCCTTAAAGTTCTGCATGGAACTGGGTACACAAACCTGCTCAAGGGCTAAAGCTCTCCTTAGACCTTTTTGAACTCTGACCCACACAGAGGTAATAACTGTGAGCAAAATGAAGAAAAGCCCAAATACGCAGAAAGGAAATTCACAACAATCTTGATATAAGAAGAGGTGAACTATGACATTGTGGTGAACTCAACCTAAGCATTTATCATTTGAGCTTTAGGGAAAAAAAAAATGATTTCATCATAAGCAGGAAATTGCTCCTGAGAGGAAGACAATGATGCATGAATATTCTGGTAACCTAAAATGCTACATTCATGTTTGCTGATTGGCTTAAGTTAGTGGACAAGCTTTGCCCTCAGCAGTCACCATCTATTACAAAGGTTCTCAGGGCTTCACTGGCAAGGTCACAAATCAGTCAGCTGAAAACGTACATAAAACATTAAAGAAGGTGAGTTTTACTTGTCTTTACCAGGAAGCAAATACTCATCTCCAAAGTCCAAAATGAGGTAGTGTGTGTGAAGTAATTTAGGTCCTTGATGGCCGAAGCAAAGAATGCAGTTTACAGCATTACTTTTGTTGAAATACACACAAGCCATTTCTTGAATTCATACTATGGGCCAGATGCTGCTCTCAATTATAAATTAATAATAAATCTGGACCCATTGTTTTAAAATTGGTGCGTTTCCTCAGACTTAAGACTCAGCAGCTGAGATGAGAGTTAAGTCCTGAGGAAAACATAGATTTCATTTGGATTCAGCTATGCCTTTGTTAAAGAAAGTCAAATGAAGCTGAGTAACTACAGCGTCTCCATATGTTGGGAATATCTCAAAGATCTGATTTTTGAGAAGCCAAAGTCCACCCCAGGCTCCCCCAGTACCATCCAACCCCATGTCCAAAGATCCAAAATCTTATATGTTAGAGGAGTAATCCAAAGCCCATTGGACTTTTGGAGATTCTTCCCATTGACACTTCTCTGTGCTTTGTTCCACCACCATGACTACTGTAGTCCAGCTGCTGCTCTTCACTTTGAGAAAAAACATAATCCTCAAACAAAAGGAGTTCAACCCATGCAATCGAGACCACACTGGATTACATGTGGCTGGCTGACTGCAAAACATCAGCACTATCAGAATTTTTTAATTACTCTTCCAGAATGTCAAGTCAATGCTTTCAAAGTCATATCCAGGCTGAGAGGTACATTCTGTTTACTAAAAAGAAATCCCACTGACCTCCTCTCACATTTACATTTATGTCCAAGTTCCAATTTCTGTATCAAGTAAAGACTGTTGGAAGCAACACTGTGGCTACTCCAGAAATGAGAAAGCCCATGGAAATGACAATCTGGACCCAGCGCAGAATGGCACTGAATAACAGGAACATAAAAGCTGTGACCGCTGCTATACTTTTTAAATAAATCAATACATGAATTATCTATGGGCCAGCACAGGTTTACTGATCTCTACTAGGATGCCATGCTGCCTCTTAGACACCCTGTTTGTTACCAGGAAAAACAGCTACTGTACCAGAACACAATTTCTACACCAGCTGTAAAAAGTCACTTATTTTCTGTAAAACAGAGCATGGCCTTAAATAATTAAAAACAAAAATCCTTGCGAAGCCTCACTGAAGTGATGTCTTAGAGCTTCGGTAACATTTGCATTTCTGCCGCTGTTTAACGGACCAGATTTGCCAACGCTTAAGGCTTTTCAAGAGAGGAGACTTTATATGAAGATCATGTCCATCAATAACTTGTGAACTTTTTCAAATAGTGGTACAAGCTCAGGGTTAAGTTATCTCTTCTGATCCACAGGAATGATGTCCAGCACACATTAATAACTCCAGTGGAAGAAACAGGCCAATGATTTGTTGTTCACCATCTTGCTAGAGCCCAAAGTGACAACCCTTTTAGGTAATGGGCCAAATTCTCCACTGTTTCAACATAAGGAGTTGTGCTGCCAGAGAATATGGCCGTGACTTAAACGTCATCCAAATCCGAGTAGACTAAGAAAGAAATAGATGTAGTAAGGTATAAGAAACGTAATACCTTGTGCTTACGGAGGCTCCCTGGGCTGGTAGGCGTGGAGATCGGGGACTGCTTTGATTTGGGTGTAGACAGCTGACTGCTTGAGGTCCCATTTGCTGTCAGAAAACAAGACAGAAGCTAGCAGTCAGACAAGCAAGAGGAAGATCTTCTTTCTCCTTTGGGGAGATGGAAGGTATCCAGACATTGAACACAGAAATGCGATAATTTATTCATGTTAGGCAGGAGAAAAAAAACAAGCGAACAACGTGGCTATTCACCCAACCTAAGGCTTTCAGCTGCTCAAGATAATAGACTGTGAAATACAGTGAAATACAAAATATAATGAAGGAGCAATATTTTACAGAACAAATATTTACCAAGTTGATCCAAGATCCACATCACCAGAAAAACAGAAAGACAATTTCTATGTTCTCGAACAGTTTAACACAATTGAAACCACATGGCATTTAAGAGCATGAGCGGAAACCAGAGGCTGCAGATATCCTGGATCCTACACAAGAAATGTTAGGTGTCAAATATGCACATTACAAATTAGACAAACAGCTGCCTGGAATGCCCTAGATGTAGTTAGCTGGGGCTGGGATTAAATGACCAAAAGAGCCCTTCTGAAGCCCTGGTGTAAGCAGAGGGTGACCTGTCTCTGTTCACTTCTCTGGGGCGAGGCCAGAGCTGGCTCTGCTGTTCCTCCACTGCCTGCGCCAGAGAAACGAACATCGTCCATGAGGTGGAGGACCAGAAACACATCAAGCGATGATCCTCTTGCAAAGACCAAAACCTGGCCTTCTGGGTTGCTTTGTTTGTTCGTGTTGCTTTGAAGAAAATGTAGTTATTCTCCATTAAAAAAAATACGATTTATTTAAACCAAACAGCTTTTGGAAAGGTTGTTTGTTGAGGCCTTCACAGACATGGCTTTTAGCTCAAGTGAAGGCCCCCAGGGCTATGTCAGGGCAAGCTATTATGCATTTATTGGACTAGAAAGGAATCAAAGTAAATAGCATATTATGCAGAAAAAAATGAAGGGTAACAAAATGGAATAAGGATAAATTAATGTTTTCCTACCACTGATGTTCCTGAAGTAAGCTAATGTCTTTGACAATTGCCAGGTGTCACAGTACGTATTTCATACGGACATACTTATGTGTAGAGAACTTGGTCATTCATAGGTTGTGTATCAGCTCCAGGGATACAGACCCTCTTGTTACCAGGGGGTGTAAACAGAGAGCACAAGCACAAGCATTACTTGAGAGAAGGAAGTTCACACTCATGCTGGCTGTGTCCCAAGTGTGTTATCTTTTCTGGCCTTTTCTTTTTGCAATCCAAGCAGCAGCAAGCTGGAGGCCTTATGAGCATTAAACTACATATCCCAATCAAGTCTACAGAAAGTGACACTTCCAAAACCTACTCCAGATGTTAACATATTCAGCACAAGCCACAAAACTAAACCCCAAATATTTTGATTGTCATTTCCTTAAACGGCGATAGTGTTGCCAGCCCTCCAGATAACTCCACAAATCCCTACCCCTTTTAAAGAAAACATTTTTAATCGTGTTGATGTTTCTCACAGAGAGAAAAAGACAAGCGTATAATGATCTGGGCTTGTTGTCCTGCTCTCTAAGTGCCCAATATCCCTGTATACCGTTACTCTAACTGTAAAAGCATGTGCACAGGAGGATGGATGATTTCGGCATATGGGACGTATGCTTTCAATTGTAATAGCTGAATATGCAAATCAGTTACTTAAAATTAAGCAAGAAGTTGAGTGTCTGGAGGAGCCCTAAGAAGTATAAAGTACCATACAGCAAGGAGAAGGTGTGCCGTATTTTTAAGAGAAAAACCAGCATAACGCTTGCTTTAATGCCTAAGACGGCCTCATTCCTCTTCCCTGTTACCTTCTCGCGAAAAGAGGGGGGCAGTTCAGGTTTGTGGTATCACTGGCCCAAATGCAGAAGTCATACACGTGAATTCAAGTAAGCGTAAAGAAACATGTGCTCTGAGGCACAGGACAAAGGAAGAGCTGCCAGCATGTTAAAGCAGCTCAGACTCAGATTCATGGTGATGTGGGCCCTCTCTCTTCATCTCCATCATTTTTGTGCAGAAGGCACTATTGGGAAGAGGAGGCTATTCATCACAGGAAGCTTTTTTCCCATTACAAATGCACCTCACTGAGGAAATAGGTATTTCTTAAAAGGTGGTAGAAATAATGATTTATAGATAATTGGGGAACAGAGTGACCCTTCACCTCCCCATTCCACTCAGACCATTCTTTACTGGTGGGGGGAAAAAACTATTTATGGAAACCCAGAAACTGTTACACACCGGTCCCTGCACTGCGACATGCCACTCTTCACTTTGCTCCAGTTCTACAAAGTGAGCTGCCCTCGAGGTTGGTGGGAAAAAAAGTAGAGTTCACTAACTATATGCCATATAATGAAGGCAATTCAGAAAAAAAGAACTTGGATCTCTTTTATGTTTGTTTTTTTTTTTACCAAGTGACTTTGAGTTTTCTATTAAAGAAAATGTGGGGTGCAATAGTACTAATATAATCTCTATCAGCTAGAATCCATCTCTAATTTCTAAAACGCCTCTTTCTTTCTTTATTTCCAATTGTCGCTGATCCTGAGGCAGGAAGTGATCCTTCCTAAGATGAAGAATGCCACTTAACAACTCTACAAAGAACCCAAATTTCCCTTCAACAAACAAGAAAACTGGAAGAATGGCTAACAGTCGGTGTACAGCAAATAGATGTAATTGCCGCAGGGAAGGACAGAAATTCCCTAATACAATGAGACTTTTAAGTGCTACAGCAGGGATGTTAATATTTTATGAGCACCGACGAAAAAACAGATGTGACATCCAAATCAGAAATCCAATGAGATGGATGTATATCATTACAAATACTCACCACGAATTTTGCAGCAGGAGCAACAATTAAGAAGCCCAGTTTAATTTTCTCTATGTCTGCTAATGAAGAATAGTGTTCATAATCAAACTTGCATGCATTTCTTTTGAACTCAAATGCAAGAAAATAACAAGAGGCAAAGAGCAGATCCCAGGTGGTGTGTAACGCTGCTGCTCCACTAAAATCTGCCGATGACTTATGGTAGCTAAGGATCTCACATAAGCTCGGATATTGGAAACCATTCTTTATAACCAGATTTCATTTGAACTCATTTGGGGTTTTTTCCACCATGTTATTGTTTGTGTATTATGTCTTATTTACATCATTCCATTCGCTTTGCAACCTCAATTTACTTTAAAGCCCCTTTGTGCAGATGACACATCCTTTAATTGCATGAACACGTGCACCGCCTTGTTTCATAGGATCCCTACCTCCTTCAGTGCACAAGGCAATTTGTACTCAGGAGATAAATCAGGCTCGTCCAGCCAATGAGGGGGAGGATGGAGAATATGGCATCATGTTTTGTTTGAGATGGCTATGAGAGATCCAGGTAAACTGAATTCTCTGCCGGCTTCTCCCACAGATATTTTGGCCAAACCTCTCATGTAATTGTTCCTTGAGTGTTGCTCCGGTTTGCTTGGGTGACGGGGACTCTGGATCTGAATTTAGAGCAATGATAAGGACCGAGACCTGTAAATGAGGTTCGTGAGGTCCATCCTTTGAACTCACATTTCTATCAATGAACAGAACTGGAAAAAGCAGGGCCCAAGGATCACAGTGAGTGCTCAGAATGTGCAGATATATCTCTTTTTCTGTCAATTTGAAAAATAAGGTTAATACTCTTCGCTCCACTGGGGTTCCCAGGGTTCTGCAGATGAGTTCATAGTTTGAGGAGCACATGCTCATACATCACAAGAGTGAGAGATAGAACCGTGAAATACATGGATAGTTGTCTCCAGGTCAGGGTTTGAAGTGTCACCGAGAAAATAAAAAGAGGCAACAACCAGAACAAAAAGAGCATAAAGCAAATATAGAAATAGCGGCTCATTGAGAGAGCAGAAGCCATCCTGCCCTCTGGGACAGAGGAGCCTGTGGCAAAAAGAAAGACTCCATTGTAGTGTTTATTCATGAGTGGAAGAATTCAGATTGCACAGGCATCCTTCGCTCAGGGACCTCCTAACTTCCAAGCACTCAGCTCTGCGGTGTTGGCACCCTGTTCTCATCATGTTTTGTGAGGGTGATCTCTCTGCTGGATGCGTACTGTGGATTGTCAGCTAGCAGAACGTAAGTAAGCGCAAGTGGGATAACAAGCTGCTCTATCTTGTGTGCAATCCAAAAGACATCTGCTGCCTTTTTAACACATTCATATATAATGACCCTGGGGAGCCAGATCTGCAGTCAGGACAGACTGACGTTCTGTATCTGTTTTGCTAATTGCTGCTGCCTTGTGAATACGCTTTTGTCCCTCTATCCAAACCCTTCCATTAGAGGACCGAGAAACTGAAGTCCTGCAGCAGTGCCTCAGAGCCCTGCTCATAGACTCCCTCAGCCAAATCAAGGCAAACCTGGGGAAAGACATTTTCAAATTTCAGTTCGGGCACCTGTGGCTCTGTACTGCAAAGGACTAAGATCATGCTGGTTTTAAAAATCATAAACTCTCCTATCACAGCACATGTATTTATACAACTGAACCCTTGTTTGTTATGTGAGTTACTGTAGGATAAATTCATATTTTTGTAACAAAGAAGTAATGGCAAATGACATCATTATTTTCTCCCCTGAGATTTAGCTCTGTCTTTTGTTTGGTTTGACTTCTCATTGGAGCAGTCTGTTAAAGAAATTTTGCCAAACTTCATGCTGACCCTACCCCATTTAAGCCTCATGGACCATTGCAGCGGCACAGAGACTTATCTCCTTACGCCCAGTTTTCCTCTGTCATGTTGCAAGAAGGAATTGGATGGTATACTGTGGGTGTAGTTTAGTCTAGATTTTATTGCTCTAAGCTATGTTATTTAGCAAAGCTGACTTCATAGAAAGAAAAATAGAGGCTAGAAATAACCATAGAAGCTTTGTAACTCCAATTCTGTGCTCTAAATTGGGATCAGATATATTGGGGTCATCCCCAACAGAGATCTTATTTTTTAAAAGCACCAAGTTTGACAGGGACTCACAGGCTCCCTAGGACACCTGCTTCAGTGATTAAGATGCTTATAACTGAAGTGTTCCTAGTATGTGATCTGTGTATCCTTTATTAAAGATTAAAGTAATATCCTGTTTTAACCCTGATAAACACACAGGAAAATTGATCCTTATCCTCTTTTTAATACTTTATAGGCATTTGAAGAGTGTTAAATTGTCCCTTTTCAATCTTCCCTTTTTCTAAGCTCAATCAGTCCATTTCCTTCAACCTCTCTGAACCCGAGGAAATTTCTTCTGGATTTTCTGTAGCTTGCTTATATCTTTCTTAGCATGTTCAGTCCATACTAAAACACAACCCAAGCTCAACTAAGTCCAGATAAAGACACCAATACCCTCCAGTCTCAATTCACACCTGATATATGAGAAACTAGTTCAGCTCTACGAGCTAACATTTGGGAGACAGAGAAGAGCAAGGCACTTGGATACATTCTTGTAGAGGGAGAAATAAAATTCTGCTGTATTTTTCTAACTCTACCTTGCTGGAAGCAACATTTTCGGGGAGTTAGGTGGAGGATATAGATGAAAGACTGCATCACAGCTCCAGCACAAAAGAGATGGGAAACTAAAAGATATATTGGAAGCCCAGTGGGAACTGCTGGCAAAGCAGTCAGGGCCTTCCAGTCAAACTGAACCAAGAGGTGAAAACAGCCCCACGATGGAATGATCAGCACAGCGTCTGGAGGAATAGCTGGATTAAACCAAAAATACTCTGGCATTGCTGGGAAGGTGTATATATATGGGTTGGGGATTAATGAGAGAAGGAAGAAAGGATTCCCCTTGGGAATATAAGGACAGTAGTCTGTTACCAGCTGCTTATAGCAAGACACTTCTTCGTTCATTCATTTAATTTTCATTCATTCATTCATTCATTGAATTTTCATTCATTCACTCATTGAAATGACTGTATGGTAAATAAAGAGATAAAAGTACCGTGGCAAGAAAACAGTGTTTCACATGTTTCTGTGGATTAGCTACCTCATTTTTTAAATATCCTTGGCGCTGAAGGGCTCTGGCTGCCTAGAGGGAATTGAGCTTTTCACAGTGAGGCCATGACACATCTAGGCAGGAGGCAAATTACCTCCGGCAGAAGGTAGCAATTCAACCAGTGAACTCGAATCACTGCAGCTGGGAGCTGGCACTCTCTGTGCAGTTGCACTTCTGTGCACGGCCTTTTGTCCTGACGTTTTTTAACGGAATATTTTGGTTATGTGTTCTTTGTTGCTCCATGTTAATCCTTGTTATTTTGGAATGAGAGCTGACCACTTACTTAGGTGCCTCACTACCAGCACTGCTGTAACAAGACAGGCAAGGAATACATTACAGTTCATATCTAGCTGGTGATAGGAGCTTAGAAGCTGCAATAGCATAGAAGCTGCTTCCAGTTCAGTGCTGGATTTATGGACTTTCTACATTTATTTCCTTCTGTATTCTGCTGTTGTTCTGACTCGGAGGTGGCCCCAGCGACCACGGGGGAAACTGGACTCCAGCCAGCAGTATGCTGTCTCTATGGCTCTCCCAGAAAGCTAGTTATACCTGGATTTATGTTTCTCATTGAGAAGTAGATCACTAAATCCATAGCCAAAACCAGAAGGAGCAAAGGATATCAAAGATGAATGGAGATCACCTGGCACAGAAGCCATATCCCTACGCAGAAAGCTTCCAGGCTGACAAATCAGCTTCGACAGGGATCTACAGTCTGTGACAATGGGTGACACAGCATCGGGCCACACAGTTGTATTCATTCACTTGCATAACCTGACGGTTTACTACAGCAGGATTGAATGCGTTAGAGAGCGTGCAGGTTGCTGGAGCAGTCTCTGATCCACTGGACTGTAGATAGTGGCCTCGCTAGAGCGTGGCTTGCCTCTGTTGGAAGGTCTGGAGCATATGCTGCAGCCACACAGCATGCTGCTGGAGATGTCTTTTGTCTCTGGCAATCTGTGAGATAATGGCTTTGGTTTTAGCAATATTGTTCTCCAAATGCTTTCAGAATACACAAAAAGCCCCAAATAAAGAGCCTCAAAGCTCTTTCCTGTGCATGATTCCATGGGTAGATTACAGAGCTCTGTATACAGATTGGTTATTGGACGATCCATTGGGAAAGAAGGCATGAACAGCTTAAGTGATGCACTGAAAGCCACAGTGAGTAAGTGGAGGAGACTGGAATAAACCAGAAGTCCCCGAATACCCCAGCCTGTGTGGAGGATAGCTGCTGCTTGGGCACAAAGCATTTCCACAGCTTTGAATGAGAAGTGTTTTATTTATATTGACCCAGTAAGATCAGAAGCGTTCCTACAGTGAATGGTAGAGAAAGCGGATGCAGTGTTTGCGTGCTGTCAACATCACATCCTCAGAATTAGCACTAGCAAGCTCTGCTGAAGCAGGTTTTTTGGTTCTCTCTGTGCTATAACAGTGGCATTACTTTTGTCCACTATCTGCTGGCAGCATCGAACCTCTTCCAAGGAGTGAGGAACAGTTGTGCATGCACCATCTGCTTTGTGGGCAATGCATGAGGACCACTATCCACATGTAAATTTACTGCATTCTCATTTTTGCTGCTGATAAATAATGTACCATTTCCCCATATGCTTTAACAGGGAAATGGAATAATTAGGATGAGAAATAAATAAATAAAAAACAAAACAAAACATCCTTCTCTGTAACTGTGCTGTGCTTATAATGAGGAGGTTTCAGGCTTCTTTCACTCAAGCAGCATGGAGTTTTACTTCAGAATCTGCATTTACATCAGTGCCCAGATAAGTCACAATGGCCTTAGAGACTATGCTGGAAAAAACGATACATAAACTTACATGGAAAAGAACTGAAAAGAACAGAAACTAATAACATAGAACCAAGAAAACTACGAGTTCTGATATGACAACCATAGCAAAGTGACGGAGAGCAAAGACAGAAGGTACAAATGAGTGGGAGATCAAACACATAGCAAAAATATTTAATATACTTGAAATAAAACTGCTTTAAAATCCTTTTACAAATGAAATAGATGAGAATGCTGGGGGAAAAAAAATCAGTCAGATCATCTTTTATTAATCAGGCTTCATTGAGCATTCCTTGCCTTTTTAGTGTGATAACTTCAAAATCCAGGTAAACCTGTTGATTGTTTATGTAAATATTGACTCTTAAGTAATGTGTTGACCCACTTTCTTTATTATAAATTCAAGGGACAAGAACACAAGATGGTATTCTTTTTTTTTCTCTCTGTCCTGAGAAAACAACTGTCTTTGATTACCTTTCCAGCACTGAGAGAGTTCAGTCATTTTTTATTCTCATTAAGCAGGACAAGCTGCCATTTTTTTCTGTATTGAAATCACAGGAGAGTACGAAAGACCCTTGTCTAGATGGATTAAAGAAACCTGATTTGTTCTTCATTACTGGCCTTAACTCGAGGAGCTGGCTATTGTTCAGCACTTCTGGTTATTTTAATCTCCTCCTGAAAGGCTCTACTAACTGTGTTCATTAAACTTCATCAGATGAGTCACCATTTTGTTCCTGTGAGTCATTCAATCAGTTAAAATCAGGAACACAATAGTTGCCATTTCCCATTAGACTATATGTTCATGTAATAAAGTCTAGTTCTGATGGTAATTAGCACCTGATGCTTATGGAGAACGTTTAAATGCTGTTTCACAACTCATGCATGAGCTGACTCCCAGGTCACTGAATGGGAGTTATTGGGTTGTTTTTTTAAAATCAACAACATATTTTCCATCATGCCTTCAAAGTAACTATGCAACTTTACCATGCATTTGGGACTGTAAAAGTGTTTTAGATTATAGCAAGCCTGAGTTTAAGAACAGCCAACACTAGAATCTTGAAGGAAAACTCTGTGAATGCAGAATCACCTTACAGAGAAATAACTTCTTTAAAATCAGAGTCTTGGCATGTGCCAACCAATTTCACATTGTCTCTTTAAGTAGCTGAAGAACATCAGGACACCGTAAGCAAATTAACTGCTTCCTGAGGAAAATCTTTCTGAATACTGTCAGGAGAATTTTATATCCAGTAATCCAGTATCTCTTGATGCTCAACTGTTGTGTGGCGTTTGCATGCAATATCCAATGAATTACTGTGAAGGTGAAAAGCAATTTCTGTTTTGTATCACTTGTTAATACTGTGGGTCACTTGAATTTAAGCTATGAAACTCTCCTGGAATCCTGAAGTGCTTATTTGGTGATTTGGACATTTTAGTGAAAGGCCATGCCTGGTTCTCTTTTGGAAAAAAAAACAGGCAGACAGATGACACACCTAGAGATACACCCTCTCCATCATGACTCTAAAAATTATCAATTACCAGAAGTGTGATATTCAGCCCAGCCTTTAACTTACAGGCTCTGCAGTTCTCCAGGCGTGCTACACTGCCCATCCAGTTGCTACTGAAGAGGGAGGGAGGCATTTCAAGTGGTGCAAGCTGCTGCAGCAAATCAGGATTCCCGTTTTCCTTCTCTTCTATTACTGAACGAATGTCTCAGTATCACATCAATAAACCCATCACCAGTTCTCCAATTGCAAAGTCACTGGTCTTCTTTAAATAATGATTAGAAGGGGACACTTCTGACCTGTACAATAATTAACATTTGCATCACGCAGGAGATTATTCTAAATCAGTCTGTATCTATAGGGAACACATGGGAGCACTGTGGGCCTTGATTTCCTTCCTGGAAACTTCTTTTAAAATTTTGCTAGGGAAGGAGGCTGTGAGACTGTGGGTGGTATGACCTAAAGCCACAACTGCACTTAACCGACCAGAGAATTCCTCTCCAATATTTATTAAGCGCCCCTGTACAGTAGTACAAAGTTCTTGTTTTTAAAAAATGCCAAAGTTTCATATGCAAACACCCAAGGTCAGTGTATCCAAAACCACACAGTGTGTGTATTCTTCTTAAGCACAGTTAATATTCAGACACCAGAAAACAATCACTCACCATCTTGATGGTTACCTGAATCGGCTGGAGACTTGCTCCGGCGCATGGGGGCTGGACTCTTTGCTGAGCTCTTCTGAGGGGTGGGAGATGACTTACTGCCCGTGGCGGCCGCAGGACTCCCTTTCATCACCCGGCACTCTAAGGAAACAGACAGCAACCGTGGTTATGTCCCTACCTACTCTCGCTGCCTGCGGATACCAGGTGTGAAACACCCAAGGGCAGCTTACTGCTTTGTCTCCCAAGAGCTGTAGAAAACATCAACAGCAAGGGAAAAGCTGATACCTCCACATTTTCTTCCAGGCAGAAATGAGAATTTTTAGGGGGAGGACAAGAAGAAGAACAACTTTGTTCCTCTAGAGGAGGTGATGAGACAATGTACGTCAAGATCAGGCTGGGCCCATCTCCATTCCTCTGTCCTATCAAAGATTTTCTGCCCTTCCCCTTGCCTTGGTTCTCACCAACTAGTGAGCACAATGACAATGGTCAACACCGACTGAGGGAAGAATCAGGCCAAAAAACCAGTTAATTTGCTGTAACCCTTTCATGAAGACCTAGTAGTAGGAAAGATGAGTGCAATTTATGCAGGTGCAGAAAGCCAGCAAGCATCTCATGTCATGATGTAAGGGACATCTGCCCCAGGAGGCTTTCACCCAGCCTGAATCAACCTCTTCTGTGGTTTCAACAAGCTGCAACTTTTCAGATGCAGAAAGCAAAGAAGACAAAATGGTTTTACAAAACACGTCCTCTGTCCTGGCCACTAATCCCTTTCAGAAAGGTATGTATAAACAAGTCTCACAGATTTATGTACTTAAAGACATGAGCAGATGAGAACCCCAACTGTGTTTTCTTAAAAAATAAATAGGCCAGGAAGAGTAGAAAACGTAAACATGATCTACAGCGTCCTGCAGAAGGGAACTCAAATGCTAACAAACCTCTGTGTGTCCCAGGATTTCAGACATGCCAGATCTTCAAAACCAGGGGTTATTTACATTGAGAGCTAACAGAAAAAGCACTTCCCAGCCCTGAAGTTATTAGCCCAGTTAAGAAGGCTGCAATAAAAAGGGGATTTCCTTTTTGTCAAATGCTAACTGGTCTCACCTCATCTCCTGCAACAGATTGTCTTCACCAAGATGTGAAAATTGAGTCTTTTTTACAGATGTGAATTAGATGTTCCACAGACAGTGTTTTGTGGAAAAGTTCAGCTCAGCATGCGTGGGCTGGTCTGAGGACTCCCTTGACTGGATTCCCTAATGGGAATCAACTAAGGCTGCACATAGTGGATTAATAATTGGTCAACCGAAAACAAGTTGTCTGACCTAAATGTATGTGTTATTTATTTATATATCAGTATATCTATGAAAATGTAATTGCCTTAAATTTTTCCCCAGGCTTTCCTCATTCTCAGACAATCAAGAGTCAGTCTCTTCTTCTTCCAGATGGTTTGCGAGAGAGTTCGCTGTTGGGTCATGCAGGACGAGAATATGCTGAGAGGATGCCCTGTGCTCCAGGGATACTGCGTGGCCATAATTAAACCTACAATGAGTTTATTTTCTCTCCTGCTTAATGAAGTTTGGAAACTGTAAATCAGGGCCAGAAAAAGTTGGTTTTTTTCAAAGGTACTTGATTTTTCACAAATGATGCCACAGAAAGACTTGTAGGGCTCCAGCACTCATATAGCCCCAATTTTCTATACACAAAGAGTGGTAATGACTGGGGGGGGAGGTGTGGAAGGTAGACACTGTGAAATACCCACTACGGAGATTGTGCAAATAACAGCTCCTGGTGTTAACCAGCCAAGCCAAAATATGGGGAAAATCATCTTCCGTCACCGCAGAAGTAATATTTTTCAAGGGTCTTACATATAGCTGTTTAACAAAAACAGTGAAACATTTTAATCTTAGAGCACGATTTATTTAGCCCAGCCACAGGCACCAAATACTAAGTGAGATATGCTAGAGTACAGCTGCCCTGGAGCAGAGCGGGTCTCCTGGTGCCCCTGTGTGATATCTGTCAATCATACATCACAGGGATATCTCAGAAACCAAGGGGGTCCCAAAGAGTGTCAGACATCTGTCTTTAGTCACCTGAATTACTCCCTAAAAAAATAAACCTAAAAAGTGAAGAAAGTTTATGTTGCATCTTTTCAAGAGCTTTCGAATTTATTTTCTTCCCAGGGGAGTAATTCCTTAAAAAGAAACTCAGCTTGGCATTTTCCAGCATAGAAAGGCTGACTCTGAGGAATTCCTCCAGCTCAGCCGTTGGCAAGTGTCAGTGCACCGAAGGCAATCACCGAACATTTGCACATCTTGAAACAAGGTTCAAGGTGGAAACCTGACTGTGCTGAAGTTAATGTAAACAGGCCTCTAAACATCACAGGGGGTGTGACATTTCTGTGGGCTGATGCTGAAACCAGTGGGTACGAATGAGACAGCAATGTCATCTGGAAGGTGCTCAGTAACAGGGATTACAGGGCGGAAGCTGTGGTAGGCATTCAGAAGGAAAAAGATGACATAATCCTCTCTTACGCTATTTCTCATTTTGTTTCCTGATGTCCTGCCAGAGTTAACATAATAACCAGAAATCCAAGTGCATGTCATCCAAACAGGCAAGAAAAAGTACCTTGTGACAGAGGAGATTTTAATAAATGACATTCATCTGCAAGACCTCAGGACTCAGTTCTTCTTGCAGCATCTGAGTTGTAACAAGGAAGGATGATGGGTGTATAATGGCAAAACGCTGCTGGCTAATAGCTCCTCATCTGCTTCTTGAGAGGTGCAGGGCACACCTACTCCCCTGAAAGTCCCACCATGAGCTGCAGTTACTTGGTGCCTTCCCAACAGCAGACTGGTCTTATTTTTGTTAAAGAAATCCGAGCTGGAAAAATCAGTAGTAAGCAGGAGTGTAGGCTAGGATTGCATCCAAACTGTTTTACAGTGTGGAACTCCCCACGGAGCTGACTCAACTGCCGAGTGTTAAGAAAAATACGAAGCTCAGGTTACAGATCACTTCCCCAGCCTCACACAGGCTTTATTCTCTGCCTGCAAAGTTTCAGCTGAACCTCAGAAACTTTCTTTGAATTACCAAAGACTATCAAATGGGTTCATCTGGAGTACACAGGTCAGAAGTACCAGCATCAAATAAAATCAGGCTTGCAAAGGAGTCATAAAAATACAGTGTTTGAAGATTAGAGGCTGCTTGACTTCCTGGTATACAGCAGAAGTCCTCTTTGGTCTTCAATGCCAAGCCAGTTTGTAGCATATAAGACAGCATGGGGCTCCCATTACTTATACAGGATACCTAGAGCTTTGGGAAATGAGCCGGAATGTTTGGAGACCATGTTTTCTTCTAGTTAAAATGGTCAGTTCCATTAATCTACTCCTGCTGCACTCACTGGCACCAGCAGAAAGCCTGCACTGTTGGTGTGTACAGTTGCCGGGTGGGGTAGGTGGTAAATCCTACAAGAAAGCTCTGGATATTCTGTGAAATCAAAAATTTCATGGCTTAATTGATCATAGAGACTCCCATTATTACAGATCTGAGCTTGCAGTTGGAACAGGGACAAATAATGCTGCTGTCCCAGTCCCCTCCCTAAAAAGGGAATTATTGCCCTGCTTTTTGAATCAGCAGAAGAAAGCAGTGGAGGGAGTGATTTTTCTTTTAACTGTGCTTGTTCCCATTTTTTAATATTCACATCTACTGTTTAGTTCTCAAGAAAAATGTATTTATCTGACTGCAACTGGATGAAATTGAAAGAATATACACTACCAGATTTTGCAGAAAATGACAAATGGTGTAGCAGTCCATCTATTCTGACTTGGGCTACCTCAGTCAGTATTTGCCTGATTATAATATCCACTGACTGTGCAAGTATCACAAAAGGATATTAAATTCCATGTACTAGGTCTTGAAAAACAGAAAAAAAAGCATGCAGCATTATTATCTGATACAAGCAACTGAATGGAAATCAAATAAAAACACAGACTGGAGAGCAGTGTGTGTTTGGTGTTACCGCTTTCATCCAGAGAAAAGTCATCCTGTGCATAGCGGAATTTTTCTGGACCACAGGCGATAAACACATCATCATCCCCAAAGAAATCGTGGAGACAGGTCACCTACAGAGAGAGCAAAGTCATTCATTTTATTTTTAATTGGCAACATTCTGATGTGGCTTAGTTTTAATTTAAGCAGGAGGGAGCTGCCTCTCTGCTCTTCCCCCTGTCCCACGTTATTCAGTCCTACTTCCCCTAAGCCTTGTGCACAACACACAGCTTCTCTGGGCAAGTCAAGCATAAAAACGTAATTAAAAAGGAGGGAAAAAAATCCCAACTACCTTGCAAATTCTATGAGGTATGGCATTTCCAATCCATTTCAGGAGCTGACAGAATACGTTAGTCCCCCTAATGACACAGGCATTC